>NW_006238923.1:4150826-4314070 GCF_000375325.1 Capsella rubella
GAAAAAAAATTTTAGGGTTAAATTATTAATTTATAGATATTATTAATTTATAGACGATTATTAATTTATCGAATATTAATTTATAGAGGTTTTACTGTATTTGTATCATACGAGAAATCCATTCGTGTACTTTTGGCAGTTTCCGCTTGTTGAAATTCAGTGACATCAAACTGAGTATACATATCTCGTTCATCTTCATCTGAGTAAAATTTGTTTCTCACATTAAATATTTATCATCTTAGTCAATCAAGACTTTACAATAAAAAAAAAAAAAAAATATCAATCAATCAGAGTCTGCCACGTAGGCGTCTCTTAACCCACCAATGGTATCTTCTCCAACATACTCCAACATAGGTATCTTAATATTTATTATATTTTTTGATTAAAATTTAAATACTATTAATACTAAGATACCCCTTAAATCCTGCTGATAATGCATAATTGTAGTATGATGGTGTGAACATATTGTAAACATAAAATCTGATTAGAAAACAAAAACGTTACAATTGAGAAAGTACGTGATTTGGATAGATAAACTAAAATTTGAGAAATTTGCTAATCAGGTTAATAAAACAAACAACTCCCTTGCATGGAAGCTACGATCATCAAAGGAGAAGTAGGTGGCTATAGCCACCGACTGAAGTTTTTTCTTTCTCATTTTTTTGTCGTCAGTATAGTTCAGAAGACACGAGAAAGATAAAGATTGATTTATTCTCTTTGTTACAAGATATTTGTTTGGCACGCTTACTATAATTAACGTAGGCTATTACAACTTGGAATTAAATAATCACATCTCGTGCTATTTTTGTTACGAAAAGAGAAAGTACTATCATTTCAAACTTATTTTTATTTTATGTTCACTTCTTAGTGAGTTGTATACTTTTCTTACCAAACAATTGAATTGTTAAAACAATGTGGAATCTTGTTCCTCTATTATGGACGGATCCAAAGATAACATATTGTAAATTAGTTGTGGCCAAGGTTTAGCTAAACCTATATTATCGAAAAAGCAACCTCATAAATGATAAAGTTTGACAAAAACAATGATCAAGTTAATTTGACAGAAAGATTAACATGTTTGTATACTTTCTTCCCAAAAGAAACTAAAGTTACTGATAATTCAAAAGGACCAAATCGTAAAACGTTCAAGTATGTATGGTTGGTATGAATTAGAGTACTAAAATGATTTGACGTTTCTGCAAAGTTAAAACTTTAATTCCACAACTTTTTATGAAGAAACATTAAAACACCTCATCGTACAACATATTTTCAGACAAGTTAAAACTAAATTTATCATTTCAGTCACTAAAACCTATTTTTATATTTGTGTGTACGCATTTTACAATGATACGTTAGTATAGCTAGATAATCAAATAAATATATATTGCTATTTATCCAGATCGATCGTATACTACACACTATCCCTAGCCTTTCTTTTGCATATACAATGACTCCACAAAGCACCAGTAGATAAGAATCTTCGAGCCTTTCTCAATTTCCCTTACTTGTACGAACCTTATAAACAATTTATTCACGTTAATCAAGAAGCAAAAGAAATTAACCAATAGAATTGCGCAATTAGAGATACAAATGGAAAGCATCAAAGTTTTTTCTATCTCAAAAGCAGGAGAGCAGCTAGGCTCCCACCAATTATGTTGCACACAATCATATACAACTTCCACAAACTCCTTTAACAAGAAAGAAAAATTAATTTTATATTTACCAACTTTATTCTGAATGACACAATTATATGATCATACGACTCTATGATACTTATCTATCGTTTTCATTATTTTATTTTATTTTTTAAATGAAATATTTGTTTTAGTTTATTACGCCTATAAATAACGACCCTCTATCAACCCTTCAACTCACACATTTAGCATCATCAAGTATCAGAAACTCAAGTTGTCAGTAAAATACAGAGAGTTTACAGAGAGAGAGAGAGAGAGAGAGATGGAGAAGAACATTAAGTTTCCAGTTATAAACTTGTCTAAGCTCAATGGTGAAGAGAGAGACCAAACCATGGCTTTGATCGACGATGCTTGTCAAAACTGGGGCTTCTTTGAGGTTCGTTTTTCTCTTTTATTGTCCTTCTTAGTTAGAACTCCTTTGGTATTGTCGTATATATAAAACTTACTATATAAAACAATATATCAAATCATTTTTCTCTTTTTGGGACGTTATAATTCTAAAGTCTTGTAACTATTTCAGCTGGTGAACCATGGACTACCATATGATCTAATGGACAACGTTGAGAGGATGACAAAGGAACACTACAAGAAACATATGGAACAAAAGTTCAAAGAAATGCTTCGATCCAAAGGTTTAGATACTCTTGAGACCGAAGTCGAAGATGTTGATTGGGAAAGCACTTTCTACCTCCGTCATCTCCCTCAATCTAATCTCTACGACATCCCTGATATGTCAAACGAATACAGGTACACAAAAAATATATAGATTTAGCCTTAAAATCACAGCTCACATGCATGAAAAGAAAAACTAAACCATTCGTTTGTTTTCGATGTTTCTTTAACAGAACGGCGATGAAGGACTTTGGGAAGAGGGTGGAGAATCTAGCAGAAGAGCTGTTGGATTTGTTGTGTGAGAATCTTGGATTGGAGAAAGGGTACTTGAAGAAGGTGTTTCATGGGACAAAGGGTCCAACTTTTGGGACAAAGGTTAGCAACTATCCACCATGTCCTAAACCAGAGATGATCAAAGGGCTTAGGGCTCACACGGATGCAGGAGGCCTCATTTTGCTATTTCAAGATGATAAGGTCAGTGGTCTCCAGCTTCTCAAAGACAATGATTGGCTTGATGTTCCTCCTCTCAAGCATTCCATTGTCATCAACCTTGGTGACCAACTTGAGGTACATAAATTATCATCCGGTTATTTATTGCTCTTTTAATATGGTTTAATCCCGGTTAACCACTTATCTTATTCATAAAATTGTGACTAGGTGATAACAAACGGGAAGTACAAGAGTGTAATGCACCGTGTGATGACACAAAAAGAAGGAAACAGGATGTCTATCGCGTCGTTCTACAACCCAGGAAGCGATGCCGAGATCTCTCCTGCACCATCTCTTGTGGTGGATGACAAAGACTCAAAGTACCCGAGCTTTGTGTTTGACGACTACATGAAACTCTATGCGGGACTCAAGTTTCAGCCCAAGGAACCAAGGTTCGAGGCGATGAAGAATGCTGCAGTAGCCGCGGAGTTAAATCCCGTGGCAGCCGTCGAAACATTCTGAACTGGATGTGGGATACTCTTATGAAGGCTACAAAGATATGAAGATAACAAAAATATGGGTTTGATATGGTGTGGTATTAGTAATTTCAATAAGTGAAAAAGAGTGTTTAAGGATTGATAATGTTAGTAAAATCTAGTGTGTGTTAACTAACCATTAAGCAAGCGTGGGAGTGCTTTTTTTTGTATGCAATAATTGTGTGGTTTAAATATCGAAGATGAATGAAACTAAGAGGGTTACATACAGTAGGCCTATATATATAAATGTTCGGCCCAAAGGCCCAACCCAATAACATTGTCTTCGAGAGTTGTTTTCTAGGGCATCATCACTCACTCTGTATCATACACTATAAATACCTCCCTGCAGACCTAGAGCCTAACTATCACACGATTTCTGTAGGGTTGTGAATGTTGTTAATTAGTTTTTTCTCTAGATTAGATCTGGATTTTAAAAGTCTTATTGGTTTGATTTTGTAAAGAAAGAAACCTCGGGGTTGATAAAAACGGGCAAGAGAGAGTAACGGTGTCTCTGTGTCCTTAAAGAACCGGCGAGGGAAACTAATCTGGCCGAGATATATCGTTTCTGTCGTTCTTTTTTCTGGTTAACGATCTGATTGTTACTCGTCCACATCTGAGTTTTTAAAAACTTGTTTTTCGTTATAATCGTTTTGCTCAAAAATATTGAATGCGAATGAAGAATTTTATTATTTTCTTCACTTTGATCCGATTGGATAATTTTTATTATCTCTGTGGACAAATGATTCAGATTGACTGACGCATTCATCTTTTTGATTGATCGTGTATTATATATTCTTAGGTTCTCGTTTTTTTTATTTATCTTTTTTGTTAGTTTTGAATTGAAATTTCTTAATCGAGATTTGGATTTTCGACAAATCAGTTTTAAGACCATGATGTGAATAAGCAAACTAATAAGAGTTATATACAAAAAAAAAAACAAAATATCCTAAAATTAGTGAAGACTTCAGTCAGTAATTTACAATGAACAAAATGATCAAAACAGTGTTTACTGATGGAATTAGTTTGTAGTTTTGATCTTACAAAAACTAATTTGATTTCCAAGATTGAATTAGTGACTTCATTTGGACAAACTAGTGCAGCTATGGATAAAACCCAGTAAAATGAGAATAATGCAGCGAAATCTTATGTAACAGTAATAATCCAATAAAAATTAAAAGAAAAAAGATTGAATAAAGTAAAGTTTGTAAAATGTTAATCTTGAAGATCATAGTCAATATTTCAAAATGTATATGTAAACCATTGAGGAACTCGGGTGTTGTCTCACAGCTAAATTACAATGGTACACAATTTAGTTGGATCTTTTGATATATTGAAGGCCCTATCAAAATCAGAGATTGGACCCTTGACCGGCCCATCTAGAGATCCTTATTGCAATATTTTGTGTGTGGTTTGGTTTGGGCGACGGAATCAGAAAGAAAAGTCTCTCTACGACGAGTAGTACAGGAGGTGAAACAGAGGATCTCTCATATTCTCTAACGAGTCAATAACTCGTATACCAAAGAATGATTCATTGTCAACAGTAGTTACTTCAATACGTTATAATCTAATAACGTGTTTTACGTATAGTAGAACACTGACCAAGCCTAAAAAAAAAGAAGATGCTATTTGCAGCAGAGCAGGCACACATATGTAAAACGAGTCAAAGACGTTGCGTTGAGATTTTTTAGTACTACCAAACCAAAGTCTTTTTTTACTGCAAATAAAACCTCTCAATCACGTCTCAGTCGTAATGTGACAAAGCTCCTCTGACATTACATATTTTATTTTTACACATGAATAATTAGAAACATCAATATGACGATGACAACTTTTCCTCTGGCATCATCTATTTTTAATCAATGAAAAAGGTACAATAAAAAACATTTCAATAATTCTTGAATACTATCGCATGCGAAATTTTGTTAATAGTACGATTATTAAAGATTACCTGAAATTGTCAGGATATATGAATTTGTAAGGCCATCATTAACGGGATATTCTTTCAGATTTTAAAGTATTAAAATAATAACAAAATAATAAAACAGTAACATAAAATGTAGAAGTCGGGTTTTGGTTAACATCTTTTTGGTTGGGATGTTAGATGATATGGCAAGTACTGAGTGGATCTTCTTTTATTATTCTCCAACATCTCCTATTAACATATTAATTTACTGTTTCTAAGCCATATCCTCTCAGCTCTCCTGATAATGATGCCCTAATATGTGTGCTTTTCATTTGGTCACTGTTTTAGTCACTACAATAGTTTAGTTTCGAACTAAACCATATTTAGTTATAGATGATAGTTCGTTTGGTTCAAACAAAAATACTTGTCATTGAGAAATGTGTGTTTAAAGTGTTTACACCGAGACAAGAGCCATTATGTCTCCTCTTTTCTATTTTCTTTTTGACAAACCCAATGTTGGAAATCCGCATTTCTAGGATTTAGTTCCCTCTATAAAATGTTGAATTACCCCATTTTAGTTTAATGTTTACCCAAGAGACAAGAATGATGATCAGATCATTTTTTCTAATACTACTACTTTTACTTTGTTTAAATATTTTGCAATGGATTTTCTTTCATTTGTATAGGTCAATTTTAGTAAATAAGTCTCTCTGTAAAAAAAAAATACTGCAAATGATAAGTATGTTAAAAATGTTGTTTATTTTTTACCTATTTAGAATTGGATTCGAAAAAACAAAACGAGGAAGAAAAAATATTTGTACGTAGAAGATAAGGCATAGGGGTCCAGTATTATTATTCTCCAAGTTGCATGAAATCCCAAAAAAAAAAAAAAAAAAACATCAGATAAAGGAATACCAAATCAGAACCATGATTACCCAAACAAAATTGATGTTTAACTAAAAATTAAGAATAAATAATGGATATTACATAATAATTAGCTGAAAATATATAAAAAGCTTGGAGAAGAGCTAATGTGACAATAATAATAGAAATATACCGTATGAGTCAAATACTTCAAAAGGTGTTTACTTTAGACCAACCACTTAATCACTTTCCATATAACATGTTGGACGGTCAAATAATTTCTATACTTTTTTTTTGGTCCAGATTTTTTTGTTGGTACAGTAAAACAATAAAAATAAAAACTCTCCCTGAACTTCCTTAACCAAACCGTACATCATATGGGCGTATGATTAATTAGTGTTTCTAGTCAAAGTTGTTAGAGAATTATGTTCTTGTGTAGACGATCTGATTAGAACGTAAAAGTGAGAAGTCTAACTCAAACTCGATCGACACGTCTAACAAAAAGCTCTAAGTGATTATCTTTTTTTTTTCTTGATATTCCATTTCAGTTTGTAGCATATCTGTATTCCAAGGAATGGGAGTTTAGTTTAGTGTTTGGACTTTAAAGGCTTTGGTGAAAGAGATCAAAAGATTGAGTGATCCGGAAAGGGCAAAAATGTACAGACAAATAATGTGACAACAACAATTCATGGGCCTAGCATATGTGAACGGCTGTGGTGGTGGGCAGCACAAAAGATGTCTTTCCACTGGAAATATATATTATTTAGTTACTTTAGTAGTATTACACCATACAAAGTGATCCTAGAACCTAGTAAAGGAATAGATTAATCGATTACACATGTCTAGCTACCAGCAAGTATCTAGGAAGTAACAATTCTACTTTGTATTGTTCTCAATAATATAGTGTATATAATCTTTGACGGTAATAAATAACTGATGCAAAGTTTAAATATTTAATATCGTTTAATTTGTGGTCACACCGTAATAGTTAATGCGCATATCTTTAAACGTAGTATTAAATACGTACAATTTTACCGATGTTATAATACAATGATACTTTGGTCGCATTATAGACACAATTAAATGATTCCACAGGAAAACTTTCGGAGGTAATCTATAATAACATGTTGGCCTATAGATATCATCCAAGTGAATTTTTAATAAATTCACAACAAAGAAAAGAAGAAAAAAAAACATTTTTAGCTTTTTTATTTCATTAAACTTTTTTCTAAGCCTTTTTTTTATCGGCAAAAAATTTCTTATCCCCAAACACCAAAAACTTTCTCACCAATGAAACTCACAAATCTCCTTACGGTTCCCTTATCCTCCTCCTCCGCCTCAAGATAAGCATCTCCGTCACAAAATTCCTCCGTTGGTTCTAAACCTCCGTTGCAACCATCAGCTAACTCACTTGAATTAGAACACGGACAAGAATTCACAACAGACACACCGAGTCGACTCGGAATCTCCGAATCATCCGTACCAAAGCTAGAGCTAGTAGCAAGAAGTGTAGAAGAAGAAGAAGAAGACTTCCCAGAGCGCTTTCTCCGATCTTTCTTACCACTCACGTTCTTCTTTTTGTTGCTGTTCTTCTTCTTCTCCAAGCTATCTTCGAAAGCGTCGATGATTTCGTGAATAAGCTGACGACTCGGTGACGTATCCCATCTGACCCAGTAACTCGTGTAGCAGCTGAAACAGTCACAGTGGAAGAGAGGCGAGTGATGGTCGAAATGGGCTTTCTTGTGGGCTTTTGTCTTATCTAGACGAGAGCTAGGGTTTCGGTCGCCGGAGTAAGTAGCGGTTGATATGAGATAAGCCAGAACTTCACGGTCTTCCGGAGAGAGAACCGCCGCTAGTGAGAAGATAGCGACCGGAAGAAGAGATAAAAGGTTTTCGTCGGATTTTATCTGCGGCGGCGACGGGTGTACGGTTCCTTTCCTGTAGAGCTTCTTCATATTGTAGTTTTCTATGGAAGAGAGAGAATGAAAAAGGAGAGAGAGAGAGAGACTTGTGTAAGAAGATGTTATCGAGACTTTAAATACCGAAAGGTTTATTAGGTTTTGTCTGTTTCGGTATTGTTTTATAGTTATTGTCTTTCGTCTTAAAAATCCACCGTCTTAACGTTTGTTTAGTGGCAAAACTAGGTTTAAGGCTTAAACCATTCGACCATTTTTGATTTTTCATCAAATTGGATAACAAAATTAGCCAAGTAAAAAAATGTTTAAAGTTTTTATTTGTTTCTAGACCAATTAACCAATTTTGACGGCTGGCTTTATAAGACCAATTTACGAACTTAACTCATCTTTATTGGATAGACATTAAGTCATGTTCCGATTAATGCTTATCAAATTTTTTAAGCATTAACTAGAATTTAATTTATGAAATGATCCTAAACTGGATAAAATCGTTAAATAGATGAGAATCAAACGCACCACACTCGAATAATCAGTTCAATGGAAACATTGAATGAGATGTTAATGAGATAAGTTGGTCTCCACTTCTTCCGATATAGTGATATACTAATAACAGTTGTTTCATTATTACAACTCTGAACTGAATCTCATATAAGCTACTTTTCCCGATCAAGCCTTTGATATTTTAGTTTATCACTAAACAAATCGGGAGTAGTCTTTTACTCTTTTGATATGTAATCGTGATTTCGGAATCTGATAGAGCCAGGCCAATAACGGGCCGAAGGTGAAAAGCCCATTAAAAATGTTGCCTAAACAGAATAATATAGACCACTACAACTTAAAATAAGTTGGTAGTAGCCAAACAAACACTTTGTAGATAATTGCTTCTCTAATAAACCCCCAAAACTTACCTATATTTACAAAAATATTGGAAAAAAACACTTAAACATCAACTCATAGAGCCTATACTTTTTACTCTAGAATACAATATCTACAACCCGACTACACTGTCGTTGAAAGCCACCGTAAGCCGTCCAACCTTCAAACCACTCCTCTTACTCTCCCTCTCTTTAAAACCATTAAACGGTGTGGTTTTAACCAATTCTTCAAACCCTATGCGCGGTCCACAGTCACAGCTCTTAACCCTACTCACCACTTCGTTAGAGGTTCGTTTGTAGTGACCGAACCACTTGGCTTGCATATAACCGTTCCTTCTCCATGGCGGCACGAAAATCTCCGCTCGCTTCATTGACCGTCTCATCTCAAAGCACATGATCCTCACAAGCTGTTTCAGCTCCTCAGGTGTTCCCACAAAGACACGCGGCAGTTGAGCTAAGAGGGAGAGGTATCTTGTCGTTGGCCTAGCAATCTCGAACTCTCCGGCGAGATTTGTCTCGACAATGTAACGTTTCTTATCTCCTGCTATCACGTCGACGTACTCATACTTCCCGGCCGTGTTCTTACCAAATTTCTCCCACCGGGACTTGCAGAGACCTATACACATAGAATCATCTTTTCATTTCAGTATATTTGCACATTTAAATCCAAAACATGTACATATCAAAAATGTGAATATTACAAGCTTACAACATCATATAAGATTAAAAAAAATTAACATACGATAATTGTTCTTAAACAATCCAAAGATTTTTTTTGGCACTAAATCTCACTAAATTTCAAATGCTTAAGTGTTAGGATACAACATTTACATCTATATATATCCTAATTAGGGAAAAAATACTTACAGTAACCAGGAACGCTTTATAAGAATGAAATGACAAATCAACCTCAAAGCTAAAATGTGCTACTCTATTGATAAAAGCGGTTTTCCAATCTCAATATCAAATTTACTTCTTAATCATGTTTTGTAATCTCTAAACCAAACATATTCCTTCCAGAGCTTATTTGTTTTAGATAGTTCAAGTACCTATAATTAAAATAGAAAAACTCAAATGACCAAAACTCTATGAGCTTAGCTAGGTAGAAGAGTCAACAACCATATCTCAAACGGATTTGAGATATCAACAAACTTAACCAATCCCTCAAAATCAAACACATACGAATGTAATTTCATGTAAACATAAGAGTCATAGAGATCGTTTTTATTACCTGCATCAAACCCTTTGCCACGTAGATAAGCCACAAGGTGACGTTTCTCTCCGACCACGAAACGACTAGCATTAACCGCCTCATCCACTATCCTCCGCCGCTCTTCGCCTCCGTGATTTTCAAGAATCTCACGAAGCCTCTCCTTCACATCTTCGTAATCCTCATCCGACTTATCATCTCCTTCCTCAGGAACCTCCTCATATCCCGCTTCCACTTCTCTGTCGATAAAAGATTCGACCATATCCCAAAGATCCGCTGTGTCATCCGGAGAGTGATCGCTGCCGCTGCTGCTACCGTACGGAGGACGTGCACGCGCCGCCGCCACGTCGAAAGCCGCCGCTGTTCTTGTAAACCTTCCCCCAATCTCTACCATATTTTATGTCCTTCTCTTGATTTCTCCTCTTATTCGTCGAATTGTAGTGTATATTTATACACTCGAATATTAATTATTAAGTGATGTTTTCATTGTGTTGACAGCGACTTTGACTTTTTTGACGGCGTAAACGACAAATGGTAAAAATATGACAACAGGATGGTGAAATGATGTTGAAATAGAGATTAACGGCGTTTTGTTGGGTAACGGAGAAAATAATTACAGTTTTTGAGATGTGCTAGCTTGATTAACTTTTAGATTCTCAATTGTCACCACTATATTGGCCAAATACATTCGCTCTCAAACGAATAATATTTAAAAAAACACTTAAATATTAATGGTAAGTCTTTTTTTGTTCAACAAAATATTAATGTTAGTCAATTTTAGTAAAGTGAATTGTTC
The DNA here is from genome assembly GCF_000375325.1 of Capsella rubella. Classification (NCBI taxonomy): domain Eukaryota; kingdom Viridiplantae; phylum Streptophyta; class Magnoliopsida; order Brassicales; family Brassicaceae; genus Capsella; species Capsella rubella. The sequence continues at coordinate 4,161,662 of NW_006238923.1, forward strand.
TAGTTTCGGAAAAAAGAGATGGATAGTTCTATAATTGCTACTCGTTACTAAACTCCACTTTCAGAAATATAAGTAAAATATTTTCTTCTCTGTTTATTCACTAAATTCGTTTACATTTTCAGATTCTGACCTATAAATTAGAATAATTTCTACTATTTGACTATTTTTGTTTTACTAAACGGATGCCACTGTGGTGCCACGTGGCGAATCGTGGTTAGACTTAGATCTTTGGTCTTGTACTATTATTTTTTTTTACTTCTGTAGATTTTGCTGATGTATGTTACATCTGACGCGGAGACCAGAAGTAGAGAAAACTCAAAACACGTCCAAGTGCATTGAATTCGAAAAATAGTCTAGGTTCAACGTATCCAAGGTTTCTCTTCGTTCGTTTGGTTTGTCCAAGTTTTAAGATGGTCATGCAATTATTAGTTGAGTATATTAAATTGTCACCGGTGATACTTGATACAGATGGAAACTTATCCATTACACGTGATGGCACTAGTTTTTGGTTTTGATTTATTTTTAGACAAATCTCTAATTTTGTATTCACGTTTAGAGAATAGAGATTGAAGGGAAAAAAAAAACGATTTTGTGGGCTTTTATTGTAAAATACAATATGTTGGGCCGAACTTTGACTCGTGGTGGCTATAATCCTGCTAGCTTTTGTGTCCATTTTTGAGTATACTGTAAATGTGTAACTGTAATGTGCTTGAACGTTGACCAACGATCATATATGGGTTTGGTGATTAGTTCTGAATTTAGTGCCACAAAACTTTTATAATCCTTAATGAACTGATCATATAGTACTAGTCTAATTTGTGTGTGCCTTTTTTGTTTCTTGTCTAGTTTTAGTATAATATAACATGTCCAGATATATTTTACAGTAATCTCTTGCATTAATTGCAAACTTATACACACTTTGTATATGAACAAGGCCTCTGTTGATATAGTTCAACGTGAGGGTCTGAGGCTCTTTAGGCAATGTCATTGCTTCAGGCGAAGTCATTGAACCAACAAAACAGAGAATTGACGAACAAAAAGTTAATATTTGTGAATTGTGGTCAGTGGAGTAAATCACATTCAGACATCACCTTAACCTAAAGACATGGATGAAGGCAATTTTTTCTTCTTCTTTGATCTCTTTCGAAAATATACAAAACCGACATACTAGTTTCTTATCAAATTTACAAAGTCATGAAGGAAGTAGTTTTGAGTATAGACATACTATAAGTTGAGAAACAGTAGAACCAATGTACATTACTCACTGAATAAAGAAATATACATTTTGCAAACATATATGAGAAAGACTAATTAAAATGACCATTTTCTTTGATTATATCTTTACACTTATCAAGTTTGCTTGAGTTTATGAAATGTTGTTTGTTATAGTTAATTATGGAGATTTTCAGGGACAAAAATCATCTTCTCGAGAGTATTTGAGACAACCCTATATAAACCCTTCAATATCACATGATGTACAATTGTCAGATTTGCTTATTTAACTACCCACACATTGCTTAAATGTGAGGTATTTAGCTCAATTTATATATGTCGAATATAACCACATAATGTATCTTTTGATTGTCTTTAAATTTTTCTTTGATCAGGCGAATGCACAACTTTTTCTGTGATTTCGCTTCGGTGAACTTTTACCCAGGGGGTCACCTATTTTTAAGTACCACTTTGAGATTTCTTGGTCATAGGTATATATCTACGTGGCTTTTAAGACACTATAAAGAATGAAATCAAATAGTTTATGATCACCATATATACATGATACTTCAAATTATTCTACAAGCCAAAAAAAAGATATGGACCATGCGGTTTTATGTTAGCAACTCACCTTTAGGAAGACTTGGCATAACTGATGAACAACTCTTATTCATTGGATTGAAAGATCTAAGGAATGGTTATATACACGTTTTGTGACAGACATGCGTCCAAGTTTTGTTCCCATTTGGTCGTGCGTCCAGGTTTGTCTTTCTTTGACCGCTTCTAATTCCATAGATCGTGCAGTGCTGTCATTTTGAGTTATCAACATACATAACTCTATATTTTGAAACATACACCACTCCATCTTTTATATGATTTAACGTTGACGGCTGATTATTATATTATACAACAGCAAAGAATCTTTAGGAACGTGCATCCAAGTCTGAGAAACTCAGTGACGATGGTTAATTTCATCTCCGCGCAAAGGTCAGCTCTTTTGGTCTTCTCTACGTTTCCCTCAACGTGTAAACATGTCACCAATTGACAAATTCAGATTTAAGAAAAAAGTAAGGAAAACTGGAGAGAGAAAGTGATACGACTTTTTGAATTTCTAAACTGTTTTATAAAGATGAAGCACATAGAGATATTAGATGTTCATAATTAGCAAAATTGGGTTTCTTGACCCATAAGCAATGTTGTTCCCTCCTATCCGTTCCTTCTTCTTCCTCTTCCTGTTGTTCTCCTCCCTTTGTTTATCACAGATCAAAGCAGACGACGACGATGAAAGCGGCTTGGGCAGTCATATCAAAGTAGACAAGCGTCTCAAGTTCGAGAACTCGAACCTACGTGAAGCCTACATTGCTCTCCAGTCATGGAAACAAGCAATCTTCTCTGATCCTTTCAACTTCACAGCTAACTGGAATGGCTCTGACGTTTGCTCCTACAATGGAATCTACTGTGCCCCTTCTCCTTCATACCCTAAAACCAGAGTTGTTGCAGGCATTGACCTCAACCACGCTGACATGGCTGGTTACTTGGCTTCCGAGCTTGGTCTCCTTACCGATCTCGCTCTGTTCCATCTTAACTCAAACCGTTTCTGCGGCGAAGTCCCTCTCACGTTTAAGCGTATGAAGCTTCTCTACGAGCTTGATCTTAGCAACAACCGATTCGTCGGTAAGTTCCCTAAGGTTGTCCTCTCTTTGCCTTCCCTTAAGTTCTTGGATCTCCGCTACAACGAGTTTGAAGGCAAGATCCCGTCAAAGCTCTTCGACAGAGAGCTTGACGCTATATTCTTGAACCACAACAGGTTCCGGTTTGGGATTCCCTCGAACATGGGGAATTCCCCTGTTTCCGCTTTGGTTCTTGCGGACAACAATCTCGGAGGATGTATCCCTGGAAGTATTGGTCAAATGGGGAAGACACTCAACGAGCTTATCCTCTCCAACGACAACTTAACCGGTTGCTTACCTCCCCAAATCGGAAACCTCAAGAAAGTGACAGTTTTTGACATCAGCTCAAACAATCTACAAGGTCCGTTACCATCTAGCGTCGGCAACATGAAGAGCTTAGAAGAGCTTCACGTGGCTAACAATGGCTTCACAGGAATCATTCCTCCAAGTATCTGCCAGCTTTCTAACCTTGAGAACTTCACTTTCTCTTCCAACTTCTTCACCGGTCGTCCTCCTCTATGTGCAGCTACTTCGTTAGTCGACGCTGTAGTGAACGGCTCCATGAACTGCATCACCGGTTTGGCTCGGCAAAGATCGGCTAAGCAATGCTCATCTCTGCTTGCTCGTCCTGTTGATTGCAGTAAGTTTGGATGTTATAACATCTTCTCTCCACCACCACCAACGTTCAAGATGGCACCACAGTTCCGGACACTTCCTCCCCCGGTTTACGTGTACTCATCCCCTCCACCACCGTCATCCAAGATGTCGCCTACCGTCAGAGCATACTCTCCTCCGCCACCACCGTCGTCCAAGATGTCGCCTACCGTCAGAGCATACTCTCCACCACCGCCTCCATATTCCAAAATGTCGCCTACCGTTAGAGCTAACCCTCCACCACCGCCTTACGTATACTCATCTCCTCCGCCACCTTATGTGTACTCATCTCCTCCACCACCTTACGTATACTCATCTCCTCCTCCACCGTACGTATACTCATCTCCGCCTCCGCCATCACCATCTCCTCCTCCACCGTACGTATACTCATCTCCGCCTCCGCCTTACGTATATTCATCTCCACCCCCGCCTCCTCCAAGTCCACCTCCGCCGTGTCCTGAATCGTCTCCGCCACCGCCTGTTGTATACTACGCACCCGTGACTCAAAGCCCGCCACCACCATCGCCGGTATACTACCCACCAGTAGCACAAAGCCCGCCACCACCGTCGCCGGTATACTATCCACCAGTAACAAACTACAGTCCTCCACCACCATCACCAGTATACTATCCGTCGGAAACACCAAGTCCTCCACCACCATCACCAGTATACTATCCGTCGGAGACACCAAGTCCTCCGCCACCATCACCAGTATATTATCCGTCGGAGACACCAAGTCCACCACCACCATCACCGGTATACTATCCGTCGGAAACACCAAGTCCCCCACCACCGACTGAGTACTACTATTGGCCAAACCAGTCACCGCCGCCAACAAAGGGATGTAAAGAAGGCCATCCACCACAAGCATCACCGAGTTACGAACCAACTCCTGAATATTCATACTCATCATCACCCCCACCGTCTACTCCATCATACTCCGACACGTCTCTTCCACCTATTCCAAGTGTCTCGTATGATGCGTCTTCTCCTCCTCCTCCGTCTTACTACTAGTTTCAAAACCATTGAGAACAAAAAAAAAAAATGCATTAACGACTACTCACAATTATATTCTTTTGGCTGCGAGACTTTTAAAGTTGTGTGTTTGGTTGATTTTTTCTAAAAAATACATTCGAGTTATTTTTCTTTCTATTTCTTCTGGATATTTTGTTATCTTTTTTCCCCTAACACAGAGCTGCATTTAGCAGCAATGGAGTATATAGTTTCAGTTTTATCTATCGTATCTGTATTTGTTATTAATGTCATTAAAAAATGTTCTGTATAAATAATAAAAATAATAAATACACACTCATTTAACAGTTTCTTTGTACCTCAAAATTAAAAATTCAGTTTTAATTTAGTAAAAAATGTAAATATGACGTCAACTTCTCAGTGTTCATCTCAAGAACGGCAGCTTAAAAAAAAATCTATACGCTACCTACCACTTCGAAACAACTGTCCTCTCTTTCTATAAGCTACTGGAATTTGGGAATTAGCTTGGGAAACTTCGCCGGAGAGTCATACATCGTCGCATTCTAGTGTCTTCATGGCGTTGCTGAAGTCCTTTATCGATGTTGGCCCAGAGTCGCACTTCCCTATCCAGAATCTCCCTTATGGTGTCTTCAAGCCGGAATCGAACTCCACTCCTCGCCCTGCCGTCGCTATTGGCGATTTGGTACTGGACCTCTCCGCGATCTCCGAAGCTGGGCTTTTTGATGGTCCGATGCTCAAGGACGCTGATTGCTTCCTTCAGGTTCGTTTTTCTCGATTCCTATTAACTCGGATTACTATGTAGTAGTTACCTGGGAACGTATCCGTGGATGGTTTCAAATTTGGTATTTGAATCATATACTTTCTCTAGTTTACTCCACCGTTAAAATTGGTGAGTAGCTCTGGATTGCGTCACCGACCAATTATTCACTGTATTTAGCCAATTTCGTTTAGCTCGGAAAATTCTGATGTTCTTCTAAATTTCTCGTTGCTTCAGTTGGTACACTTTGAGTTTTCTGATCACGGTTCTGAACTTTTGCCAACCATGATTGATGGGTCTGATGTGATATTTCCCTTCTTTTATGATCTGATGGTTATAGTTTTGTGCTTACACTAAGCTATTTCTTTATAAGGATGAGGTTCTGTTCATGTTCTAGTCAATCTCTTTGTTTGTTAATGTTTTAAGTTTCTGTGGCTCTGTTTACAGCCTAATTTGAATAAGTTCTTGGCCATGGGACGGCCTGCGTGGAAGGAAGCGCGTTCTACGCTTCAAAGAATTTTATCATGTAAGCTCTGTTTGATCATATTGATTCGTGTAAATTATGCGTGGTTTGTTATTTGGCTTTTTAAGGTTTGGGTTTTTGTATGTTTTTGATGCAGCTAATGAACCCATCTTACGAGATAATGATGTTTTGAGGAGAAAGTCATTCTATGAGATGGTTAGTACAGAAAAAAATTTGTTTCTGCAACAGGCTAGATGAGATTGTTTGAAGCTATTTTACTAATGATGTCTTTGTTTGGTGAGGATTTGCAGAATAAAGTAGAAATGATTGTTCCTATGGTGATTGGGGACTATACAGACTTCTTTGCATCTATGCATCATGCAAAGAACTGCGGACTTATGTTTCGTGGACCTCAAAATGCAATGAACCCAAATTGGTGCGTTTATATTACTTTTGAGCTGAGAGTTTTCTTCATGAAATGGTCAAGATTAGGAAAGGCTGACTTTGCAAATTTTACATGACATTACCATGTTTTTCAGGTTTCGTCTTCCCATCGCATATCATGGAAGGGCATCATCGATTGTCATCTCTGGGACCGACATTATTCGACCAAGGTTAGGCAATTGTGTGTTTATTATCTGTTTTTTGGTTTTTATACTGAGAATGGTTGTTAAGGATTCACATGTCATATCTAAAGTCATGCATCATGCAAGGTTTTATGCTTTGACAATAAAAATAGTTGTTCTTAATTTGTGAGAATATATTGAAACTGATTTGGAAAACTCAATACTGAAATGCTAATTCCAGTTTTATATTAACTTGTTTTGTAATCTTCAAGAGGTCAGGGCCATCCACAAGGAAATTCTGTCCCATATTTTGGACCATCTCAGAAACTTGATTTTGAGCTTGAAATGGTAAGCATCTGATGCCTCAGTTATGTGGATTCTCTTAAGAATGATTCAATTGATGCTAGTTTGTGTTACTTAAGCAAATCTCTCTTTTGTCACATGATATTCAGGCTGCTGTGGTTGGTCCAGGAAACGAATTGGGAAAGCCTATTGACGTCAATAATGCAGCCGATCATATATTTGGTCTAGTGCTGATGAATGACTGGAGTGGTACTTACTTGATCATAGTATTTGCTGAGTCATCCATTTAAGTTGACCGTGCATGACCGGTTTTATGAAATGCTTGTTGTTAACTTGTTATAGCTAGGGATATTCAGGCGTGGGAGTATGTGCCTCTTGGGCCTTTCCTAGGGAAGAGTTTTGGTGAGAAATTAGTATCCAAGCTTGATATTGGGCTTCAAAACTTCAATTTCGTTTACTCTAATTGGAGTATTTGAGGAAGGAACTTCAGTGAATGTTGATTTGTTGTGTTGTAGGGACTACTGTATCCCCTTGGATTGTTACCTTAGATGCGCTTGAGCCTTTCGGTTGTCAAGCTCCCAAGCAGGTTGGTACTTAGGCATCACATTCTTCTTGGTGCAATGCAATCATTGATTCTCTAATCTAACATATGCTTTTTGCAGGATCCACCTCCATTGCCATATCTGGCTGAGAAAGAATCTGTAAATTATGACATCTCTTTGGAGGTAGCATTCAATATTTACCCGTAGAGTTTAATTTGTTTTCACTATCAAGTATCAACTAGCTTATGGTGGATTAAATCAAAAATAAACATGATTTGTTTCTCTGCTTATAGGTTCAACTAAAACCTTCTGGCAAAGATGATTTATGTGTAATAACAAAGAGCAACTTCCAAAACTTGTGAGTTCCTCTTACCCAGTCCCTCTATAATTAATCAGTATGATTCTAACTCATTTAAACTTATGTTGACAGATACTGGACTATCACGCAGCAGCTAGCACATCATACAGTTAATGGTTGCAATTTGAGGCCTGGTGATCTCCTTGGAACGGGAACTATAAGCGGACCTGTAAACTCTTTCAAACCTACTCACTTCTCTGCTTAAGGATGTGATGGCTAAAAATAACAAGAAGGATATGTGTTTCTTGATTCTTAACGTAGGAGCCAGATTCATATGGGTGCCTACTTGAGTTAACTTGGAATGGACAGAAACCTCTATCACTCAACGGATCAACTCAGACATTTCTCCAAGACGGTGACGAAGTGACCTTATCAGGCTTATGCAAGGTATCAGCTAACTAACAGAAGTTTAGTTTTTGTTTTATGTCCCAACAATTCCAGATGATTATGAATTTGCTTGCTAATCAAATTACGGCAATGAATAAACCGGTTGTAGGGAGATGGTTACAATGTCGGATTTGGAACCTGCACAGGGAAGATTGTACCTGCACTCCCTTGATCTGCTCTCGCCGGTAAACATACCTTTATCACATTAATAATTATTTTCCTTAGAACCCTGAATTATTGTATTATTTAGACCAAATTTTTAAAAAATTCCCTTCCTTGCAGGAAAAATGGTGAAAAATAAAGATTTCTGTAATCACGATTACGCACTTGGGGTATGAATAATGGAATATAATTAAGTAGATAACCCCATCATCGGATTAATAATAATATCATCTTAATATGTTATTCAATCTTTTATAAAGAAAGACAACGGAATATTATTAACTTTCTACATAAAAAGCTTTAGCAACGGTCGGTCACAAAAACTTTGAATAATTTGGTCTTTACTCTTACTACTTACACTAGTGAGTGAGTTATAAATTTTTATTCAACATTATCACGAGTAATATATGAGTCAATAACGACCACCGTCAGAGAAATTCTCATCCATATCCAAAAAAAAAAGAAAGAAAAAAATGAGAAGTGCGAAAAAATTCTCATCGTCGACAAGAACCACCACCGTTAACCACACTTTTTATAATGACCAAAATACCCCTCCAGCTACATCATCCAAACAAGTCCCGATCGAAACTCCATCACCGGCGGCGAAAGCCACCTTCAAGACTAACTCCACCCCCGCCGACGCAGCAGCGAGGATCCAGTTCGGCTACCGCTCTTACAGGATCCGAAACCTATACAAGACAATCGCATCCGTCAATCGAGAAGCGAATCGCGTGCAGAGCATGATCCAACGGCAAGAAACGGTCGACGCCATTAGAACCGATGAGAAGGAACGTCTTCGGATGAACGAGACTCTAATGACTCTGCTCCTAAAACTCGACTCCGTTCCAGGTTTAGATCCGTCGATCAGAGAAGCGCGGAGGAAAGTGAGCCGTAAGATCGTGGGGATGCAGGAAATACTCGATTCAATCTCGGAGACAAACGACGAGATCCAATGGTGGAATTACAACGATCTCGGAGGAGTCGACGCCGGGCAAGGCGGCGGCACGTGGCCTTTGTATTGGGAAGAAGCGGTGGAGGAGGAGATGTGTAGAGAGAAAGGCGGTGAGGAAATGGAGAGGTTCTGTGCTCAGTACTTGGGTTTCAGATGTTTCCAGAGATTTCTCCGAGAATGAACTACGGCGGTAAAAGAAACTAATCGCGTGTGTCGCGGTCTACGATTAGATTCTCTATTTTACTCCGTTTTTGTATGTATGTAAACTGGAATACGTGCCGTCTTTACTACATTCATGGAAACGTCGCGTAGTTTTTATATAGTTATTGTCATGGATAATATACGAATTACACAATTACGGTCTCCAAAGTCCAAACTCAATTTTAGGCCTATAGTACATACTACATAGTAATGCTAAGAATTAATAAATTTAATGTATGTTAGAAAAAAATTAAGAGATAAACTTACATAAATATGTGATTAGTGATGTTTATATGAACTATACGAATTGAAGCATTCAACATATATGAAGTTAAAATACAAAAGATCCAGCAGTTGATACATTATTATTTCCAAACATAAAAGAGAGGATTAAAAGTCGAATTTTCGTTCTTAAGCCGCGCAACTACACTTACACCTAGAAACGCAGCGTTTACACTCGAGCAGTGAGGGCTTGGCCGCGGTGTCGCATCCGCACGTAGTGGTGCATGTCTTCTGAGTCACACCACCCCAAAGGCAACGAGCCATGCATCGGAGCACCGGCACACACTTAGGACAAACGTATTTCATTTGCTCCGCCATGCATGTCTTGCAGCTGTTTCGTGACGGCGGGTGCCGGCAGACACCACGGGAACCGGCGGCGGCGGTGACTTTCGAAATGGATAGCAGGAGGATTATGAGGAAGACGAGAGAAGAGAAGAGGCTTTGAAATTTGTAGGTCTTCTTCATGTTGGATTTTGGTTTTGGTTTTGTGAGAGAGTTGAATATTTGATAGAGGTTTTATTCGAAAATATTTCTGTTGATTAGGTTCGAGTGACTTCTACAAGAGTTAAAATACGAGTCTGATAGTGCAGTACACCAAGTTGCATTTAAGTGAGACATTCATTGTTCTTGAAGTGTACAATTTCCTTAAATGCCTTCTTCAATCTTTTTACAACGAATAAAAATCATGTGTTATAATATTCATGCTTGATGAAAACAAAGTAAAAAATTCAATCGATCTCTAGCTAGTTTGCAAAATAAAATATAATCTGAAAATAGTAACTTACAGAAAGCCAAACAAGCAAATTGTCTATATCAAGTGAGATGACGAATCATTAAAAAATATATTATTGAAGAACTATATATATTTAACAAATATGAACTTATGAAAGAATTTAAATTAAAGAGCAAATAATAAGTTGAAAAAAAATTTGATTAATAATATATAAATTTGTTCTCTTCTTCCAGTAAATTATAATGGATCACACCCAGTTCTTGCGAATGTCGAAGGTGTAGTTGTTCTCCAAGTAGCATTTATTATCATCATCCACGAACTGCAAAAAAGTTATAAGACCTTTATTATAAATCCATTCTAAACCAGAGTTTTGATACACTACGCCTAACAAAAAAAAAAAAAAACAAACAAAACTTATGTACCTTAGATTTAACGGAATAGGAGCCTCTAACAAGCAAACCAGAGGGAGCCGTTTCCTCAAACATGACATGATCGTACGGTTCCGCCTGTGGACTATACGTCCCTAGCATCTCCTTTCTACTATACACTATTCTCCACAAAGAGATATTTAAAACTGTTTAGACAAAGGCTTCTCAAACTTGTGTAGTTAACAAATGTGTAAATGACAAAAACTAATACCTTTGATTCCGGTTTTCCAAACCGTATTGCTGTACCGGAGGCCGGACACAATGTTGTTGGTGACACGGAAAGTAAATATGAGAGTGTACTTCGAGCCTTCTTTGAGAGTGAACCATGGTCCTTTCGATGTTGGTTTTCCATTTTCGGGGATCTTTAATACCATGTCTTCTCTGTCCGGTGACCTAATTGTTAATGTCAATATCTTTACCACCGGATCCGGAGTCTCTGCATTCCACAATTTCTTACTCAATATCAAAACATTACATACATATCTATATAGTTTCTTTCAAAAACACAACATTCATTGTGGGACAAAACAATTACACGTATCTATATACCTAAGTCTAAAAAGTGACACATCTTCATCTGTTAAAGAAATGTGGTTACTTGGTCTAATCGTATCTTACGTTAATTCACTCAAAAATTAATGGAGGCAAGAAATGCATGAAAATATGGGACGAATTTACAGTTTTTACAATCATTAGAAATTCTCTAAACAGGATCCATAGCTATGATATACTCGGATTTTTACCTCCGACCTCCTCAAGATCCACGCTGCCTAGAAGTTGCTCCTTCCATCTCCTCAAGCTTTCATCATCCTAAACAAATTTTTAATCGTAGGGAAGTGATTAGATTGTCGTGGAGATATTGAAACCCAAATCCACCCGTTATTATACAGGCAAAGATATAACATATGTGTACTAAACATATATAGCCAAAAATCGAGGTTTTTGTAATGTATGAAATGATGATAGCAGGAGGCTATGAGAGATCAAATTAAACCTTGTCTTTCTCGAGCTGTTCTTTGAGAGCAATCATGGGACCAAGTTCAAGTTTCTTGTCTTCCTCTTCCTCATCATCATCTGTTGGACACATAGAGCTATGGCTGTTTTTCCTGCTTAGCCCTTGTCCCTTTGGCTCTTCTGAATACTCTTCAGCTTTCTTCTCCTCATCTTTGAAACCCATTTTTTGTTTTCTTGATCTCTATTCGTTCTCTGATTGAATTCGGATCTTATAAAGCGTCTACAGTTTGATTTGATTTCCTGGAGATGGTTATGCGCAACTGGGTTTAACGAGGAGACAACCAAAAACACTTCAAAAAGGCAGCAAAGAAAATAGAAGAGGAAATTAAAGAGCCTAATTAAAGGATTTGTTTTTGGTCAAAAGAATGAGAAGAAAGTAACAAGAAGAGAAATATAGAGAACTAAAATTAAGACAATGAAAGAGAAAGAGTTGATACTGTTTTTGTTTGAGGAATGTTTAAATATGGATTTCGAAGAAAAAGTCATGTGATGATCCTTAATTAAGACTTGTAGTCTTCCCGTTCACAGGATTTAAGTTCCTTTTTCCTAAAAATAATTTGTACGATATAATTAACAACTATATGTACATGCATGCACGTATAGCTCGATATAATTTGTTGGCCCATTTAGTTAGGCCTCAAGCCCTAAGTCTAATGGTATATGAACTTGGACATCCACCACAATCTTGTTGCTACTACAATATATAGCATAAAAAATGACATCAGTTTTTTTTTTTTTTTTTTTTTGTCAACAAAAAATGACATCAGTTATAGCATAAAACTATATTTTTGAGTTTTTTTTTGGCTATCGGTCGAGCAAAATCCGAACCATTTCAGATTGACACTTGTATATATTTGCCTACTATAAGAAAAATGAAAATTCGAAAAAGTTCATCACCGTCAAGTCACAAGTGCCAACTAATCTGGCGACGATCGAAGAGATTCCCTTCCTCTAAGATAAACATCTACCATCAGATTTAAAGCCTCTTTTCAGAATCAACGGTGTGAAAATCCAGACGTTAGAGAAAAATATATATTCAAGAGACACATATCCTTCACTTTGTCCAGCTTTAACGTTACACATGTTCAAGGCATGGGACGTTTTATCATAATTGGGACACTAAAAGTGAATTATTTGCAACTTTCGTTTCAGATCTACATCATAAAGATTTATCAATTACGCTCGAACAACAGTATCCATTAAAAAAAATCTGAACTTAGAAATAGATTGATAGATGCATTACTATTGTGTTAGGATTGTAGTGTACTACTGTAGATATATATTACCAACCGAGCGATATGTCCCTCTCGGTGTTGACCTATACCTAATATATCTACTCAGTTTCTCCCTATGTGTCTACCTAAAAAATTTCCAATTTTGTAACGTTCATGGTTCATCCCTTAATGCATTATTGGTGTTTTTAAGTTTAGTTTCGGATACAATCAATGGGGTCAACTGAAATGGGGTCATCTTAGCCGTCCAAACCCTTTTTACCAGCTTTTCTGCTGTGGTCATTCTTTACAGATTGTGAGAGTACGTGGCTTGTGGCTGTATCTTCACTTTTTCTTCGAAACTGAAAAACCAAATTCCTAGCTAATCACACAATTTGCTCTATATATTTCCACAACTAAAACGTATATACATGTTTTTTTTTTTTTTTTGGTAACAGGCTTAGTATATACATGTTGTTTTTAAGGTTTCAAAACCTAGAAAATTATCGAAAGGATTTAAGAATATGTAATCTAATTAATCGGTTACTGCTTGTTGGCACCATTAACAACGTAACGAACATAAAATATACAGTAATTAATTAGAGAAAAACATCAATCACATAATTTGTTTTTTATTTTACCAACATCAGTATGTTTACATAAACGAATCAATCTTTCTAACTGACTGAATATTTAAGGTAAAAAGATGAATATAATTTATATAAATGTAATATGTTTAAACTATATACTTAGCGAGAGACAACAATGTCGAAATTAATCGCAAGTATATTTTTATTTTCTGCTATTTAATTATATAAATTAGGTAATTAATTTAAGAATATAATTTCAATGTTTAAAAAAAAAAAATTAACATATTAACAATAATATTAGTTAATATTATATTTCTGTTTTTTTGTTAGGCATATAGATACCTGTTTATATAAAAGGAAAAGGAAACTAATGTACAAGGAAGGGTCCCACATTCACGACGAATCCTACCTGGCTCACACTCACATGGGCCCGCGTTAACTTTTAGCCACGTCATCATTTGTCAAATATATATAGTACCAATTTAGTAGTACTAAATAATTTCTTTAGAAGGATTTTTATCTATTTTATTCATAGAAAACACTTTTGAATCGTCAAAAATTTTATTGACTCTAATAGTAAAGATTGCATTATCTTTCTCAGACAATAATCAATCTAAATTCCTTAAACATGATCAAAATGTTGAAAAGAACATCATTATATATATACACAGTTAATTCATCAAGTATAGTTCTTTATACCTGTTTCTTACGTGGCATGCTATTAAACCGTATGATAATGGTGTACGTAGAGTTCGAACGTCATAGGAGAACATTGCTCATGATTTTGGATGATCAACAGAATAAAAGATGGTCCACGCATGCAGGCGTTTAATACTTGCTTTAACTGATGGGATTTCTAAAAGAGGTCAACGTTCACAAAAGAGAAGTTCTAACGTTCAGTTTCATAGGAGTTCCAACGTTATTTACATGATATGTTTCTTGTAACGTTCACCGGGCTATATAGGTCGCAGAATAAGAGGAAAAAAAAAAGAACTTCTCCAAAAGTTCTTTTGCAGATAAATTTTTCTTTTTTGGTATAAAATAAATTTAAATTTCTTAGTTGATTTTTTTTTTTTTAAATTACAACTTGGTACGTAATGGTTAAGTGATGATGTTCTATGTTTATGTGGCATGAGGTGTATAATTGTACAATTTGTTTTTTATATAAGGAAAAAAAAAGATTCTTTCATGTGCAATACTCATTATCTCGATATATTATTTAATGACATTTATTGTAGACAAGCAAAAAAAAAGAAACTAATAATTAATATATATTTTGTAACAAACATTATTGTAAATCATTTTGCTTCTACTATAAATACCACTCTCCCCTTGATCAATTCTCTTCACTCACCAAAGCATCACATTCACATACACTTACACTTTCTTCTCCCCTTCTTATTTCCCTCTTAAGCTTTTTTTTTCATTTCGAGATGGCCACCGTTGAGGTATTGTCTTTACATATTAGTTACTTTATAGTTCAGATTATAAATTTATATCCGTACGTCATAATTTTCTGTATTACTCTTTTTTGCTTAACGATCAAATTATTTTAAGCTGATCATAAAAAACGACATACAGTTTTTGTGTTTAATGAGTGTGTTTTGGTTTACAGGTTGAACAAGTGACTCCAGCAGTCGTAGAGAACGTTGAGGTACCAACAAAGACAGTCGAGGAGCCAGTGGTGACCCAACAACCTGAAGAACCCGTCACCGCCGTGGCAGAAGAAGAAAAGGAAGCACCAGCCGTGGAAACGAGCAAAGAAGTGGTTGTGGAAGAGGCAGAGAAGAAAGATGATGAAACAGAGAAGAAAACAGAGGAGGAAGAAGTGAAGACAGAGGTGATCACGGAAGCCCCCGCAGCTGTGGAGGAGGAGAAGAAAGCAGAGGAAGTAGTAGAGAAGGAGGAGGTGACAGAGGCTACAGCAGTTGTGGAGGAGGAGAAGACTGAGGCGGCGGAGGAGAAACCAACTGAAGTTGCGGCTGCTGAGGAAGTTGTCGTCGAGAAGGCCGAGGAGTGAAGAAGAAGGAAGAAGCTTTAATTGATGACCTATATTTGGTCTTATAAGTTATATCGTTTTCTGCTATTTTAATTTACTTTATCATAATCTCATATAAATATGTAATTTCCATCGTTTATTTGGTTTGTTATAATGAAATCAGATGTTTGGGACTTTTTTAATCAGATGTTTACATGCTTGATCGTTCATAACATATAGCTTCAAAGTATAACCGAGAACATGGAAGATTAGAAACCGTTTCCGGTTGCGTTATATGTACAAGCAAACAAAATAATAATTACATAAACCTTTTCAAAATATTTACATAAACATTTTCAAAATACATATAACATTATTCAGTTGTTTCATAGAACTGTATATACTTGTCTTTAGCGTTTAGGTTTGCTACCAATGTAAAGTTTTTAAGATGTACTATAAGATTGTGATTTTTATTTGGAAATTTGGAAATATTTTCATATTAATTGTGAACGATAACAATGTTCCTAAAATCGTTTGTTTCTATCCCAATTCATCAAGAGAATCGTAAGAGAATTTCAAAGAGGTCAATGATGCAATCTTGAATGCAAAAGATCTGATATTCTTGGTTTTTAAATATGAATCAAACAATGATTATATTGATGATTTACCAAAAGATTTTAAATCTATAATCTTAGAGACGTCGACGAATTAAAGTTAACTCTACTAGTCGAAACGTTTTAAAGCGACATACTTACAAAAGATTGCAGTAGAATTAGTCAAAGACTATAAAATATAACGCACAGTCAGAATCTATATAATGCGTTATTGTTGTACCTGTCAGATAGAGGCACACAAAAGATGATAATCGTTTATAGAATTCACTTTGGTGTTGTTGGTTTTATATTGTTTGGGCCTTTACTCGATCTGTAGGCAATAATGTTATATGAGCCTAGCCCACCTTAGCATGCAATTTCATGGAAATTTGCCATAGATTTCATTTTCATATGTTCTAATTCATTTGAGTAAATACAAAACCACAATAATTACAGATCTAATTGGAGATGTGAGAAAATGATCTATACACACACTCACACACATTTATTAGTTTATCACAAGTGTGTTGAGCCTATATATCTACAGTCACTGAAATCTTGTGCTATCGACAAATGATTATATTCAAAATATATAATTCACAAATCACAAGCCATTGCTTAAAGATTGAACTCTGTTTAGCAATAATGAAATCATTGCAAAAACTTAACAAAAAATGTACATACGCAAAAAAAGATTGCTCCAATATCCCACTAGTTTGTTTTTGGAATTTAGCACATCCATGAGAGACATGAAGTTCATGATTCAAAAATACAAAAAGATGGAGATTGCTTCTAAAACTGTATCTTGCTTAATCGATATATAATTCACATTATAAATGATTTTGGAGATATTATTCATTGAACTAAGAGTAAGAAGAAAACAAAGAGAGTTCACGGGCTCAATATGCATCCACCGAAATTTATTTATATAATTGCTCCTTTAGGGACCATCCAAGTCTGAAATGACACGCAAGACATCGTGACAGCAAACTGTTATGACACAAACTCACAAAAATGTAATTAAGTTCCTTTGTTTTTAAATGAATAGTTTCTGTATATATTTGATTAATTAATTGGTTATTGGAGTGCTAAAAATAAGTGACAGAACGATCGTGAAAGTGATCTCTAGCAATATTTCCCTAGCATTTTTTTCTGACTCTACGAACTAGCATCGTATCTGTTCCTTTAACTCAGATAACGATGAGATTAATAGTAACATCATTATTTGTATCAACACTAATAAATGATATATAATTGTTCTTCATTTTTATTTCTTTCCGTTTGATGTTTTTATTTTTTTTGAAAAAAGTCATGAAACTAAATTAGAACAATGTTCCTCCGAATTGGCTTATTTAATAGGCTCATTTGAGTTGATCTTATTAAACAGTTGAACAGGAAAAAGAAAAAAAAAATTTCTATAGCCTCTATATATGGCCTTGGTCACAAAACATTCCTCGTCGATTATGACATCCACTATATGTATTATTGTATTTATTCAACAATTGACGGCCAATTGCAAGCTGAACTCCTAAACGTCACGTTAAATTACAACCGCAAGAGATTTTATATATAATTAATTTGTCCTTGAGATTAATTAGTACTTTATATTAATTTTGTCTTCTTTGTTCTTTTTTACGTTTGTTTGCTTTGATTTTGATTTTTGAGGTTATAAATGTACATAAAAAAACTATCTTAAAACCCAAAATATTAGATATATGAAGTGAAATATACGACCAAAATCCGTTGTTGGATAACGTTTTACGTACCGTATAATGATACCGGATTTATAATAATTAGTCTTAATATATGTACGTAATAATCTTGTAGCCAATCATATATATACACAAACGATTTTTTCTCCTTGGAAGTGCATGTGGTTAGAGACCCATACGTTTTCCCTTTGTTTATGTACCTCATTATGTGAACTTTGAGGCTGGTTTGTTTTCCTGTAACTACTCCTCCATGGCTGGAGTTTGAGCTTCTTTATTAAAAATGTTGGTTTACAAAAAAAAAAAAAAAAAAAAAAAAAAAAAAAAAAAAAAAAAAAAAAAAAAAAAAGAGACCCATACGTGGTCTGGAATCTTTCAACTTTATTGAAGTGGTTACTACTTGCTACTATCCCAAAAAGACGAAACAAAACAAAAACACACCTTCATGTTTGTTCTTTAGGTCCTTCTTTCCTAGTCCCATTTGACGACCAAAAGAGATCTTATTACTTACTCATCAATATATATCCTTCACTAGATTCTTTATTCACGGAAAAGAATCGTTTGTTTATAGTTAGATTTTATATACGATCAAGATATGGGCAATCTTGAATATGTGATCATAACTAGTTAAGTCATATCGCATCTTTACTTCGTAATACGTTAGATTCTGTAACTAAGTCGTCAACATATCTATATGTAGTTATGTACTCCTTGGTGTATAACTATTAACCAGTAGGTTAATACCTTTTCCGCTGTCAAAACACATTTCGTTATATGGTGGCATTTGTTTGTATATTGATGTTATAACGAGCTACTATATTAATATAATATATATATATATATATAGATATATATATATATATATATTGGTAACCATATAAATGTGTATTGGTTACTGCCTTTGCATGAAGACAATAGTAATAAGGACGCAAAATTTTAAATACTGATGGAGACGTCAGGCCCGATCACAGTTTGAGACAGATGTCTATACTAAGATCTTTCCTAGCTCGCTCCTGTGGCAAAAAATCATTAACTCGCCGTTTAGTATGCATACAATAAAATTTCGAGTAAATAAAAAAAAAAATCGAGTAAATCGAATTGCAAATTAATTTCGTAGGATTACATACATGATATCCCTCCAAACTGATAACTATAGTTTTGCTTTTCTGCCATTAATAATTTAGAAAAAGTTAATTTGTTTATGATCGTTTAATTTGTAGGGCATGACATTGACACATGTAGCGTTAAATCTGTAGTGTGATTTTCTAATTGAAGAAAACATAATATGCTAAACAAGTTCTGAGGCTAGTTTTGATAGTTTTCTTGTAATTATATTCATGTAGGTTTTCATTGTGAAGGATCCAGACGCGAATAGTAAAGCTCATGCTATTGGTAATAGTAAAAGTATCCGACATGATACATCCAACAACTGATATTAATTCTATTTTATTTTGGCGAGCTTAATGTTTCACTGTGTATAAGTGAAAGCATATAATAAAAATTTAATGCTTTATTAATTCATAGAATCGTAGTACAAACCAATACAACAATATCCCCAATAAGAGTAATAGGAAATAATGAAACTGTAAAATTTCAAGAATCTTACGGATCACACAGACAGAGACATAAAGACTCCAGTGAACACCATAACAAGAAGAATAGAAGAAACCACGAAGTAATATATATAAAGACACAATAACAAGAGTATATAGATTCACCTTGTCTCTTTAAAACAAGAAGATACATATACACATAAGTGTGTTTAAATCATATATCAATATGGTTATTAGCATTGGAAGCCAGAAGGAAGTTGTTTGCTGCAAACATTGAGGAGCAGACTTAGAGAGATTGGGACGTTCAAGTTAATTCCAAGAACGTTAGCCTTAAGGGCGGTGCAGAGGCAAACGGCTGCTTCAACATCAGCAAGTCCTTGGATGAGGCTACAGCATGGCTCGACTGGTGGCTTGCCAAGGGTCAAGTCGAGGAGGCCGTTGAGTACATTAGCGCAGACTCCAAGCTTGAGGGTGTCTTTAGGGCATTTGTTCGAGGTTGGTTTAGGTTTAGGGGTTGGCTTTGGCTTTGGCTTGGGAGAGGGGCAACCTCCACCGCAGGGACTGCAGCTACCGCAGGCGGAGATTGTTGTGAAGAGGAGGAGATTGAGAGCCAAGAAAAGGGCAATGGAGCTTGTGGTTCTTGAAGCCATTTTTTGTTGAGGAGAATACTGTTCACTAGCTATGTGAGTGAATTGGTTGTGAAGAAAATGAAGGGAATTGAGATAGGTTTTATAGTGGTTCCAAGGAAAGCCCAAGAGCGTCCATGAGATATTATTGGAAGTTTTATATGATAAAAAAATATGAATTATTGACTAGCGTTATCATTATTTTATTGATTACAATTAATAAAATTATTAAATGATAGAAGTGTACACGGAAGTTAAAAAATATTGTCCATAAGTATATGAAGACATGAAATTTTAATTGCGATGTCAATGGTTTTTTTCGATGTATAATCTGAAAATTTTGTTAGAATGTATCAATTGTTTTTGGATAAATACGTTGTTGTTGTAATGACACGAAATATTATCGAACTTCAACTCGATGTTTATGTACGTTTTTTTTAACGAATTATGACTGCTTTATATTATTTGTCTGATTTTCACGTCAAATTACTAAGTTCTACGTAAAATTTACGGTTTTTAGGCTTTTTATTTTGATAAGAAAGTCTTTCTATGAATTTTCTACAGTACTTAAAGAATATAGACTTTCTAAAATAATTTTTAATATATATATTTCGTATATATATAAAGAGATATTTTATAATGCATGGTTGCCATAGAAACCATGTGATGGTGAGTGACAATGCGCATTGTGCCCTTGTGCCCTTCACAAACAAATGTAAAACAAGATAAGATGGATCATGATAGTACAACGAAGCGCCTCACTGCACACACAATCACACATATACCAAAAAGACATCTTCCTCTACGTACACTCGTCTAGCTGTCGTTGCATAATTCAAAATTTGTATATAGTAAGAAACCATCACCAAATGAAAGCTAAGTCAATTTCTAATCTTTTGATTAACATCTGGCTTGATTCAAGGGTGTCAAATTACTCTCTACCGTATAAAATTTTATATGCTTCTACATGACCTAAATGTAATACAATTAACCGATTTTCAAAAACAGTTAGGTAAAAAGAATAAAATTAACTTCAATAATACCTTTAAAGAATATTATATATTATTGAAACATTGAATATATAATAAATGAATCCTGCAAAAAACATATTGGAATATAGCTCTAGGTCAAGTAAACGTCCTTTTGTAGCATCCAATACTAGCGTAAGTTCAAATTTGTTAAAAAACAAACGTCCTTTTCATAGCATCCAATATAAGCGTAATTTCATTTTCAGTTCAACGTATCCACTTGCTCGTGAGTGCGTATGTAGCTATCGAATATATTAGAAATTAACTAATCCCATAGCAATTTTTTTTATTTGGGAAATATTTCACTATTAAAATCATAAGTAGATTAATGCTGTTATGTGGAAACCAAATTTACTATATTTCAAAATTAGTGGTAGTTTAGCCGCCCTCAATAGCCATATCGTTTTTAGCATATGTTAATTTTGGGTTGAAGACAGTGTGTTCTTTTGGCTCAACAAATTAAGACACAATTCACAGTTAGAAACTGTACTTATTAAACGATTGCAACTTGGCCTTCTGCCCCCACACATGATTTATGTTAATTGTACATACCAAAACAAAGTATTTCTTTTTATTATTATTATTTTAATTTCTTATTATTGTTCACTTCACGGGATTGCATAAGATTTCTCAATCGCCCATTGGTTCGTCTTGTAATCCATTGGACAACAAAATGATACTACAGTATGTTTTTTTCTGTTTTATTATTATTATATAACGAAAGAATTAATATCGCGTAATTAAGTGGTTTTATTGGGTTAGTGACGTTTTCAAAAAATTTCATAATGTAAGAACGATTTCTTTGATATCTAATTCAAATTTTGGTTAAGCTGAATTAGTTCCGACTCCGAGAGAGAAATATATACATTTCGTTAAGTACATTAGTGTTATATATATACTTCGGAATGCCTCTTGTTGAAACGGAAAAACTTAACCGTATTATGTGTCTAACATTGACGATGCCTAAAATTCCAAAATTTCCAATTGTATGTGACGCATAATTAGTGTAAATTATAACTATATATATGTTCATAATTCGTTACTAACAAACAATAATGGGAAAATAGTTTATATAAATACACTTTAGATAAATGAATAAGACTATACTTCTACTATCATCTATTAATTATAATTCATCAAAAAGTGCATCTATAAGTAGTCTTATACGAATTAGTATCAAGTTGGTAATTAATAATAGCACCTACACTCTAGTCTTCTTGACACATGCGAGTCTTCTGGTTCACTTCGGAGCCTTCACACTTGTTCCTATATAAGCCCTAACTGTCGCTCACACTTAGTCACAAAGCTAATCACATCCTTTCCTCTAGTCACATTGTTAGTCAACATTTATTCGGGATTAACTTAGAGATCAATGGAATCCCACAGATCTTTTTCCGCAGCTCTCTTCTTATCATTTAATCTCATGTTTCTTGCATATGTTAGTGGCTGCAACACTTGCTTGCCAACTAAGCCAATCCCAAACCCTAACCCAATCAGCAATCCAACAAAGCATAGCTGCCCAAAAGATGCCCTCCAACTTGGTGTTTGCGCCAAAATACTAGATGGTGCAGTCGGAACTGTCATCGGAAACCCACCTGACACACCTTGCTGCTCAGTACTCAAAGGGCTTGTCGATCTTGAAGCTGCCGTTTGTCTTTGCACCGCCATTAAAGCTAACGTTCTCGGGATTAATATCGACATTCCCATCTCCTTGAGTTTGCTCATCAACACTTGCGGCAAAACGCTCCCCTCTAATTTCATTTGCGCCTGATATAAGTTGTTTAAGGATGAATCGATCGAATAGTTTTACTTTTGTCGTGTGTGTGTTTATTTTTTTGCTTCTGTTTGTTTGGTTGGTTCACGTCTAACTCAATCCGCATGTACTTTTGTTTTTGTCATTTCTGAAAATTTATTGGTGCCTAGTTTTGTTGGTGTAAGATTTTATCTGTTTCACGTATTTAGTTTCCTATGTTAAGGGCTTCCAACTAGATAATTAGCCTTACAAAACCAAAAAAAAAAAAAGTTTTTACCAAAGCATGGCCACATAAACTTTTATATGAACGTTCTTTAGAAAAGATTAGTCTTAAAAAAAAAAAAAGATTAGTCTTAAAACTTTACATGGCAAGTAAATAGGAAACTGGAACCCGTGACACGGACCCATCTGCGCATGCGACCACCTAAAGAAGTAAAAAGATAAATTGAAGTAAATTGTACGTACGTGCATGGCCAGATCTTTACCCCTTGTTCTATATTTAACTTCGTCGAAAATTATTGAATAAATTTAATTTAGAAAACTAAAATGATGATGAATATATATGATGCAAGTTGTAGATTCTGTTAAAAAAACAAAAAAAGAAAACAAGTATATGTTCATATAAATCCAAGATCTAGAGAGTAGCCATAGGTCCATCATGCTACCTTGTAAGAATTAATATCAAGTTGGGAACTGTATATATATATACAATGTACCAAGGACAAATTAATGAAAATCTTAAATATATATATATGTATCGGCCTTGGGCCATGCCTGATGGAACTTAAACTAAGTGGATTGGAGCCGTTTCATTTGATCAAAACAAAGAAGTGTCTAATACCACTTCACAAAGACATATATATGCAGAAAGCACAAACTAGCTAGTATGATCCTCCACATGTAGCATATGCCATATCTTGAAGGTACTTCACAATCCTCAGGCGACTCTAGAAGCATATATTTTACCTTCGATAACTATTAAGCCAATTTATTAGACGGACAACGTCACCGGTACAGAAGGTGGCCGACCTAGGCAATTCTCCGCATCACTGACACGTGAATATTTTAGAACATAAAACTAGATAGATTTAGCCCATCAAATAGTAAGCCCATTAATAATATAACAACTCATTGTGGCCCAATAGTAAGAGCTTGGTCCGTTTTGTTAAAATAATATAAAACGTTAAGATTAAAGAATTAAGAACTGCCTAACAAAATACCAAGATGCAAAAACTCGATCGAGGTTTTACGTTGTAACATGATCAGATTAAGAAAGTGCATATCAAATCTAAAGATGTGAAGACTCGATCGGGATGTTATGTTTTTAACATTTAAAGATTAACAAACTGCAATATAAAATCCTCAACATTATTATTTGTATTAAATACTGTATGTAATTATCAATGTTCATATTTCATTGACGACATTTATTTTCTTGAGCGTCATTGTGAAGCGGCAAATCTAATATTTCAACAGCATTGAAATATTTATGCATGTTGAATAAACTTATTAGTTAATGTTATAACGTTGAAATGTCGATGTAACGGGAGCTTCTAGCTAAGTGTCTCTTGGGTAACTCTTCGAAGCAGCAAATGAGAGATGCGAGACGCGAAAACTAGGGTGTAAAATTTTGACTCACAGTATTGGATCTATTTCAACGTTATAATATGAATGCGAAATAGTTGCCCAATGTTTAATTATAGTGTTTGAATAATGTTTAGAGTTTGAATAATGTTTAAATAGAATTCCTTTATTATTTTTTTCTCGAGTTAAGAACTTACACTATTAGAGTGTAAGTTTATAAGCTCTATCTGATTCTAGATCTTAATACCCATGAGTTTATTATCTAGGTGCATTTCTGAAATTTATTCCTCGCAAAACTCTAATTACCTTGGTTTACGTCTCCTTCTACTTTTACAGATTAGTTAAAATACTTTTAAAGAGAAGAGCTCACTAAAATTCATTAACGATCTTATAAACCTTTAATTAAAAATTGCTGTATTGGTATGGTATATACAATTAAACTTGCAATCGAAACAAAAATACTTGTCTAGTTATAAAATAGAATACATACCACCTCCGTCTTAGATTGTATTATATAATTAAGAGAAAATACTGATTTTCTCGTTTACATCATACTATTTTTTCAATTAAGTGTAGTCTATTTTTCATTTTTCTACAAATATATTTATATGTTTGTAGTATATATTAATACACAGTCACTTCTTTTAAGCAAACTCGTATACATTTGGCAAAATTGATAAATTTCAAATTTTCAAAAAATATGTATGATATAAAGTATAAACTTAATAAAATAATTTTTTTTATCGAACAAAATATTTTTTCTTAAATGACAGTTATAGACAAACGGATGAATTAGTATCTTTACGAATGACTATTTTAATTTTTTATGTTAACTAGTAAACTGAAAACTACTCTGCATAAACAAGTTTTAGGTTTTGTTATGTAAATTATACATTTTTGTTAACTAATAGTACTATATTTTCTGTTGATGTTCACATATATGGGTGTCTTTCAGTTCAATTCCCAAGGTTACTCTTTTAAATTAAAGTATCCAAGATCGTGCAAACTTCATTGCAAGCTAACCACATGAAATCCAGCTATATAGGAACGTATAGGACTATAGGTTATCTTTTTTTTTTTTTTTACGTGGTCTCGGATACATCAGACACGTCAGGTATGGAGTAACAAGTATATCAATCTCAACATTCTTAAAGAAAACGATTTTTTTTTCTTTTTAAAAGGGCTAATAAGAATACGAGTTAACAAGTAACTTGTGTTGCCCACCCGTAAAACTAAACGTCTACAATAAATTATAACTAACATAAAAAAAAAAAAGAGTAGCTAACCATCTTGACCTTGATCGATCAAACTAGTA
Organism: Capsella rubella; assembly: GCF_000375325.1. Lineage (NCBI taxonomy): Eukaryota > Viridiplantae > Streptophyta > Magnoliopsida > Brassicales > Brassicaceae > Capsella > Capsella rubella. Next base: position 4,187,279 of record NW_006238923.1, read on the forward strand.
GCTTCTTACATAATTGAACCGTTACACACATTTTTTTTTTTTTTTTGATAAAACCCGTTACACACTTTAATTGAGTAATTTGTGCATTAATAAGGTTCCAGTAAGGTAGTGAAAAATGTGTTATTACGGAAAATCCTTGAAAAATGAGATAAGACAAATAGTTTAACAAAAAAAAGCTGAAGAAAAATAACGCATATTCACAATATAAGCAATAATAAGTTTTGAAGAGGGTAAAGATCCAACCTTTCAGGATAAAATATTAAAAAGTTCAAAGAATCTCATTTGACAGAATGTGTTGGCCACATAATAATAAGTTGTTTCCTGCCTGGTGATATCTGGACATTGATAGAGAATCTCATATACCGGTTAAGGTGTTATTTGCTTACCTTTTTTGTAAGCAACCCTTGATTCAAGCATTTAGTCACTCCATAAATTAGATAATATAATTTATAAATATGCAACATCTTTCACTATATAATAGGTCTTAAAATTTCTGCAAAACAATTTGAAAATCAAGAAAAAGATAATTTATAATCATAATATCCTTTTACTTTTGGTTTGATTTCAATATAAAAAAAAAATATAACACTTTTTTTGTTGTTTAACATTTATATATATATATGCATGAACGTCGATATTGTAGAGAAAATATTTTGAAATTTTAATATGACATCAATGAAAGAATTGGGGCATATTGTTACCATCTTTTCACGTTAATAACTCACCTTACCTTCCTTATTATATTAGGAAACACCTAATAAAAATAGGGCGGCATTGCTTTACCTTATACTAAAATAGGAGATTCAAAATTTGCATTTGGTGTACAGAATAATTGCATCAGCTTCATCATATAGAGTGGAATAAAAAAAATCGAAAACATTTCTTATTTATTTTTAGTTTTTGGTTGTTATTTATAAGTAAGTCAACCATTCGGAGTGGCGTTGCCAAGTTTTTAATGTATATCCTTTAATGTGACCATGTCGACAATTAATATAAACAATCATAAAACTTTAACATGTTCTTGAGCTTATGCACACACACAAAAAAAAACTAAAACTTCTAACAAATTTATCACAATTACACTGATATCTTACATTTTTATGCAAAAACTGCTAGTATACATTTTTAAGCTGCTAAAATAAGAATGAAATTAAGTAAACTGAAATGCTAGGTATTGAAATATGCCTATTACATGAAATTAACGAGATTTATGTTTCAAAAACAAACGACTAACTTGTGTTTTTCGTTTTAGGACATTGTGAACGTTTGTGAAAACGCCTCCAGTTAAGTTTGTCTTTGCTTAATTAAAATTAGGTATAATTAATTAAAAGATGTCTTTTGAGAACATCAAAAAGACCATGTTTAGATATATGTCTGGTTCATTTCCAAAGATCAGGACGTACTTAACAATATCATTTTTCTTTTGCAGTGATGATGTAAGGCATATTTCACTTTCGATTCCCCTCTTCGCGTTATCTACTCCTAAATCCTTAATCTAATAAAAAGTTTATTTCATTAAATGTTTTAAAGCATACACTAGCAATTAAATACATATATATATATGTACATAAACATAGTTTTGAAAGTCTCGAATTTTAATGATCGTAATTTATATCCTACTTGTTAACAATGTCATGATCACTTGAATTCAGTTCTCCATATTGTATTTTATTTGCTTCAACAGTCCTATATGTATTGTTTAGTTCATTAAGGATTTAAGGTCACACATGTTTTGAAGCTAAAATGAAATTTCTGCGTTTATTAGTTTCTTTGAAACATAGATCATAGAATAAGTTTTATAAATGTTATTCTTCAGCTCTAGCTGTTGGTAGAACTTTTGTACCCTGGGTGCAGGATCCGGTCATGATGATTCTCCAAAAGCTTCCCGAGATATCACCTTCTTTTGGTATATACATCTGGTTCTCATATACATGTATTACATGTCCTCGTAATAAAAGCGTGATAATATGGTTTTGTCCCCTTAAGTCAAAAACAATAATATCAATTATTTAGTTATTTAGGATTTGACTTTTTATTTATCAAGAAAGAGATAGAGATAGAGAGAGAGAGAGCTAGCTTGTGCCGCCCATCGGTCATCTAATCAAATAGTTATACCGATTTATTTTCTTAGCATTTAATTATTTCGTCCGACTAGACAGACACACCCAAGTTATTGAATAAACCCAACTACGGTTAAATTAACCTAACTCGATTAGTACCGTTTCATATATTTGTTAAATTTGAGTTTCGAAGCCGAGAAGCCGATACTATATGAAAAGTGAAAACCACAGTTGCGTTATATATTTGTACGTCATATTTCATATGTGATGATCACTTTGCGTAGCTAGATAAATTAAAAAGTGAGATTTGAGTTCGAATATGATTAATATGTATTTTGCTTAATGTGTGCCAAGGCATTTAACATATTATGGTTAAACACTGTAATTTTTTTTAATGGAAGATTATCAAAAGATTTACAAGCCTTCTAGACTCAATCAGAGATTTAAAACGGTATATATATGATCCTCCCATAAGAGTATTTAATATTTTGTATATATCCTTGTAAAAAATCTGAGAAGAAAAATCAAATTTTAGACATGCATTAAAAGTTCTGCATAGTTTTGAATTTAAACCGAAATTGAAAGTCTCTTATTATCCTTACATGCAACTTGGTTAAAATCACTTTCACAACTACCCCTTGAAATTATTATGCATTTCGTTTGTACATGCAAGTGTCTCTACATTGATTCATTGAGAAGGTTGTTGGTTCAAACTTTCAAATCATACTGTTTGGTTCCTATTTACTTAGTGTGTGACTGTGTGTTTTTTTCCCTTTTTAAAACTCAAAATACGTTTACTTAATGTTTGGTTAATCATATGATAAATCTATTTAGGCGTGCTTACGAGGGAGTGGGATGCATTAAACTAAAATCAAATTTGACGTCAAGCAAATAAAAACTTTGATAATTTTGCTTCACCTTTTTTGTGACAAGTGGACGTTTTCATTACCATCCAAGTTAGCTATACATTTCTCCTAAACACATTGTTAATTAGTTTCCTAATTAGTGACGAAATCAAGAGGCCGTAACCGATAATTCCAACATAATCCCTTTTATAATAAGAAGAAGAATACAATTTCAAAAAACATTACTATAAGTACAATATTATTTAACATTGTATTATTGAACAAGTTGTCATTCCTATGTTTGGTCAACCGTGGCCTTTGGGATACTCAGAAGGATTCCATACCCATTTATTTAATTCGATACTCCTTTTTTTCCATGATTCAATCAATCCTTTTAAAAAATATGAATCTGTATTTTTTTTTCTTCCTCCGTCACCTGCTGGAATATATATATCATATAGTTAATAATATATCATTAAGTTTGTCAATGTTACACATTAGGCCCTACAGCTTAATTTTTAATAATAATTTAATTGTATCTATCAAAGTTAACCAAATACTAGTATCCTAACTCAAAAACAAGTACCTTAGTTGAATTTTTTACCTCAAGCTTGCAGGTTGGCAATACTAATAATGTTGTAAATGAGTAAATCACATCAAATCATTTACAAATAAACAAGATTTTGTTATCAAGATTGAGAATACAGATTTCATTGATCTATCTATATTTGTATTTTTTTTTAACATAAAAAATTAAAATTCAAAATTTTGGTCATATATATGAATTGAACTATTAGGTAAGGCTTTTTCCTATTCTAATAACATCAAAAAAATGCTTTACATGCACTATCACCATTCAACGGCGCTTAGCGTAAAGACTTATTATTTCTGATGGTTTAGTCATATGATTCATTAACTTTTTTTTTTGCTTTTTTAAAAATTAAAGCAAAAACAAACTCACCATTCATACTATTACTTTTATAATTACAAGGTTATCGTACACTTAATAATACAGCCGTAAAATGTAAATTGTAGTCTCTAAATACTATTATTACATTGATGAGTTTTTGTAGTATTAATATATTTGGTGACAAAAAGTTAATAATAAAAATGGAAGCAAAAAAAAAAGTGAAAACAGCAATATATAGAGAGAGGGAGAGATTCATTTACATCGTCTTGAAATGACCAAGTCAACGGTTTAGAGGAGAATCTCGCGTGGTCCTACGACAATTGTCACGTGCCAAAAAATCTGGGCCCTGAGACAATACCTAATAAGCAAAGCTCCGCCCAAAACATTTGATCCATCCATTTTCATATTTTTCTATTTTCCATTTTCAATATATAAATTTATTTATTTATTTTTCTCTATTATTTTTTTTCGTCGGACGATGTATCTATTTATCAAAATATAGAAGATAACAAATGTGGGTTCACCACCACTCACTCGTTCTCTTTTTCTTTTAGGATGTGACTCCTCATTGTCACCTTTTTCACTCTTCCTTCCGATATCTTTGGATATGTACAAAAAATAATCGATTCTCGAGGACATTATCGTCGAAGATTGTATTGTATGTATCTCAATATGAAAACTATCGCAACCAAATAATAAAGTGTTACTTATATGGGTTTGAAATTTTCATCCATCTTTCATACCAATAATTCGGAAAGAGATGGATCATGACATGACTCAGAGTGTATACATCTTCTTCCTTTTTTTTTTTGATGAATTCTAAAAATTACAATCTCTTGCATGTATTCATGAAAATTATAGGCTTGCTTTTTTTGTTTTTGTTTTTTTTTCTGGGATATTTTATATAGAACTTGGGACCTATCTATGTACATAAAACCTAGGTAGTTTATTTTCTATTACAAATTGTTGGATTATTTTATTTTTGTGTTTTCTATTACAGTATGAAAATGAGCCGTACGTTCTCCTTTTTTCATCTTCGTTAATTATGTTCCTATTTTCTCAAGAGAGAAAGAGAACCACTGAAGTTGCAAGGGCCTCTAATTTATAATTCATGAAACTCCTGTGACTATGTATACTTTTAGTTTTATTTCATTTGATTATAGCGTTTGATAAATGAAAAGTAAGATGATAATCATGTCGCAACATGACTCATTTTAGTGGCTTCTAAGAAGCACACATTTTGAGCCATTAAAATCTCAAACTAGACTTTCCCATTACCACAAAAGAAGAAAGTTGGAACATTAATGTGATCATACCAAATCTACAAAGTCCTTTGTTTCAATTTGGTAACTAGTTTCAATTTTGTAACAAATACCTAAATTGTTGACAGACAAAACAAAGCTAGACTAACTTTTATTGACTTATATTTTACGCTTCCATTAAATTATATGTAATATTATACGTTCCACCAATTTTTATATAATTAAATTAATAATTTGATAATTACATGTGAAAGAAAATATGAATCACAATTTAGAGGGAGTCGATTACCAAAAAGAAAGACTCCCTTTTTGCATAGAAAAAGATCATTATAATGACGTTTTATAAACAAGGAAATAAAAATTCAGTGCAAGAACTGAAAAAATAAAAATGTGCTTGTGCTATATATGGAAAAACCGTGGGCCTACAAGGAAAGTTCGATATTGAGAAAATTAATATGCGTTGACAATAATGCAAATGAGCAATGATGAAAATATGTTTGTAACTCCGAAACCAAATATTTTTTCTTGAGTTCTATCTCATGGAGTAGTTCAGACCTGAAAAAACAAATGGTCTTCCATGGCAGTAAAATAGTAATCGAACTAAATATTTTCTTTACATGATTTAAATTTAAGAAATAGAACAAATGTATAACAACAGGTGGTGGGTAAAAATTGGTGTGCTTGTCTGTTTGATGCCCATTGAGTCACTGACAAAATGACCAATGACTTTAACTTAAAAGTGCAAACCCACAGTTCCAAAGGTAGAGGAAGTGGTAAGATTTAGCCTCTGGTCTCTCTCTCTCAATTTTCTCTTTCTACAAATATATTAAAATTTATTTTTATTAATTAGTCTCTCCCCAATCAAACAACACTCATCAGAGTCACACATGTGTCACTTTTTTCTTCAATATAAAAATAAAAAATAAAAAAAATAAAAACTTCTTTCTAACTTGGTAAATTTCCCAGTATAAATAGATGTATCAATGAACACATTTAATACCACAAAAGAAACCAAGAGCTCCCAAACAAAACAGCCTTTTCCATAAACCCCCTCATAAACTGCAAAAAAGAAACTCCTAATCCATCTTCAAGATATGTCTCTTCCTGAAACCAAATCTGATGATGTTCTTCTTGATGCTTGGGACTTCCAAGGCCGCCCTGCTGATCGCTCAAAAACCGGCGGATGGGCCAGCGCCGCCATGATTCTCTGTAAGTATATATAATCACATAACTAAAGTTCTTGAGAAAATACACTTACAAACTTTTTAATGGCCTTCTTGATATATATATATATACTAAGTTATAAGTTTCTTCCTGATGTATCTAACTTTTTTAATAAATAAAATTTTTGTGTGAAGGTATTGAGGCTGTGGAGAGGCTGACGACGTTAGGTATCGGAGTTAATCTGGTGACGTATTTGACTGGAACTATGCATTTAGGCAATGCAACAGCCGCCAACACCGTTACCAATTTCCTTGGAACTTCTTTCATGCTCTGTCTCCTCGGTGGCTTCATCGCCGATACCTTTCTTGGCAGGTTTGTATATATATAAACATATATTTAACGAAAATCATTCAACTTGTTTCTAAAATAACAATTTGAATTCTGGTTTATATATAGGTACCTAACGATTGCTATATTCGCCGCAGTCCAAGCCACGGTAATGACCATAGACGTCCCTTTTTTTCTTACCAAAACTTGTAGCCAAGAAAATGATTTTATTTTTAAAAAAAATATGACTAGCTAGCTAGTCTGATAAACAAATCGAAATAGTAAACAACATAAGTCGTTATATTTGTTATTAATTTCCGAAAAATTAATATTCTCATGTTATGAACTATGATTTTTATCAGGGTGTCTCGATCTTAACTCTATCAACAATCATACCGGGACTACGACCACCAAGATGCAACCCAACGACATCGTCTCACTGCGAACAAGCAACGGGAATACAACTGACGGTCCTATACTTAGCCTTATACCTCACCGCCCTAGGAACGGGAGGTGTGAAGGCAAGCGTCTCGGGTTTCGGGTCGGACCAATTCGATGAGACCGAACCAAAAGAACGGTCACAAATGACATACTTCTTCAACCGTTTCTTCTTCTGTATCAACGTCGGCTCTCTTTTGGCCGTGACGGTCCTTGTCTACATACAAGACGACGTTGGACGCAAATGGGGTTATGGCATTTGCGCGTTTGCGATCGTGCTTGCACTAAGCATTTTCTTGGCCGGCACAAACCGCTACCGTTTCAAGAAGTTGGTCGGCAGCCCGATGACGCAGTTTGCTGCTGTTATAGTGGCGGCGTGGAGGAACAGGAAGCTCGAGCTGCCGGCTGATCCTTCGTACCTCTACGATGTTGACGATATTATTGCGGCGGAAGGTGCGATGAAGGGCAAACAAAAGCTGCCTCACACCAAACAATACCGGTACGATTCCTTAAACTTAACTCACCATTTGTTTTCCAATAGTATTATTTTTTTAAACATTTTAGTAAAAGAAAATAACTCCCACGTACGATTCTCTTGATAACATAAGATTAAAATTTGAAGATTAAATTTCTTTTTCTATTCCATCATTAAGGGTTAATTAATTTCGAATAATTGAGGTGTAGGTTCCCTTAATTGAATCTGATAGTATCAACAGACTTGAAAAATGTGAAAGTGGGGTTGTGTGGGTGAGAAATTACTCGAAAAGCTCGTGTCCTTTAATTATAGTGAGACCAAAAATATTTCTCATTATATGCCTAGTTGGCATTAGAAATCAAAATTTTATTGTTTTTATTTTTGGTGTTTCGCTATGGGGAAAATTAAGAAAAAAAAAATCAATTTCATAATACTATTAATCGACCATACAGCGAAACTGGTCCAGGTTACGAATTTTACAGCTAATTGCAATATATTTTTTCGGATATTTTGTTTTTGGGGTTAAAAGGCCCTACTTTGTCATTTATATTCTAGATTTTTTTGTTTTCGCCTTAGAAGTGTGTGTATATGCATGTGTATGTTCGTTAGATAACACGTCAAGTTCGGTTCATATAAATAGGTAGGAAAATAATAAAAGAAGTCTCTCGTAAGATAAATATCTATAATTAAATTAAGAGAAACTAATGAAATATTGCAAGTGGTTGAAAAATGAAATTAACAAGTGGGTATAATTAAAAACTCAATCTATATTTTTTCACCTATAGAATTAATTATCTTAGAAAATTTCACAATACCCTCTCGTGGTTATTTGGTTTTCACATAAAGAGTAGCTCCAGAATCGTGGCTAATTAAATACATCAATTTGTTATAATTTATCATTAGATTATTCTTGTAATTATCAAATGATTCTGCTGTCTTAAAGACTTATAAACATTATTATATATATTCACCTGACTACTGAGTTTTTTTTTTCTTTCTTTCATATAAGTACAGTATCTTTTTTATGCAAACCTTAAGTACAGTATCTTTTATCCATCAATCCCTATGCATCCCTAGAAAGAAACACAAGAATCCAAAGGAATCAAAACTTTTTTTTTCTATTCAAGACAAATTATTCACAAAAATCTCTTTGGCATCTCTTAAATTTCTTCTTTTTTTTTTTGGGAAAATAAAATGAATAAAAGAAGAAGAGACGAGAAGTTAGGGAGACAGTTGTTTTGTCTTGTAGTGGAAACGATCACGTTTGGTGTTGTAAGACCTCCACTACTTTACACCTTCACCGGGACAGACCCCAAAGTTAGGCTTAACCATTTAGTAACAACTAACAACATTCATTAACCCTAGCGTCGTCACGTGCTTTGCGTGCTCAGCGCTTCAATTATATTTTGTCTTTTGTTCGAGTCTTTCTTAAACTTTTTACTTTTCTTTTTCGTCTCAAATTCTAAACTTTTTCTTTTCTGCAAAAACTCTTACGTATGTGCATATATATATATATGCATGTGTGTGAAGGGTATCTATCATCTTGAAAAGATTCCACGTAACTATCTCTGACTCCACAACATGTTGCTTGATTCAATGTTTAGGCTATATTCCAAAAAGGTGTATTATTGTTAAAATAATAATTTATGTAATTTCAATAATTACGGACATTTCACATATATGTATGTTTCTATCGCCACGATTACAGGCCAAATCTAGCTAAGAAACACATATAATAGATATTTTGTGGCTAATTTAAGACTTGTCTTTACATAATCCAACAATTTTCCATAAATACTACATACTTTATAGTTATATTCTAATTATTTCTTGTATTATTTTTGATGCCACAGTTCATTGGACAAGGCAGCAATAAGGGACCAAGAAGCGGGAGTGACCTCGAACGTATTCAACAAATGGACACTCTCAACACTAACGGATGTTGAAGAAGTGAAACAAATCGTGCGGATGTTACCAATTTGGCTAACATGCATCCTTTTCTGGACCGTTCACGCACAGTTGACAACATTATCAGTGGCACAATCTGAGACGATGGACCGTCACATCGGAAGCTTCGAGATCCCTCCAGCCTCGATGGCAGTCTTCTACGTCGGGGGCCTTCTTCTAACCACCGCCGTCTATGACCGTGTCGCCATTCCCCTATGCAAAAAGCTATTCAACTACCCCCACGGTTTGAGACCGCTTCAACGGATCGGTTTGGGACTTATACTCGCATGTATGGGTATGGCTGTGGCTGCTTTGATAGAGATCAAACGTCTTAGAACCGCTCATGCCCATGGTCCAACTGTCAAAACGCTTCCTCTAGGGTTTTATCTACTCATCCCACAGTATCTTATTGTCGGTATTGGCGAGGCGCTGATTTACACGGGACAGTTAGATTTCTTCTTGAGAGAGTGCCCTAAAGGCATGAAAGGGATGAGCACTGGTCTATTGTTGAGCACATTGGCGTTAGGGTTTTTCTTCAGCTCGGTTCTCGTGACCATCGTCGAGAAATTCACAGGGAAAGCTCATCCGTGGATTGCCGATGATCTCAACAAGGGACGTCTTTACAATTTCTACTGGCTTGTGGCCGTACTTGTTGCCTTGAACTTCCTAGTTTTCCTTGTTTTCTCCAAGAGGTACGTATACAAGGAAAAACGACTAGCTGACGCCGGGATTGAGTTGGATGATGAGCCAAGTATTCCCATGGGTCACTGATCATGATCATGATCATGATGATGAACTGATGATGATGATGATGAACATTGTGCATGTCTATGTTGATATGTTTAAATTTGATTTTGAGTTTTGTGGTATATTTTATGATGATTTTTCTTATTTACCTCTTGTTTCCGAGTCGACAAATAATGGACCGACCGATAAGGGATAAAAGTTAAAAAGTTTTCCCAGGGTTCTGTATAAAAGCAGAAATTGTAAAATTTCCTAAAATTTGACGCAATTAACGTCTTTTGTTTTTATTTTTCCATTTTTCTTTTTTCTTTTCTATATGTCAAACTTCACGTTGTTTTTAATTAATAGTTAATACTACTTGAAGTAATTTGATGCAACAATTTTTTTTTTCACCTATTTAAAATTTAATTGTTTTTAAAAGTTGTGATTATTTATACCTGAACTAACTAGTAGATGTACTGTATTACACTACACCTTCCTTTAAGGAACCAGCTAGCTCTGAGAATTTACTGGATCAAATGTCTCTCGATGATTACTGGTCAAATAATTAATTTGAATAATCAGGGAGCTGTATGATTAACTCAATACGAAAAGATCAATATTATGATTTACTTACTAGGATCCCCTTATGCTATACTTGTTACCTTTATTACTTTTATATAATATTCAATCATACAAGTTTATTGGATAAAGACTCACTGGTGTCCCATATATATGGATGTGTGTGTGTGTTAGAAACTAGACAAATGATTATCGGTTATAAATGATGAATTATTATCGAAGTTTTATTTATTTCCGGATAGAGATAAACCCCTCATGCATTTGTTCCAAAATTATAATAGAAGATGTGCTAAATTCAGGGGAACTTAATTGGTTTTGTTTTGCACTTTCTTTAATATGCCTTACGATATTAAATAGTAAGGAATGTTCTGTGCACGTTTCTTTGTCCAACTGCTGTCTCCCCCGATGCTTATCTACTTTAGCTTTTCAGATACACAAAATAATGTTTTCTCAAATATCCCCAACCCAATCATGTAGATCTAAAATCTGAGTTTCGACATATACGTTAACTTCTGGCATGGATACTACAGAGCGATTAAATCCATTTCTGCATATGGTCGTTATAATCAAATGATTCATAGCCATACCAGTCTAACAATAAGCTTATGATATTTCTTTCAACAATTCTGTTATAATATTAATAATATTGGTTGAATCAAAACTAATATTGCCAGCAATAGAAAGATATAAATTTGCATATATTCCACTATGTTTTACAAAAAGAACAAAACACTGGAAATATCTTCAGAAGTAGTAACATATGAATATGGTTTACTGTGATGATTGGTGGAACAACAATAATGATGAAGTGAGACTTTTTTGGATCTGGAAACTACATGAGCCAATCACAACGAATAAGTATGAACTTTTGGTTTAAACAATACTACTAATTTAGTAACTTTAGTTTAATGTGTCTTTATTTGACTCAGAAAAGACATGAAAAGGGGAGAGGGGGAGAATTAACTTTTTCTTTCTGAGGCTTTCTTTTCATTGGTTTGTCTTATCTCTTTTTGTCTACTTGTCACAAAAAGACCACAACTTCTTTCAACGTTTTACAATCGGATCGAACCATCGTATAGATTCATAGGGTCACTGCTGACATTGACGATTCAGCAACCCTTAAATACCGTGGGTAATTTTTTAAGCGTTTCTTATTGTTTATTGTTTATTGATTTGTTCTATAATCAATGATTAATGTGCAAAAATAATTTGTGGTACTATTTAGTGGACATTTGTTATCGAAACAAAAGTGTTCCATAAAATTAATAAGAAAAAATATATATTTGATGAAACTAATTTAGTATGCTTTTGCACAGTTTTTTAATATCATCTTTGGTAGTGTTATCAATGTAATTATTATTTATTAAGGACTTGCATCTTTTATAATTTGACAACTGTCCACATGCACTTGATTAGAGGGGGAAAAGAAAAAAGTTGATTGGGTTGTTCTCATTGGAGAGTGGTCTGGACTCTGAGGCTTAGCTCGTAAAGTGGGCTGAGGTAGGTAAAAAAAGACAAGCCTTTTTTTTTTTTTTTGTTGTTGTTCAACAATATAAGCCTTATTTGAAACTTCTATCAGCTATTGTGAGTGTTGGTCTTGAGTTTGGGCCTTTGGGAGTAAACAATAGTCCATCTATGTATGACTCAAAACATACAACGACGATAATAACGTAAGACAATTCTAAGTGGTGGAATCAACACGGTCGGCTAGAAAACTTATCTAAACGAGACTAGTCCACATTGGAGTTAAAGATGGCTAAGCAACAACAATTTGAGAGAGAATGAGAAACTGAATGTCATCGTCTCACTAGCGAACTTCTCTTATCAGAAATCAATGTCATAAGTTAAAAACAAATAAATCGAAATCACTGTTATAAGATTACAGGATGAAGCAATTGGTATGAAAAGAATTAGAAACCTGGAAGGTGTCGATATCATTCGGTTTTTCGCCTTCTTTTACCAACGCACCTCTGCGGCGCTGAACGTTTGTTTCTTGGGTTTGCTCTGAATTTGATGTCTTTCGTCTTCCCCTGCATCTTCTTGTACTCTTTTGATCTCAAAACTGCTTCCAATATATTAATGTCTTCGCGGATCTCATGTCTAGAGAGCGACGTTAAGCATGGGAGTATCTCTTTCTGGAAGTTCTTCATTCTTCTCCCTCTTCTCAGCTTGAGTCCAATCTCTTTGTTGTTATCTCTTGTGATGTTATTAAGCTCATCTACAGCCATTGATGACACACAGAAGTCTTCTTCAGTGTTGGTTTCGCTTATTCCTAACGTGTGTCGCTCATATGAATCGCAGGAACATCCTGGTTCTGCTTTACCCATCTCGGGTTTATCTTGAAAGTCTTGATCTTGAGATGAACTGTTGGTTCTTGACACAGACTTTAATTGCAAGTCTTGATTTTTGTATGAAATCTCCGATATGTGGACTAATGATTCAGCTGCCATTTGAATCACTTCAGATGAATCCTCCTCCTCGTTACAACATCCATTCTCTTCCTGTAAGTCTTCTGTATCGGGAAACTCAAGCCGGGTACGGCAAGAAGGCTCCAATGCTCGAGGGGAAGAACTTCTTCTTGACTCAGTCCTCAAGTTGTTTTCAGTAGTGCAGCAAGAAGTATATGAAGCTGGAGATGCTGTGCCGTCTTTTTCATGGACATTTTGGCATTGAGGAGAGGAAAGCGGGGTAGGACCATCATCTATTCCACTTTTCTCGCAGCTCGTTTCTGTCTCTTCTTCGATGTATGGACAGTTCAAATCTTGTAAGAAACAATAATGAGGCTCGGAAGCCGACTCATCAGCCGGAGCATTATTAAGATCCAGTAAACTTGGCTCCTCATTAGTTATCTTATCACTAACATCCTCAGTGAGAGACTGATCCACTGCCTTCAGAATGTTTGAGCTGATCCTATCAAAGAAGGACGGTTTTGTTTCAGGATTTCTCATAGTAACATAGCTAACAGAAGCTGCAGCATGCTCTGTTTTCTCTGTATGAGAGACCCATGAGGGAGGTGGTTCTTCAAGATCAATAACAATTCTTGGATTTCTCTTGCTACTCCAGTTTGTGGCTGATGCTTCCTTCACAATGCTTGCTTCTAAACCCGAACGATATCCCAATTCTACTGTATTTCGGGAACCACCAATGCCGTCAAATTTCCCGGAACCAAGTGTCTCATGAAAGTTACTATACGCATAGTGATCTGCAGGAAGCCGGAGATCGATATCTTTCGTTAACAGCTTAGGGGAATTTAATCTCTTATATCCATCACTGGACATGGAGCTGTCACTTTTCACTTGATACACCTGAAATGAAAATCTTTGTGAACAATCTATTCTACTGTTTTTCTTAACAACAAACATCAAAAAGGTCAAAACTTGGAATAAAGTAGACTCTAAGTAAGCTAGAAAATATTTACCTGTCTCCCAAATAGAGTGACCATGCTGATTGGATTCTGCTTGCTAGTCTCTTTATATGATCCAACATGCGTCTGTGACAGCACTTCTTCTTTGGACAACCCGAAGAAATACATGGCAGTTTCGTCTGGTCTAACTCTTTTATTCAAATTGCTACGTCCCGTCCCTATAAAATGCAAACAGAAAAATCGAAAAAAATGAGATGATCAATACCTAAAAACCAAACTGCATAAATGGATCAACATAAACATTCGAACACAGAGAGAAACAAAACAACCATCAGTTCATAAATAGGAGCTTACACAAGTTTAAATATGAAATTCTATAGTTAATCAAACAAGGAATTTGGCTACGAGGGCATATACAGAACATCCATGGAAGCTCATTCTATAGCTTAAAAAAATTGAATAAAGAACAAGAACAAAGTCCCATGAAAGTAAATCAACAACATCAATGCTCAATTCTTAGACCAATTATCAAACGAAACACACACAAACATCTGCTAAGCCCTTCCGAATCTTGTATTGAACTAAACCCTACTGTATAATGATGATGATCAACAGACATAAACCTTTCAAACTTATGATTATGCAGAGCATGCAAATAAGTGATGCTTTTATAATGGGAGATTCCATAAACGTTATATTCACATTCACGTAGATGATATATAAATATATATTTTTCCTAAATCCAAATTCAACAGTTGAAGCTATAAGCGGAAAAGTAAAAGCATCAACTTCATGAAGACCAAAAACATAACAATACTTCAACTCTAGATAAGGAAAAAACAAATTAAAAAAAAACTAATAAGTAAAATAAAGAATTAAATATTTAAAAGAATTGAAGAATTACCCAGAGAGAGAGAAAAAACAGATAAAGCTTGAATCTTTACCAATGGAGAGATTGAGGAACAGATCTGGGACGGAGACGAGAACGCACAGGAGATAAAAAATAAGGAGAAAAATATCTCAAGAAGAAATGAGGAGATCCATGGGTCAGATTCCAATGGTTGTTGTCTCCATCAATATACACACATATAACGTGTATCTGTAATTATCACATATAAATTTCGAGAAAAATTAAATATATAAAAATCGGATCATGAGGAGCAAAAGAGAGAGAGAGAGAGAGAGAGAGGAGACTACTCTCTCAAAATCTCAGAGGTAGAGAGAGAAAAGGGTGTCGTAGTGGTTAGTGTGCAACATCAGCTATCTTTTTCTGAAATTTATATTAACTTTTTTTTCCTCTTTTTTATAAGGAAAACAAAAGATTTTTTTAGGATTCCTCACTTTTTTTTTTTTAGTTTTCCTTTTTTTATGATCGAATAATGGGGTTGTTTAGTCATTTAGTGACAACTGACTATTAAAAAATAAGGAAATTTAGAATTAAATTGAGGGGAAAAAAGGGTATATTGTTGCAGCTGTCGTGTAGTGGAGATTATGGTCAGATCTGTGTGGGTGTTGAGTTGAGGAAAGAAGAAGCGAAGAGGACCAAACATAGTGTTGGGACAGTAGAGCCTTTGTTGCCCCCAGTTTCCAGCTTTTTCCCATCTACATATATTTATATCTTTAATTTATTGATATCTCTCTATTCCCAAAGTCATTTTTATTATTTTTATTATGATTATATCTCCTACAATCTAGTACTACAATACCAATATTTTGTAGTCTTTTTTAATCTTCTCTTACAAATACTATTAGTTGTAGTTAATGTTTATAACAGTAGTATAGTATTTTGTGTAGTTGCTTTTGGGGTTGAGGTCCTTCTCGATTCAGTCGTTCAAAGCGTTCGGCGTACGTACGGGGATGGAATTGGAATTTATCTTTCTGGAAACGAAACATTACTGTCTTGGTTTTCGCATCTTTTTCCTCAAAAGTATTACACAAATGTTGTACGAAAAAAAAATAAAAAAAATTTGTACTACTTGTCTTGTTTTTCTACATTTTTGTTCTCTTTAACTGTTATTCGTAAATACTACTAGTAATCCTCCTCTTGAAGTATTGAACTAAACCAAAATACTACAATAGAGTATTGGAACTATTTCTTAATCAAATAGAGCATTATATAATGACTTTCACATTAGTTGTTAAGAATAGATGCAAATTATGTATACAGAACGTTACACTTATGCTTGCTAAAATAAATTAGAATTTTTCGTGATTATACATTAATTTATAAAATTTTCTGTTTTAGTAGTCAATTAATCCTCTAAATGTTTATCACCTTGATTTTGTTTTCTTTGACTCGTACAAAAAACACAACGCTTAGAAAATTACACTCATGGCACGTGTCAAATTTACTTACGCGTGTCAGAAATAGGTTGCGCTATCGAACTTGTTTAATTTTAATACTATTACATGAATTACGTATTTAAATTTGGAAAAGTTTCATAACGTTTGGTTAGATTCGATAACGTTTACTTATATCTATATTACAGTAGTACCGTATCCGCCGTACATACTCTTCAAGGAAACAAATACTTATCATTGTCTCATACTATGACGCCAACGCCGCCTAACTCAATCTGCTCACGTCACGTTGCCGTGATCGGAGCCGGAGCAGCCAGGCTCATAGCTGTTCCGGATCCATTCAAAGATCAGGTAATCAATTACAAAACTCTATGAGTCACTTTTGACTATATTTAGTACACTTTCCATTTCTTAAATCTTTTGTTATTGATTAGATTAAGATGATAACGATGTTGTTGTTTAACATGTGTGTAGGTGGTGATAGTGATAGGAAATCAATCCAGCGGAAGAGACGTTAGCAAGGACATAGCAACCCTAGCTAAAGAAGTCCATATTGCAACCAAGTTCGACGCATACGACAAGAAAAGTTCCCGTTAAAGCAATATACATATTCATCAGACGGTAAGAAAAAAAAAAAGAAAAGAAAAGGAAAATAACAGAACATCCATTTTATATGTACTTGTAACTAGCTTGATGTATATATGTTATAGATAGACCGAGCATACGAGGATGGTTCGGTTGTTTTTCAAGACGGGGGAAGCCGTATTTGCAGATGCCATAGTACATTGCACCGATTACAAGTATCGCTTCCCGTTTCTTGAAACTAACGATTATTTGACCATCGAAGATAACCGTGTTGGACCGTTATACAAGCATGTCTTCCCGCCTGCGCTTGCCCCTGGCCTCTCCTTTATTGGTTTACCTTCGATGGTTGGTACTAAGTAAATGCTATATATATAACTAAATCTTATTTCCGTGGCCTCATTACTTGGTTTGAAATCCAAAGCAAGTGGGTAGCTTCGGTTTTATCTGGTCGGGTTCAGCTTCCTTCGGAGGACGAAATGATAGAAGATGTCACATCTTTCTATGCAAAAACTCAAAACTTTGGGCATCCCCAAGAGATTTACGCATTTTCTAACTGATCCTCAATTTTCTCCGATGTTCGAAAAGCTTAAGCCGCATGAAGCAGTTTTGATCTCACAGTATGAGTACTTTAACTGAATCGCTAAACAGTGTGGCTGCTCGTCCATCGATCCTTGGAGAGAAGAACAATACAACATCGCTATCAAGAAAGATGATGACAGTTATCGTGATGATGTATGGGATGAGCATGATCAACTTCTCCAAAAAGCGTACCGTGATTTTGCTAAAATTCAAACCGACCAGTGTTTGTTATCTACCCACCGGTACTAGGTCATCCTAAGTCAGTGCGCTTCGAGAAAGAGAGTTGAAAGTTCGATGTTTGTAAAATGAATAAACAAAACGACCAAAAAAATGTTAAATTATAATTATATAAACTTTTTGGTAATCCACAAAATAAACGTTTTCTCTTTTGCTTGTTCCAGTCTGGAAGGTGATTATTGATTGGGATGAGAATATTACAAAGTTTGACTTTTACAACATATTTTAAGTATTTTGAGAATAAAGTATATGAACATGGAACACTAATTTATAAGAATCTTGATTTAGTGGTCGATTACAGCGTAATCGTTGCAAAAAGTTAATGCTATTTATCTACTTTTGTATTCTCTGGTCATGTGTACATGTAATTTAATTGCTAGTACGTGGGTTTTAATATCAATTTCTTAATTCAGCGGCACTAGAGTTTGGTTTAGTAGTTCAACCGAACCGTTTAACCGGAACTGAAGAGGCTTCTATAAAAACCCAATTATAAGAACAGAGCGTCACATTCACACATAAAAGGAGAAAAAAATGGCTCCCGCACAAAGCAAAATCAACTCACTCCACGTGGCAGTGATCGGAGCCGGAGCCGCAGGGCTCGTAGCTGCAAGAGAGTTACGCCGCGAGAATCACTCAGTCGTCGTCTTCGAACGCGACTCAAAAGTAGGAGGTCTCTGGGTATACACACCTGAAAGCGAGCTCGACCCACTTAGCCTCGATCCAAATCGAACCGTAGTCCACTCAAGCGTCTACGATTCTCTCCGAACCAATCTCCCACGAGAGTGCATGGGTTACAGAGACTACCCTTTCGTGACTCGACCTGAACACGACGAATCTAGAGACTCGAGAAGGTACCCTAGCCACAGAGAAGTCCTGGCTTACCTTGAAGACTTCGCTAGAGAATTCAAACTCGTGGAGATGGTTCGATTCAATACTGAAGTGGTTCTTGCCGAGCCTGATGGTTCTAAATGGAGGGTTCAATCCAAAAATTCAGAGGGGACCTCCAAAGATGAGATCTTTGATGCTGTCGTTGTTTGTAACGGACATTATACAGAACCTCGAGTTGCTCATGTTCCTGGTACTTTTTCTTTTATGTCCCGATCCAAAAGTTTTGGTTTTTTTCCTTTCTAAAGATTCGATGAATTTGAAGTGATTTATGTTTTGATTGATGAGAAATTTGTTTCTTTTTAGGTATCGATTCATGGCCAGGGAAGCAGATTCATAGCCACAATTACCGTGTTCCTGATCAATTCAAGGATCAGGTTCTTACAGATTTTTTAAATCTTTTTGTTTTTGTCGACACCTTTTAAAAAGTGCTTTTTTGCTTCTTCTGATTCGACCACTACGAAAAAGTGATTTTTCATTTCCATTAGACACATGGGACATATTTTGTTTCTTTAGCTCTCATTTTATATTAGCAGTTATTCTGTTCTTGGTATTCCAGTTTAGGTAGGTAGGGTATTGGATGGTAAGGTAGCTTAGGTTAGTCAGAATATTGGGTGTAGGATTCAGTGTGTTGGTGTTGACTTTGAAATCTTTTAGACAGTGTATATGATTCAATTATCTTACAAGTTACAATGTTGGTCTGAAATCATATGAAAGGTGGTGGTAGTGATAGGAAACTTTGCGAGTGGAGCTGATATCAGCAGGGACATAATGGCAGTAGCTAAAGAAGTTCATATTGCGTCTAGATCGAATCCGTCTAAGACATACAAACAACTTCCCGGGTCTGACAATCTTTGGCTTCACCCTATGGTAAACAAAAAAGAATATATGTTATATCGACCAGAGAGAACTATATTCATACTAGACGGGTCGCTGATTCGGTTTTTGCCTTTTTTTACGTAGATAGAAAATGCACGCGAAGATGGTTCGATTGTTTTTGAGAATGGTAAGGTTGTCCAAGCTGATACCATTGTGCATTGCAGCGGTTACAAATATTACTTCCCGTTTCTCAACACCAATGGCTACATTACCGTCGAGGATAACTGTGTTGGACCGCTTTACAAGCACGTGTTTCCGCCTGCGCTTGCTCCCGGGCTTTCCTTCATTGGTTTACCCTGGATGGTGAAGGCTCTCATTCAATCTACTTTTGTTGTCGTTTTTATAGTTTTTTTCATCCTCTAATCAGATTACTTCTTTTTTTTTTTTTAATCTGAAATCAGACACTGCAATTCTTTATGTTTGAGCTCCAAAGCAAGTGGGTGGCTGCAGTTTTGACTGGTCGGGTCACGCTTCCTTCAGAAGAAAAAATGATGGAAGAAGTTACTGCCTATTATGCAATGCGTGATACTTACGGGCTTCCTAAGAGATACACACATAAACTTGGTGCGAATCAGATTCAATACCTCGACTGGATAGCCGAGCAAGTTGGTGCACCACCTGGTGAAGAATGGAGATATCAGGAAATTGAAGGCGGCTATTTTAGACTTGCCACACAATCAGACACTTTCCGCGATAAGTGGGACGATGATCATCTCATGGTTGAGGCTTACGAGGATTTCTTGAGACAGAAGCTGATAACTAGTCTTCCTTCCGAGTTATTGGAATCCGGAAAATGATGATTGATTGATTCCTTGGACAAATGATTAACCTGTCTGAGTGTTGTTGTAATGTTGTGTTGTTCTTTCTTGTTGTGTAGAATAAAAGCCGTCAAAAGTTTCCCATTGACAAACACATGATAATCTAAGATTAATTCTTAACCATTTTCATTGTCTTTTTTTTTTTTAAATCTTTGAATGTCGAAATGAAACAAGGTTTTATACATATGGAATCAGCCCTAAGCATGTTGTATATCTTCTTGTTTCCACCACGCTCTTTGCCGCTTCTGCTGACTTCTGAGCCAAATCCGTTGCGTGCTTCATCTCCTCTATCGCTTTAAGGTTTGCTGCTAACTTAGTATCCGCTTCAGCTTTTCTCACGTTTATGTTTATTTCTTGGAGTTCTCAACTTCTTTTCGATTGCAGTCTCTGTTTCCCCTGCTCCACGTTTCAATAATTCAAACTCTTGAATCGTAACCAGCCAAAGTTTGTTCTACCCACTGTAACTAGTTCCAAAGTAAGAGTTGAAATTTTCTATGTTGGTGATATGAATACAAAAAAGGACAAAAAGTTAAATTATATACTATTTGTGGTGATCCACAAAATAAACGTTTTCTCTTTTGGTTGTCCCAGTCTGGAAAGATAACTAATTGGTGGAGTACCGTATATTTGTATAGAGTACGCATAGCGTCGCATCAGAACAAAAAAAAAAAAGAACTAAAAAATGGCTCCTGCACAAAGCACAATCAACTCACTCCACGTGGCAGTGATCGGAGCCGGAGCCGCCGGGCTCGTGGCTGCAAGAGAGCTACGCCGCGAGAACCACTCAGTCGTCGTCTTCGAACGTATCTCAAAAGTGGGAGGTCTCTGGGTATACACACCTGAAAGCGAGGACGACCCACTTAGCCTCGATCCAAATCGAAACATAGTCCACTCGAGCGTCTACGATTCACTCCGGACCAATCTCCCAAGAGAGTGCATGGGTTACAGTGACTTCCCTTTCGTGCCTCGACGTGAACACGACGAATCTAGAGACTCGAGAAGGTACCCTAGTCACAAAGAAGTCTTAGCTTACCTTGAAGACTTTGCTAGAGAATTCAAACTCGAGGAGATGGTTCGATTCAACACTGAAGTGGTTCTTGTCGAGCCTGATGGTTCTAAATGGAGGGTCAAATCCAAAAACTCAGATGGGATCTCGAGTGATGAGATCTTTGATGCTGTCGTTGTTTGTAATGGCCATTATACAGAACCTAGAGTTGCTCACGTTCCTGGTACTTTTAATATGTTTTTTCAATAGATTCTGATGAGTTTGATGTGATTTATGTTTTGATTGATGAGAAATCTGTTACTATTTAGGTATTGATTCATGGCCAGGGAAGCAGATTCATAGCCACAATTACCGTCTTCCCGATCCATTCAAAGATCAGGTTCTTAACAGATTTTTTAAATATTTTATTTTTTGTCGCACCTTTTTTCCTAGCCAACAGTATGTCGACACCTTTTGACTTTTCAATCGGAAATATTTTTTTTTCTCATTTTATATTAGTAGAGTTATTGGCTTTGGTAATATTCGAATCCCTTTTTTATATAGTGAATATTTTTATTAAGGTATGTGATGCCGGATGCCTACAGGCTACCGCACTTCCAATGGTTAGATACTATTAAAAATGATGACCATGTAATATTATTTTTAATGAATTTGACAAAAACAAAATATTATTTTTAGTTTCTTTGATTGTTTTTTTTTTTTTTTTTGAACACCAGTTTCTTTGATTGTTATGTAAGTAAATTTATGATAAGTAAAATAACAAATTATAACAAGACATGTGGCATTTGAGTTCTAGTGGATACATAGGAGGTAAAGGTTAGTAGGAATATTTGGTATAAGTAATTCAAGTATATTGGTGTTGAGTTTCAAATGTATAGATTCAATTATTTGACAATGGTGGTCTGAAATCTATGAAAAGGTGGTGGTAGTGATAGGAAACTTTGCGAGTGGATCTGATATCAGCAGGGACATAATGGCAGTGGCTAAAGAAGTCCATATCGCTGCTAGAGCTAATCCGTCTAAGACATACAAACAACTGCCTGGGTCCGACAATCTGTGGCTTCACCCTATGGTACATGACAAATAATATGTGTAGATCGTTCAGAGAGAGAACTATGATCAGGCTAGAAGGGTCGCTGATACAGTTTTTTTTTTATAGATCAAAAGTGCAAACAAGGATGGTTCGATTGTTTTTGAGAATGGTAAAATTGTACAAGCTGATACCATTGTGCATTGCACTGGTTACAAATATTACTTCCCGTTTCTCAACACCAATGGCTATATTACCGTTGATGATAACTGTGTTGGACCGCTTTACAAGCACGTGTTCCCGCCTGCACTTGCTCCCGGGCTGTCCTTCGTTGGTGTACCATGGATGGTTAAGTCTCTCACTCAATCTACTTTTGTTGGCTTTTTTCAGATTTTTATTTATACTCTAATCAGATTGTGTTTTCTAATATGAAATCAGACATTGCTATTCTTTATGTTTGAGCTCCAAAGCAAATGGGTGGCTGCAGTTCTGTCCGGTCGGGTCACGCTTCCTTCAGAAGAGAAAATGATGGAAGACGTTACTGCTGATTATGCAGTGCGTGATAGTCACGGGTTTCCTAAGAGGTACACACATAGACTTGGTGCGGGTCATGTTCAATACCTCAACTGGATAGCCGAGCAAGTTGGTGCACCGCCTGGTGAGGAGTGGAGATATCAGGAAATTGAAGGTGGCTATGTCAGACTTGCCACACAATCAGACACTTTCCGCGATAAGTGGGACGATGATCATCTCATTCTTGAGGCTTATGAGGATTTCTTGAGACAGAAGCTGATCACTAGTCTTCCTTCTGAGTTATTAAAATCCGGAAAATGATGATCGATTCCTTGGACAAATGTTGTTCTCTGTTGTTGTGTGAGAATAAAAGCTTTCAAATGTTTATCAATGATAAACACTTGAGATTAATTCTTAAACATTTTCATTGTATTTTTATCTTTGATTGTTGGAATAAAACAAGGTTTTATACAGATGGAATCATTCCTAAGCATGTTGTACATTTTCTTGTTTACGCCATCTCCTCAATTCACTTTCCACCACTCTCTTTGCAGCTTCTGCAGATTCTGCCGACTTCTGAGCCAAATCCGTTGCGTGCTTCATCTCTTCTATCGCTTTAAGGTTCGCTGCTAACTTATTATCTGCTTCATTTCTTCTCTCGTTGATCTCTTTGAGTTCAGCTGCTATAGCTGCCAACTTCTTTTCGATTGCAGTCTCTGTTTCCCCTGCTCCACGTTTCAAAGATTCAAACTCTTGGATCGTAATTTTTATCTTTGAACCAGATGATTCGTCTTGTTTCTTGCTCTCTTGCTTCTGAGATATCATCTTCATCTCTTCCCGGACTTTCTCTTCAGCTGATTTCGCCTCCTCCACTTCTCTTATAACAAGCTCTAATCTCTTTTCAGCTTCCTCTGCAGCTATCATTGCAGCCTCGGTTTCTTTCTTCAGGCTCTCTATCTTCTTGTTCATCTTTTCAGCTTCGTTTCTTGCTTCCATAGCTTCTGATTTCATCTGCTCCAGTTTCAAGCTCTCTTCCTTGAGAGCTTCCAACTTTTTAGTTTCCTCAATCTCTAACCTCTCTGCTTCTTTCTGCTGCAGATCTTCGCGTTCTCTTCTCAAGTCTTCTAGCTCCATCCTGAGAGAATTCACCAAGCTTCGGAGAGAGGATTCGTCATCAGCAGCTTCTTGTAGCCTCATCGTAGCATCATTAAGCTCGTTTGTAATGATTTTAACCGTGTTCATCTCAGATTCATGAGCTTTCTTCATCTCCTCCCTTAAAATCTCAATCTCTGAGGTCGTTTCTACCAGCTTGGCCTCAAGAGTTCTTGAGAGTTCAGGCTCATATTCTTTCCTCAACACTAGAAGTTTCTTCTCTGCCTCCTCAACAGCAGTTCTGTAACATTCTCGTAAATCATCTTTCTCCTTCACAATATTAGCGTGTTCCTGCAGATTCTGAGCAGCTGCTAGCTTGAGCTGATGAATCGCATCTTTCATATCCGAAATCTCCTTAGAAAGCTCGTTAACCTTTGCGGAGTTAACTTGGAGTGCACGTTGGGCTTCTGCTGTCTGGTTTAAAGACGTGGTTTTGATATCCATAGCGGAGTCAAAGCTCTGTCTAATTTTGTTGAGCTGCTGTTTTGCAGCATCGAGTTCAACGGTGGTGGAGAGATATTGTTCTCTAGCAACGTCAAGTTCATGGTGGTGAGGAGGAGAGCCATGAGACTTGTCATGCTCAAGCTGTTCTTCGCGCTGTTGCACGGTTTCTTTGGTATCAATAGCGGATTGCTTAGACTTGTTGACAGTCTCAAGCTTGTTGCTAAGTTCCTCCATTGTCTTCTTTGCCGTTGAAAGATCGGCAAGAGCACGAGATCTAGTGCTCTCAGCCTTGTCTAGCTTTTGCTTGATTTTGATGAATTCCTTATGGACCAGCATCAGCTCTGTTTCTTTATCGCAAACGCTCTGAAACATAACAAATATTGAAAGGGTTTAATATAATTTTTCCTACATACAAATCCATTACCTAAACAAATATCTAGAAACATGTATTATTGTCATTTAACCATGATACAACCCGTTCGTGATCAGACTTAATTAGATTAGTTACCTCAGAGGAAAGGCGAGACCTCCTTGGAGTACTTCTTTGCCTAGAGACTGCAACTTCTCCGAACAAGCTCACCGCAGCTTTCACCGATTGGAACGGTGCTCTTGTGTCTATCTCTCCCACCTCCATCGTCCTCGGAGATTCAGGACCTTTTTGTACTCTAATGTTCACCATTATCTACTATCTTTTTACCTACACAAACATGAATATCATTGATGAAAAAAATATCATATAATCCTCACATGATCGTCATATCACAAGTATATCTATTTTTGTATCATAAGTCAATAAAACTAACAACCACAATAACAACATTTACATAGCAAAACCGTGAAGACATGCATACAACGAATAGCGTGATTGGAAGAAATTAGATGAATCAAAAGAAGACACAATGTACGTACCTTGAGTTTCTCTCTGTCTTCGTGTTCTTCGTTTGGCTATTTTTTTCTTATCGTATTCTTCTTATATATAATCTCTTTCTTCCTCTACAATAACGGGATTTTTGATTGGTTATTAATCCATTTTGTCTCTTCGATCTATTTATAGAAATTTAGTTGATGGCACGACACCTTTCCTTCTTCTGTCTGCTCCCACGTCTCTCTGTCTTCAATATCCTTCTTTAATTTATTTTCATTATGACTTTTACGAGAACTCATCAAAATTTCAGTTCATTCAAGATGTTACAAGAACAAACAACTAAGATAAAACAAATTCTGGTTACACAGAAGAAAACATAATGTAGAGAATTTTTGGTTCATAATGTTGTAAACCAAAATTAGTGGTGGAATTAGACATATTCCATAATACAGGGACTCGTTTGATTATTATAAGGAAAATTGCAACACACCACTTTTAAGGAATGTGAATCTGATAGTGACTGTCCAAATTGACTTACACACGCTATGACCAGTTCAATCACCTCACGTGGTCGTCACGTGGCCGTGATCGGACTCGGAGCCGCCGGGCTCGTGGCGGCTCGAGAGCTTCGCCGTGAAGGTCACACCGTCGTCGCTTTCGAGCGTGAGAAACACGTTGGAGGACTTTGGATGTACACCGATCGAGTCGAAGCTGACGCACTTAGCGTTGACCCGGATCGAACTATCGTCCACTCGAGCGTCTACCAATCCCTCCGCACGAATCTACCACGGGAGTGTATGGGTTACAGTGACTTCCCATTCGCAACCCGATCCGGTGACGGCGGCGATCCGAGACGGTACCCGGACCACAAGGAAGTCTTGACGTACCTTCAAGATTTCGCCAAGGAGTTCAAGATCGAAAAGATGGTCCGATTTGAGACGGAGGTTTTGTGTGTGGAGCCGGCGGCGGAGGATAACCGTAAATGGAGAGTTCAATTTAAGAGCTCAAGTGGTGTCTCCGGCGAAGAAATCTTCGACGCGGTCGTTGTTTGTAATGGTCACTTCACTGAGCCTCGTCTTGCTCATATCCCTGGTAAGTAAATATTTTGGTTACTTAAAAAAAGTGTGATTAGTTTGTGATTAAATGGTTGATTAGTTTCTTAATTATCTCGTTTTTAGTCTTTTAGGGATAGATTCATGGCCAGGAAAGCAGATCCATAGCCACAATTATCGGATTCCAGATCCATTCAAAGATCAGGTCTTTGCAAATTCGTTTACTTTCCTAATTAATCATATGGATTTGGTTAAGACATCAACATTGATAGTGGTTTGACATGTTTGTAGGTGGTGATAGTTATAGGAAGTCAATCAAGTGGAAACGACATTAGTAGCGACATAGCTACTATGGCAAAAGAAGTCCATCTCTCGTCTAATGCGGTTGCGTCCGATTCATACAGTGGTTACAACAACCTACGGATTCATCCTATGGTAGATAAATATTGGAAAAATGACATTTGAGCATTGAGAATATGAATATGGTGGTCATATGATTTCTTAAATTTCCTTTTATGTATGTTGTAGATATACCAAGCCCGCGAGGATGGTTCTGTGGTATTCCGAAACGGGAAAGTGCTATTTGCTGATGTTATAGTTCATTGCACTGGTTACAAGTATCATTTCCCGTTTCTTAAAACTAACGGTTATGTGACTGTTGAGGATAACCGTGTTGGACCGCTCTACAAACATGTTTTCCCACCCGCACTTGCGCCTGGGATCTCCTTTATCGGTATACCTTTCATGGTTAGTATTACTACATGTTTGATTGAAAATGTAATTTAAGAGATTCAGAATGTTAGGATAATCTTGGAATCTCCTATATACATAGATTTAGGATCAAGTGTTTGTTCATAAAGCGGTAACTTTAATATTATTTTGGACTCATTACATGG
Source organism: Capsella rubella (assembly GCF_000375325.1). NCBI lineage: Eukaryota > Viridiplantae > Streptophyta > Magnoliopsida > Brassicales > Brassicaceae > Capsella > Capsella rubella. The sequence continues at coordinate 4,214,618 of NW_006238923.1, forward strand.
TTTGATCTTTGTTCAATACAGGGACTTCAGTTCTTTATGTTTGAAATCCAGAGCAAGTGGGTTGCTTCGGTTCTGTCGGGACGGGCTAAGCTTCCCTCAGAGGATAAGATGATGGAAGAAGCTATAGCTTTCTACGCGAAGCTTGAAGATTTGGGGATTCCTAAGAGATATACACATTTTCTGACCGATCCTCGAGGGAATCCATTGTTCGGGACGTTTAACCCGGAGGATGCAGTTGCGATATCTCAAAGCGACTACTTCAACTGGATAGCGGAGCAGTGTGGTTGTGCATCCATAGAACCTTGGAGAGAGCGACTATACAAGGTCGCCATCAAGAAAGTTTTCTTTGGTGGAGACAGTTATCGCGATCAATGGGACGATGATCGACTCATTGAAGAAGTGTACCGCGAATTCGCCAAACTGAAATTGAACCAAGACTCTTCTTCTTAGTTGATTATTGAAATTCCAGAATCATGAGCCTATTTTGATTGTTAATGTTAAAGATTTTACTGAACAATCACCAATCATGGAAAAATAAAATATCCAAACATTTTGTTTTATTATCACAAATCATTCAAAGCCAAAACCAAAGATACCATACCGACATAAACACACTTATTTTAATAGAAACCAAATGCAAACATTAATTTTAGAGAGAGTCACAGTGAGTTTCATCCCTTTTTACTCCTCGACATCGACGTTGACTTCAGGTTCTTCCGGAGTCACCACCTCTGGTGTTTCTGTCACAACGGATTCTTCGGGCTGCTCGGTCTCCACCACTGGCTCCTCCACTGTCTTTGGTGCAACGTCAATCTCACCACTCGCCTATAACGTAGATTGATCAAAAACATTCTTGGTAAAGAAAAACACAAATCTAAACTAGATGATAAAAGTAAAATTTGTAATATAAAATTTAGGAAATATTTATAATCTTTACCACAAGGCCAGCGTCCAATTCAGAACCTTCGATTATTTGACTACTACTCATTGTCGCTGAAGACGAATGGAATTTGTATGAAGTGTTGTTATAATGCTTTCTTTGTTGAGTGAATATATTTGATCAAAGAGGGAGGCTCGGTTTCTATTTATAGCTGATGCCAATGCCTTGGAAAAACAAATCTATCAGTTTAAATATTGTGAATTTCTCTTTTAAAATAATGAACCATTTGCAGTGGAAATAGTCGTTTTTCTTTTGCATTTAAAACTTTGTATAGATCATTTTACACATCATGCCACCTACTTAATTACACCAGCTGTGCAATTTTTTCTAAGATTTAAATATTTTATTTATCATAGAATTATAGTAGAAGCAAATTCATTTGTTGGCACACAAAAAAAAACAAATTCATTGCGAAAAAAAAATCTTAACTAAATTCTAAATATGTTAAAATGAAAGTTGCGCTCGAATGAGTCTTTTTTCTTATAATTTTATGTATATATGACAATACATCTCATTGTCAGATGTAACGTGTAAGATATTATCACCTACATAAATTGCTCGAAAAATTGGACTTTATCTAACTTATTACATTTTCTTCTGTTCATGTAAACATCTACTCTTTATCTTTATTTTTACTCATATTCTACCTTTTTTTAAAGATAATAGTACATCAATTGTTTTTTGAAATATATATTATTACTTTAACCAAAAAGATATTGAATGAAGAAGAGTACAAGACATACTTTTGAAATCAATTTATGTAACTGCTAAATAAAAGAATAAAACAAAGAAAATCTGTGGACTCTCTGGAGGAATTGGGATCAAACTGGGAACATAGGTACAATGTTTAAGGAATCTGGAGGAATTGGGATCAAACTGGGAACATAGGTACAGTGTTTAAGGAAAGAACATAGGATCAAATAAAAAATTAGCTAGGAAAAAAGAGATTTTTTAATTAAAGAATTTACATAATCTAAAACATAATATGAGCTTAAAACTTAGATTACCTTCTCTAGGATAAGACATTATATATATATATATATATATATATTATATCTTACTTTATAAAATAGTTGTAGCAGTTAATGTAATATTGAAAAATTTAGTTATTTTTAATTTCACATATTATACAGATATAACATAAATTATCTAAGTTTCAATTTAAAAATTTTATTCGTAATACAATAATCTATGGTTCTGTTTTAAATAAATTAAGATATTCTAGCTTAATTTTAAAAACATAATGTTACTTTATATTATTTAGCTCCGTGTCATAGATTTAATACTTTAAAGTTTTCATATATATAGCTAAATACTTATAATTTTATTCGTTCCACATTTTATATATCAGAATTTGATTGGCCGTGTGTCTAATGTGGGGGAGTCAGCTAGACTCATTGGATTTGGTAAAAGAACTATAAAAGAATTGAATTAGGATAAGTGAGACGTCATAATCTAAGGTTGAATTGCTCCGTATTGAAATGTGTTCATTAGGTTGGTGTAAGTTTAAGGCTGATCGACACACAATGGAGACACAAAATACCTCATTCCGGTCTATAAATAGCAACTATAAAGATCATCATCGCCATTAGTACATATATATATATATATATATATATATATACTTTAACGAAAAAGATATTGAATGGAGAAGACATACTTTTAAAATCAATTCATGTAACTGCTAAAGAAAGAAAAGAAAAAAAGTACAAGTAATCCAAAATAATAAACACTAAAACTTGAGTTCTTGAAAATCTGGACTCTATAGAGGAGGAATAGGGATCAAACTGGGAACATAGGAACAATGATTAATAGCACATTTAGCATCAACGTCCATTTGAATATTCGTTAACACATTACCCCTCACAATATAAATGCAAAGCTTTTCATTTTTGTCCTTACAACACATAACGAGACTCCTTTTGTAAACATCATCGATAAAGAAACTTGGACGACAGATGGTACTAATAGGTATCGAAACTGTCATGAACTTTATCCACGTTACATGCTCCACATCGTTATTATTAATCTTGTTTCTTGTCACCCAAACCTCAATATTATTATTTGTTCCGTTCATTTTTTTTAACAGGGAAAGCCGATCTTTTCTAAAAGTTGAGAGGACTGGAAAAGAAGAGTTCATCATATTCCACGGTAGAACGCAAAAAACTTTATATATTTGTTTCGAAAAATCGAAAGTTTGGATAAAATACTCATCAGCCTTCCGATCGGGAACAACCCAATACAAATTTCCATTCAAAGACACATCATTATATGTGGGGAACATTTTTCCAAGATATGCATTCGTGCGCTTCCACTCATTAGTTTCCAACGTGTAAATAGCAGTAGAACCGAAGATGTAGTAATCTTTTTCAGGTTTACCACTATCGTATCCTATGCCACGAAACGTGAAATCTTTGTACTGAGACTCGATCCATCTAGTTTGTCTCAACCACGGGTTCCAAACCGCAGCTTCACATGACAACGAGTCACAATACAATAAGCCATCACAAGGAAGAAAACGTGTAGTCATGTTATTATTATGAAAAGAAGGAATATCTAACGATAACTCATGCATCTCTATATTTGGATCCTTGCTCAGATTAATGCTTACTGAATACATCTTAGAATCGGTCCATACGAGAAAGTGAGGACGGATACGAACCAAGTTGTTATTGTGAAATGATTTGCTTTTAAAAAGTGCTTTCCATTTTTTGCAAACAATTTTGAATCGGATTAGAGATAAAGGCGGAAGACGATAGAGTATGCCTTCTACCAATTCCCACGGAAGCTCTACATGCATCATTTTGGTCTTTGATGTAATGATGAAGCTAACAACACATAATATGCAATATATAAATTGTAAAGAAAAAAAGTTAACTAGGAAAAAAAGAAAACAAGAAAAAAGGAGATTTATTAATTAAAGATGAGAAATATATTCTAAATTCATAATATGAGCTTAAAACTTAAGGATTACCTTCTCTAGGATAAGACATGATATATATCTTACATCTTTATAAAGTACATAGCAGATAATGTGATATTGAAATAATCTAGCTATTTTAATGATTTTACATATTATACAGAGATAACATTAATTAACTAGGTTTCAAATTTAAAATTTTGATTCTAAATAAATAAATTAAGGTTCTAGCTTAATTTTAAAAAAATGTTGTTACTTTATATTATTTAGCTCCATGTCATAGATTTAATATTAATTAAATACTTATAATTTACTTAATTCCAAATTTCATATATCACAATTGATTGGCCGTGTGTCTAATGGGGGGGGGGGGTCAATTAATTAACTCTGATAGATTAACTCTGTTAATTCCCATGGGATCTCCCTTAATCTAGGCCGCTACACTTCTTTACTAGTCAATTAATTTACGTAGAGACTAGGTTCGGACCCGCGCTACAGCGCGGAGGAAATAATTACATATATATAACTTTTAACGGATTAGATTATGTTATATTTTAATTTTGTTAAAGTGCAGTCGATTACGGTAAATTATATATTTGTATAATAAGTTTAAATAAAATAATAAAAGAAAAAGCGAGTAAATAATCATATACTGAGTTTTTATACAATTAAGTTTAAAAAAAAATAATAAAAGAAAAAGCGAGTAAATAATCATATACTGAGTTTTGATACAATTAAAAACACGGGGAAAATTTAACAGCACTAAATAATATTTGTCGATAAATTATTCATTTTGACTATTTTTGTAGTAAAAGTAGGAATATACGTAAAAATTACATATTTACAATATATTTTTTGAAAGTCCAACCCATAACAGAATTCATTTCGTAAAAAACATTATTCGTAACTCGCTTTATCATTATAATTGTGATTTAACAAACTACCCGTGAATTATCTAAAATTTACATAGTTTGATATATAATATATTTTATCAATAAAAATGATGTCTCCAAAATTACATTTATGTCTTCAAAAAAATATTTGAATATTTTAAATTCTAAAAGTTTTATATATTTGAACCTTTTATTTATAATATTTTGAAACTATTTGAAATTTTAAATATGCTCATGTAACAATGGTTTTAATATTGGTCATACTTATAATGATTTTAAACCATTGTCCAAAATATTTAACCGAGTGTAGTTGAGTATTATATGTCCGTTTTAAAAAATTCAAATTGCAACATATGCAAAAAAAAGTTAAATTTTTATTAAATATATATATTATATAGTATAATATCATAAATTAAAAACAATATCAAATAAAAGTGAAAGAAGAATAATATTTTTTAAATAGATTGTATTATATTAGCTAGAGAAATAATAGTAAATCCTATAATTAGTTATAGAAATAATACAATCCTAAAATTAGATTTGGAAAGTAACCGGTGTATGTATCCAAACCCATTTATCTATCCAAGTTTAAAAGATCCAATTATAAATTTCGGGTAATTTTTTCAAATTGACCCGACCCGGAAACACTTTTTGTACTTCTCTTTTACTAATATAGGGATAATTTCTCCTTTTTTTTTTTGACGACCATATTAATTCCTCATTTCCTTTGCTGTTGTTTTTATATATTTTTCGCATCATAAGAATTTTTTTTTTTTTGGGGTCAAACGTAAGCTATTATTTTAAAATATTTACATAACTCTATCTTTAGGAAACAAGTTATTACTATTTGGCTAAATCAAAACGTGTAACTTTTTTCTTGAAGAATTACATGAAATGAAACACCATCAAATTCTTGATAATTTTTTTGTCATAAATAATTATTAGGATTATTTTTGCTCCACAAAATAAATATAAATAATTATTAGGATTTCTTGAAAAGATGAAAGAAAGCCAATAGGCAAAGTAATATATAGCCCAAAAAAAAATGGTAAACTTCTAATTATTGTTTGTTTCTGGATCGGAAGAGATAGGAATCGAACTGGGATCATAGAAACAATGACTAAACTCAATAACATTAAAATCTATTTGAATCTTTTTCGTTGCATCTCCCTTCACAATATAAATGCAACCCTTTCCACTTTCGTCGCTACAACAAATGACGAGACTCTTTTCGTAGATATCATTGATGAAGTAACTTGGGCAAGTGCCCTTATAAATAGGTATTGAAAGTGTCATGAACATCATCCACACCACATTCTCCACGTCCTCATTAACCTTGTTCTTCGTCACCCAAATCTCGATGTTACCTGTTCCTCTAAACTTATTTAGTACTGAAAGCCGATCTCCCCTATAAACTGAGAGTACTGGCATATCAAATTTCTTCTTCTTCCATGGTAGAACGCTAAAGATTTTGAACATCTCTTTCGAAAAATCGAAACTGTGGATAACATATTCAGGAATCGTGAAGTTAGAAACAGCCCAATACAAATTTCCATTCAAAGACACATTGTTTTCTAATGAATCTGATCCTCCTATGAAAGTCTCTTCTTCATGAACATCATTAATACAATTCCACGCATTGCTTCCAAACTTGTAGATAGACATTTTTTTGTAAAACATAGATTTTTCTAAATGATTACTTCGTCGACTATTACTATATCCAAATATATGATAACCCTCTCCGGGTTCATCACCATTGTATCCTATGCCACCAAACCTGAAATGTTTTTCCTCCGACTCAATAAATCTAGTTTGTCTCAGCGACGAGTTCCAAACAACCGCTTTATTTTGCCACCACCATGAGGCGCAAAACAATAAGTCATTGCAAGGAAGAAAGCTTGTAGTCTTATGATCAGGAAAATCTGGAATACCTAAGGTCAACTCACGTAGCTCTATTTTTGGATCATCGTTGAGATTGACACCTACGGAATAAACCTTGGAATTGGTCCATAAAAGGAATCCAGGACGGACAACAGCCAAGTGCTTGTTGATGAATGTCTTGTCGTTGAAAAGTGTGTTCCATTCTTTGGAAACGGTTTTGAACCGGGAAAGAGATAGAGATGGAACACGATGGAGTATCTCCTCCATCAATTCCCCGGGAAGATTCTCATGCAACATTTGGTCTTTGATTTAACTATAATATGAAGGTAAACAACATAGTACAATCTATATCAATAAGATGTGGGAAAAACAAAAGGATATCTTTTACAATAGAAGAATTAATTTGCATACTCTAAATTTATAATATTTTTCTGAAGTCAGATAAACTTTCCAACATATGATATTGTATACTTTATCTCTTTGTAAGACAACAGTTGTAATAATTAATGTATTTACATAAATTAAGATATAAATCTACTTTTAATTAGATATTTTTATATATACAAACAGTATATATGGCCATTCAATATTTTAATGTATATATAGAGATATATAGTAAGTTAGTCAATTAAAATTTTATCTTAAGATATGTTTTAAGATTTGTAGTTAATTCCATGACATATATATCTAGATTATATGTTTTCATTAAAAAAAAATTTAAAATTTGATATTCGATCATATTCTTGTTTTAAAAAAATAAAATTAATTGGATCTTCGGCCACCTACATCTCGAACAGACTAGAGACCAACGCGACTTTACTCTCAGAATTGAGCAAGGCTCTTTTGCAAAATTTCATTTATACGACGACGTGCATTATCAATCATTAAAGCAAGCATTTACCCTCTTTTATAGTTTCTTTATTTACTTTGTTATGTGGCTTCAATAATTCTTCTTTTGAGTACTTTGCAATCGATAATGATGTCTCATGAGAAAGGGCTGCTTTCCAATATTTTTTCCAAAATATTCCAAAATATTTTGATTGGATCGTGGAAAAGTGCACTTGACTCACTGAGTGATTTGTGAGAAAAAAGATGTTAGTTTTACGATCGAGGTTATTTCACCAAGTTAAAACTGAACTGAGTTCAAATATCTCATTTACTGGAGTTTGGTATCTCTCTATGATTCTTGTCCTGTTTCATCGTACCGTACTGCATGCGTTCCAATTCTATAACCAGTTCTATAATTTATTTTATTGGTTTTCAAATGGTACTAATGTTAATTATAAAGTTCACAAGAATATGATCTCTATCGATAATCTTTTTTCTCTTATTTGAAAACGACATGATAAAAAAAAAAAAAGATCACATAAAAATTTAAAATAACTACTATTAAAAAAAAATATAGATAAAGGAAATTATAGTGTCGTACGTGTACAATATAGTTCAACCATATATTATTATGCTGTAAGCTAAATCCAATAATTGGTAGATCTTTCAAGAAGTTTGATATATATAAATCATCTGGTGTAGTGTTACTAGTCTTTTTGTCCAAAACGACGAAAGTGTCCATTTTTTTCAAACTACTTTTGTAATGGGTTTGCTTGCAACTTGATGAATCTTTTTCATAGTTGGCGTCTTTCATTTTTAGAGAACAGTGACGCAGTCCATTCATATTTGCCGTCTTTATTATACTCCTTTTACCGATCTTATCATTGCTTATATATGATGTGGATGGTGGTAACTGGTAAGATAATGTTTACTAGAATTGGTTTGATCCTACACATATTATAATGGCAAAAGAAAGTTTCTTTTTCGGTATGCCACCACTTTGAATAGTACACATGGTCCTGGGCACTGTTGTGGTGGTAGATACATTGGGCAACACTTCAAAATACGTAACCAATTAATCTTCGTCGGAAAAAAAAAAAAAACTACAAAGGCAAGTCTATTACAAACGAAATCTTTTGTATAATTAATTTTAGTTCAATTTCTTGTAGAACATTGATAGTTTATGCTGTTTTTAGAAACCGAAAACATTCTAATCAGCTTTAGAGTGATACTTAATTCTTTAGTATGCTACCAACTTAATTGAATTTAATATCCACCATATCTACAAAATTATGTTAAGAATTGTCTACTCTCAAGTGACACGTCATCTTTGAAGTCACCATTTTCTCCTAGTATATAAAGGCACATCGTTATGATCGAAACACTCAACATCACCTTTCTCTCTTCGTTAACATTACAATCTCTTCATCTTCGTTAAATAATACTCCAGTAAACCTAACATGTCACCGAGTCACCCTGATCGGGCCACCTCTCGCCACGTGGCAGTAATCGGAGCCGGAGCAGCGGGACTCGTGGCTGCTCGTGAGCTACGTCGTGAAGGCCACTCAGTAGTCGTCTTAGAACGCGGGAGCCAACTCGGAGGCGTGTGGGCTTACACCTCTCAAGTCGAACCAGACCCGCTTAGCCTCGACCCGAACCGACCCGTCGTCCACTCGAGCCTCTACAGATCACTACGCACCAACATCCCTCGAGAATGCATGGGTTTCACCGACTTCCCTTTTGCGACCCGACCACACGACGGGTCGAGGGATCCGAGAAGACACCCGGCTCACACTGAGGTTCTTGCTTACCTGCGAGACTTTGCTAATGAATTCGATATCGAGGAGATGATAAGGTTCGAGACTGAGGTTGTTAAGGCGGAGCCGGCCACGGCGGAGGAGGAGAGAGGAAAGTGGAGGGTTGAGTCTAGAAGCTCTGATGGTGTTGCCGACGAGATATACGACGCCGTCATGGTTTGTAACGGACACTATACACAACCTCGTCATGCTCTTATCGCTGGTAAATAAGCAAGTGTCCTTGAGTTGTCCAATATTTATAGAAAACTTTATACCAAAATAAAAATAAAAATATATACAAAAAACAGAGTTCGTCAAAGAAAAACAAGATTGTAGGTTTTTCTTTAGGGAAAGACTAATGATAATTTGCGTTTCTATTTCAGGCATAGATACATGGCCAGGCAAGCAAATTCACAGTCACAATTACCGTGTTCCTGATCAATTCAAAGATCAGGTACTCACATAGATATCTCATCACTATATTGAATCTTGTGATCTCATTATACACTTTTAATACTTGAATCGTTTCCTTTATGTTGTGTGTTGCAGGTGGTTATAGTGATCGGAAGCTCAGCGAGTGGAGTTGATATAAGCAGAGATATTGCAAAGGTCGCCAAAGAAATCCATGTTTCGTCTAGGTCGACTTCACGGGAGACCTATGAGAAGCTTCCCGGTTACGACAATCTATGGCTTCACCCAACGGTATATATGCCATTAATGAATGATGTTGATTGTTTTGATAACTCAGTTACTCCATTGAACCGTTGAATGATTTTTGGTAACGTTCATTCTACAAAAGATTAAAATTGCCAACGAAGACGGTTCGGTGGTTTTCGAAAACGGGAAGACGGTTTACGTGGATACCATTATGCACTGTACCGGGTAAGTTACACTATAGTTCCATTCTCTCTATGTGACCTTAAAACATTGGAACAGAGCATAAGCTAATATGTGAATGTGTTTTCAAAATATATATATTTTTTTACCCTTTTCAATTTTTGTTAATTTTCTTTCAGGTACAAGTATTACTTCCCGTTTCTTGACACGAAAGGCCAAGTAACCGTAGATGATAATCGTGTCGGACCATTGTATAAGCATGTATTTCCTCCGGGACTTTCCCCAGGGCTTTCATTCATCGGCTTACCTTGGCAGGTTGATTATAAACTTGAAAATGTTTCTACCTTTTTTTTTTTGGTGTGAATATACTTGTTCTGCGTAAGACCTCATTGTTTGGTTTTCACTTGATGTATTAGATCACCCCCTTTCCGATGTTTGAGCTTCAGAGTAAGTGGGTCGCAGCGGTTTTGTCAGGGCGAGTATCTCTCCCATCACAAGACGAGATGATGGAAGACACTAAGGCGTTCTACGAAAAGCTCGAAGCCTCGGGTATTCCCAAAAGATATACACATTTGATGCCGGATGACTCTCAGGTACACATATCTTTAATTACCACTACTTCTCACAATAACGTTTATCTAAATAACAAAATGTATTTTGTGGCAGTTTGAATATGACAACTGGCTTGCGGATCAATGTGACTATCCCCGAATAGAGAAATGGAGAGAACAAATGTTTTACATCGGTTTCAAGAGAATCTATGCTCAATCCGCTACATACAGGGATAGTTGGGACGATGATCATCTCATCGTAGAAGCATACGACGATTTCGTCAAATTTATGTCAAGTTATCAAGAACTTCTGCCGATGCTCAAAACCTAAAGTTGATAAATTTGACGTTGGGACCTTTGTTACATATGTATGGGTATGTTTTGTAATTGGGAAAGTGTTTTTGTGTGGTTGGTATGGTATATATGTTTCCAAAATAAATATGGGGACTAAATGTAAAAAACAATAATTTTTTGGAATGATTTATATAATAGTATCTAATAATGCGGTGAGCCTTTCAGAAGGGGAAAAAGCAAATTCGCCATTGCATGATTGTACCACTCATCATGCATGACATCAGTTAGCACATCTTTTCTTGTGTATGAATGAGAGTACAGAGCAAACGAGTGAAAATGAAACAGATGTCTGTTCGCAATTCTTGACGAGAACAGAGCAAATGAGTTAAATGAATGACAAAGATTTAAAGTCATTAAAAAAACAATCGAGACAAAGACATCATCAGGAACATTATTATATCATGACAAAGATTATCTCACAATCACGTATACCGCAACAGGTCTTTTAAAAGTCATAAAAGCATCCCAAGTTTTAAAGTCATTGCAGAACAAGGAAAACAATTAAAACATATTCCAACGATTTAATTTGACCCATTCTATTCGCGCGACCGTAAAAGTCAGCTAAACCAATTCCGGTATATCTTTCACTGAACGGGGTTTAATTAATAAGTTTCGGGTCTTCTCTATTTACACTCTAATAAGCTCGTGCGATGGGCTGTCCGTAGGCTGTAGCCTGTAGGGTTTGCAAATTCAAGACACAGTGAGTTGTGGAATAGGTGAGATGATGAAGTTGATGATACAGAGATGGACTCCTAAAGCTTTGAAATTTCTTCCGCCTCACCTCCTGGAGACAGGTACTCTGAGAAATGCTTTACTCCTCCCTTACCTAAATGAGCTATTTTCTTGCTGCCGACGAGAATTTTCTGGTTTCAGCGATCGAAATCGAAATCTCTCTTACAGAGAGAGATTAAGGAATGGTTCTGTAGATAATATTAAAGCAGAAGATGCTGTTAATCTGTTTCAAGAGATGCTTCGGTCTCGTCCTCTTCCCAGTGTCATTGATTTCTGTAGATTGTTTAGTGGTGTTGCCAGAACTAAACAGTATGATCTTGTTTTAGCTCTCTCCAAGCAAATGGAATTGAATGGAATTGCTCATAACACCTACTCTTTGAGTATTATGATCAATTGCTTCTGCCGACGCCGAAAACTCGGTTTTGCCTTTTCTCTTTTGGGAAAAATCCTGAAACTTGGGTATGAGCCTAGCATCGTCACATTTTCAACTCTACTCAACGGATTATGTCTCGAGGGCAGAGTTTCTGAAGCAGTGGGGTTAGTTGATCGAATGATAGAAATGGGACATACACCCGATCTCATAACGCTTAACACTTTGGTCAATGGACTTTGTCTCAAAGGTAAGGTGTCTGAAGCTGTGGTTTTGATAGATCGAATGGTTGAAAATGGTTGTCAGCCCAGTGAAGTTACCTATGGACCGGTTTTAAATGTATTGTGCAAGTCCGGCAAAACTGCCTTGGCCATGGAGTTGCTCAGAAAGATGGAAGAAAGAGATATCAAGCTCAATGCAGCCAAATACAATATCATCATTGATGGTCTTTGCAAAGACGAGAACCTCGACAATGCACTCAAACTTTTCAATGAAATGGAGATGAAAGGGATTAAAGCAAATGTTATTACCTACACCTCTCTCATAGGAGGCTTTTGTAATGCTGGTAGATGGAATGATGGTGCGAAGTTGCTGAGGGATATGATCACACGGAAAATTACCCCTAATGTTGTCACATTTAACGCGTTGATTGATAGTTTTGTGAAAGAGGGAAAGCTTCTAGAGGCCGAAGAACTGCACAAGGAGATGATCACAAGAGGTATATCTCCTAATACTGTTACATACAGTACTTTGATAGATGGGTTTTGCAAGGAGAACCGCCTAGATGAGGCAAACCAGATGCTGGATCTGATGGTTAGCAAAGAGTGTGATCCTAATATTGTGACGTTTAATATCATCATAAATGGATATTGTAAGGCTAAGCGGGTCGACGATGGTTTTGAACTCTTCCGCACAATGTCTATGAGAGGAGTGGTTGCAAATACAGTCACTTATGGCAGTCTTATCCAAGGATTTTGTCAATCGGGAAAACTTGAGGTTGCCAAAGAACTCTTCCAGGAGATGGTTTCTCGTTGTGTTCCTCCAAATATCGTGACTTACAAAATTTTGCTGGATGGGTTGTGTGACAATGGGGAGCTAGAAAAAGCATTGGAAATTTTTGAAAAAATAGAGAAGAGTAAGATGGACCTTGATATTGGTATATATAATATCATCATTCACGGGATCTGCAATGCTGGGAAGGTCGATGATGCTTGGGATTTATTCTGTAGCCTCCCTCTTAGAGGAGTGAAGCCCGATGTTAAGACATACAACATAATGATTGGGGGACTGTGTAAGAAAGGGTCACTCTCTGAAGCAAATAAATTGTTTAGAAAAATGGAAGAGGATGGGCATGCGCCAAATGATCGTACATACAACCCTCTAATCCGAGCACATCTCCGAGGTAGTGGCGTGATTACATCAGCAGAACTCATCGAAGAAATGAAGAGGAGCGGGTTCGCTGCTGATGCTTCGACTATAAAGATGGTTATGGATATGTTATCAGATGGTAGATTGGAGAAAAGCTTTTTGGATATGCTTTCTTAGAATGTTTTAATCATATCAACGAGAGAGATAATCAGATAAAGCTAACCGTTCTCGTGTAGTGTTTGATGTAATTTTTGGGTCTTATCAATCGTATATATTTTGTTCACTTCTAACCAGATCCTTGTCCTGTTTCATATCATATAATCATGTTAATTTTTAAATAAACACAATAGAATAATAGTAATAAATTAACAGTATGTATTATCTTATGACATTTATCGGATAAACTGGAAATGAAATAAAAAAAGTGGCGGGACCCATGTTAGTCGGAAGATATCAACGGCTGGATGAGTTCACCGAGATTGATCAAACTGAAGTAAACCAAAAAAAAAAAAAAAATGCCACTCTCTTTGCAATCTCCGTCTTGTGTAACTCTTTCTGCTTCAATCCAAGTACTCTCCTCTCTCTACCTTTTGCTCTCTTTTTTTCAATCGCATGTATGTAATGTGTAGTTCATTAACGGATGCGATCACTGAACTTCGCAGAAGGGACGATGGAGGATGCTCGCTGCCGGATTCTCTGTTACTCCGCTTCCAGCAGTTAGCTTCAGTCTCCGGCGATCTATTCCTCGGATTCGTGCTTCCGCTAGTTCTTCCCCCTCTCAGTCGTCTTCGTCTCTCGAAGCTGGTATTTGTTTAGCTTAGTTGATTCTGTTTTTTTATCATTCATTCATCAATATGGTTTTTGAATGATTGACTAAAGTTCAGTCTTTTATTTGATGTGGGTTTTGTTTTTGGAATGTCTTGAATCACTTGTTAGGAATGACAAAGTTGTTATCTTTAGTTTGAAAGTAGGGACCTTTCTTACTTTTGGGGGGTTTGAATCCCATTTTGGTCTAAAATTGAAGATACAGTTGTTTCTGGTTGCCTTAGTTCTTAGGTGAACAGTGTTGCCTTATGGTTGAATTTGATTTGTTGCATGTGAGGTATAAGCAACAAATTGTGCCTTTGGTGTATAATCATGTGCTTGGATGAGATCGGTTTCTTAAAGTTCTGAACTTTCTACTTTTCTGGAATGCGTTTTGGACCATCATTGAACAATTTATTGAACCTGTGATTTTCCAGGTGAGAACAATGAGTTAGATGCTGTATCAGCATTTAGCGAGATTGTTCCTGATACTGTCGTTTTCGATGACTTTGAGAGGTATGCTATATCTCTATTTCATGAGACTTTAGTTACAATAGTATATCATAAAATATGGAGTCATACTTTCTTATAGCTTGAGATTCTACTAAGTTTATGTCTTGATCGAGGGTACAAGACATAAGCTTAAGATGTCTCACAAGTCTAACTTCTAAGTTCTAACCGTTAGCTATTGTGAAATTCTATCTTTGGCTTGGAGATGGTATAGATATTTGGTTTTCTAATTTTGCTGGATCAATACCTTTGTTGTATTTGGCTGATTTGCAGGTTTCCACCGACTGCAGCTACTGTTAGCTCTGCTCTTCTTCTGGGCATCTGTGGGCTGCCTGATACAATTTTCCGCGTAAGCATTTCAGGAGTTTTGATATTTATAGATGATAGTATATGACATCTCTTGTTTTGGGCTTACTTAGTATTGGCATTTTTATATCATGTTAGAATGCTGTGGACATGGCTCTTGCGGATTCTTCTTGTGCAGGGCTTGAAACCACCGAATCTCGACTCTCTTGCATTTTCAATAAGGTTAATCTTCTCATCCCTTATCTGTTTTTCCTCATACAGATCCTTGCTTGCTTAAAGAGTTTGTTTGCCTTATAACTGTCGAGAGTAGTGCAGGCTATGGTCAATGTAGGTGGTGATCTTGTCAAACTCGTTCCAGGTCGAGTTTCAACTGAAGTGGACGCACGTCTTGCTTATGACACAAACGGCATTATCCGCAAGGTAGTTATTAGACCAAATATTGTATAGTTTGGGTATATGTTTCCCGTATCACCAAATCACTGACATTTGATGTGATGATGTTTTTTGTGTAGGTTCATGATCTGCTGAGACTATACAATGAGATCGATGTACCACACGACCGGCTCTTATTCAAAATCCCTGCAACTTGGCAAGTAAGATTAGTTTCAGCAAATAACTAAGCTTCCGCTTATACTGGTCACTGGTCTCTCACTATTGTGCTTATCGCTCTGATAGGGTATTGAAGCTGCAAGACTATTGGAATCTGAGGGAATCCAAACGCATATAACCTTCGTTTACAGGTACCATAAAACATTCCTTTTAACTCTCTAATTTTGAAATTGTTCATTCATCTGATTTATGTTCTTTATAATATCTTTTTTGCATTCATCACCAGCTTTGCTCAAGCTGCTGCAGCTGCTCAAGCCGGTGCTTCTGTCATTCAGATATTCGTCGGTCGCCTCAGGGTAACCAATTTTTTTTATAACAGATGCTTAGTAATTACAGTGATATGTAAAGTTAATATCTTAAAATCTTTAGGATTGGGCGCGTAATCATTCGGGAGATACCGAGATTGAATCTGCTATTAAATCCGGAGAAGATCCTGGTTTGGCCTTGGTCAGAAGATCATATAACTACATTCACAAGTATGGTTACAAGTCCAAGCTGATGGCTGCTGCTGTACGGAACAAACAAGACTTGTTCAGTCTTCTGGGGTAAACCCAAACTTCCAAATCACAGCTTCGACCATCAATAGTTTATGATCGCATTCTAACTCTCAGTGTTCTCCTGGATCTCAGGGTCGATTATGTGATTGCACCATTAAAGGTACTGCAATCTCTGAAAGACTCGCCTGCCATTCCCAACGATGAAAAATACTCATTCGTTCGGAAACTTACTCCTGAAACAGCAACACATTACAACTTCACCAACAAAGAGGTTAGTTCTGAGCCTAGGCAACACTCTTTTTGCTTCTGGTTTCACAAAACCGATACTGTCTCACCCTGTTTGTTTGATTCTGGTGTAGCTGGTCAAATGGGACCAGCTAAGCTTGGCTTCAGCTATGGGTCCAGCATCCGTGGAGCTTTTATCAGCTGGTGTCGAAGGTTATGCGAACCAAGCTAAACGTGTTGAAGAGCTCTTTGGAAAGATTTGGCCACCTCCTAATGTCTAAAACAAAGCTTCTCTCTTCATCAATAAGGATCTGCATCCATAAGAGAACATAAAAAGCCCAAGTTACTTGAACATTACCCTTCTAATCTTCTTTCCCCTTTTTTTATTTTCGTGTCTAATGTCTCCTGTAGTTCATCATGGTTTCTGGTCTAAGACTTCAGCCATAAGACCAGACTTTTAGTTACGTTGAAGAATAAAACCAATCTCTGTCATGTTGTTTCGTCTGAACTCCGAAACTTTGGGTTTCTTTTCTTCTTTAGTTGACTTAGTAAGTAAAATGATCTCTGAGAGTCATAATGCATGGCACCGATCGAATTATACGAACAAAAATCGAATCGATCGGTTCAATAAAAGTTAAAAGCAAACGAAGAGGCTGAACATAAACTTATCCGTCTCAGTCAGATGCATTATCTGATCTTTGGTCACACTTCTCTATCAACTTAGTAATTTCCACACAAGCAAGCAGAAACGTATGGTTTTATTATGTTTAATCATTTTCCCTGTGTGATTGTGTTTCGTCTGTTGACGACGTGTGTGATTGTAAACTGTTGTGGGTTCGTATCAATGATATAGCTCGATTTCAATGTAAACTTCATTACCTAATTCGAATAGTTTGAGTGCAACAGAGTGAGTGACAGACTGATGATTACACTTATCCTTTAAATTTTGTTACTTTTTGGAATACGAAAATTACAAGGTTCTCAAATTTCCTCGGACTATTTTTTTTTACGTATTTCTTTCTTTATAGAATTGTTGTTTAGCAACAAATCATAGATTCTATTTTTCTAGGAGGAGACAGAGCACATGATGTCTGCCAAAACAACCCTATCGGCTGGTCTTCTTCTACATGTGGATCTAGTTTTCCCACATCCTACAATTATACAAACATCAGCTTGTCTTTTCCACCTCGTTGATTTAACGTAAATGGCTGTAGATTTGTTACAAACAAATTAAATATTGTTTCACATGGC
Organism: Capsella rubella; assembly: GCF_000375325.1. NCBI lineage: Eukaryota > Viridiplantae > Streptophyta > Magnoliopsida > Brassicales > Brassicaceae > Capsella > Capsella rubella. Next base: position 4,232,290 of record NW_006238923.1, read on the forward strand.
TTTTGAACCGTGTTTGTGTATTTAACGTAACAGTACTAACAAATGTCTACAAATATAACAAATTTCTACTGTAGGCTTTAAAAATCGTATTCTACTTACTTAGTGGATGCGATATTAGTTAAAGGGCCCTTAATTTCAGATTTTGCTAGTTGGTAGTTTACCAGTATATCATCCTTCCACTCCACATGCAAGTGCTAATGTGGCTACAACAAGAGGTCTCACATGATATAATTATTGTATATTTAAATTTTTGTATAAATCGGCGTTGGTCCATTTCTTTTCATCATTATTGGGCACTAATTCTGACACACGATTTGTGATTGAGACAATGGTATTATATACTACTATTTAAACAAATAATTCATGTGCCTGGCCAAACTAACAAGTGGTTAAACGTATATGAAATTGCATTACTTGTTTTCCCAATGAACCTAAAATTATTGTTGATTACTTCATTTTCTTTTTTACGTACTGAGTTTTTTTTTTTTTTTAATAATAAATTTCCTTAGCCCATGTTTTTTTATAGATCTGAGATCTCAGACCTAATTGGAGTCTAGCTTAGCTCTTAATATCGACTCGAAATACATAAGAATTAATTAGGACTTATTTGTTGGTTTAGGCCTTTATTATCTGAAAGTTTAAAGTAAACTACTATTTGGCCGGTGTTGTAACTATTTGGCCGGTAATGTTCTCGTGTTTCTCTAATCTAGATAAGTTATTGTAAAATTAACTTTAAAAGAAGTCAAATTAATTAAGTTGGTAATATCACTATTACACGGAATTCATAATCTTAGAATAAATTAGTGTCGTTAAAAACATAAACATGTTCGTATACAATTGAAGTCAAATTTTATGTATTGTATTATTAGTATATGTAAAATGAATGACACTACTTGTTCGAAATAGTTTCAATACTTTCCAACGTATTTAAAATGACACAGTAAATCCTCTCATATATGCCATTTTCCTGTTACATAATATTATAATACTAAGTATGTTGTATAGTGTTTTTATGTGATGACGGTGACGTAGTTTTTTTCTTTTAACGATGACGTAGTTTGCATTAATGTTATAGTATTTACTTACTACTATTACGAAACATTTGGGTCAAAGTGGTTTTAGTATCCATCGGAGGAGCAAAAATATCAGGTTACACATTTACACCAATTATAGACAATAAATCAAACTTGTGGCAAACAATTAATTACTCAACAAACCAACTTAAGCATTTACTGTAACTAAATTACACTATTTCATTCTAACAATTTTAAATTACTCTCCAAAATCTTAAGTGATAAAATGTAGTAACATCATAATTATAGGTTTGTGTTCAGTGACCTGGTTTCATGGATGTAATGATATAACATTATTTACTAAAATTAATTTTTTTGTGATAAATTACATAATATATGCAAATGCACAAATGGCCATATTCATATTAGGAACAACATCTAGTCACCTACCAAGTCAGTATTCTAAAAATCCAGAAGACTATCTATTTACGGATATGTATTAAAAAAAAACTACGTGGACAATTCAATGTACATATCATTGTCACACTCATACCCATTCAAACAAACAAAGAAAGGACTAATATAATCCGATAAGAACGAATAGTGAATAAGATTGTTTTCCTTATGTATATGAAACTTTACTAGTTTACGTTTCTTGATCCAATCCTTTGTGTAGTAGTAGAATGGTAACAAATATTCTATAACAAAAGTACATAAAATTCAAAAAAAAAAAAATTCTCTCCACTGGAAAATCATTTTTTTAGTATATACTATATAATGATTTATACTAATAACAAGGCATAATTACAAATAGTAAATTACAGTTCTAATTTGTAGACAAAACTCTTTTTTTATATTTTTTACAGTTCTAATTAGGAGAGACCAAACTCTATATTGCATTTGACATTTGTTCCCAAATTCTCTCTCTTCCAGCGAAGCAGGAAAACACAGAAATAATAAAACCCAACTTTTCTTATTTATTTTAAAAAATACATTTCTTCAATATTATAAATATATATAAACACAATTGCTCTTTCTCGTGTCACCAAATCTGAAAAAGGAGAACGAGGAAAAAGAAAAAAAAAACTCGAAAACGAAAATGGCGAGCTCCGATGCTCTCTTGCCAATCTCCGCCAGAGAAGAAGACCCATTATGCCCTTACACGAGATTACCCGACGGTTCAAGATCCGACCCGGAAACCCATCCCCGGAGAAGACCCTTTAAAGGTCTCCTCGCCGTCTCTTTCGGGCTTCTCTTCATCGCCTTCTACGTCGCCCTCATCGCCACGCACGACGGATCTAGATCCAACGAAGCTGCGGTCGATGAAACGTCGTCACGTGCACGTCTCGCTGGTGTGTCGGAGAAAAGGAATGATGTGTCGTGGAAACTTTCCGGTGACCGGAACACGCCGGCGTTCGAATGGAACAACAGTATGTTGTCGTGGCAACGAACGGCGTTTCATTTCCAGCCTGAGGAGAATTGGATGAACGGTACGCTCATTTATTTTAAATTAGTGAATTTAATTATTTGTTAATTTGAGCTAAAAAAAAGGAAAAAATAAAAAGTATATACACTTTTTTTTTGTTACAAATTCAAAGAATATTCATTCTTACTTTGTTCTTTCCACAATCTTGGAGATATTATGGTAAATTCATATTCTAATTTCCAAATTAAGCAACATGTGATTGATTCATTCAAATCCAGTGAGAGATCTTCAAATCAAAGAGCATTTCTATGATGATATGTAATTACAACATCTCTAATATGTTTCTTGTTTTTGTTTCCCTTTGATCCAATATGGTGTTGCTGCTCAATGGAAACTTTTGGATTTATCTTTTTCTGCAGATCCTAATGGTAAGTTCACTTTCCTTTTTTTCCCTGAATTTTTCTGTTTTAAGAAAATTGAATTTCTTTTAGATCCCGTTACTTTTGGTGTTTTTTGTCACTGTTGAATATGAAAAAAATGTTTAAGATAAAAAATAATTGGAGGGACAAAAAGTAGTAGATCACAGAACAGCAAATCACACGATTCACGTTGAAACCAAATATTTAATGTCAGTCAGCAAAAGATATATTAATTAATTAATTTTACAACTATAAAAGCTAAAAAGTTCACAGACAAAACCAGAACAGAGTTACCTCAACGACCAATTGCAAAACTGTTTAGTTTAAATTCTATTTTGCCAGTTTGTGTTGTATGTACCTTACAACTGAAAAGGTAAAAAATGTTCGCAGACAAAATCAGAACAGAGTTACCCTCACAACCAATGGCAATAATACTAAGTGTGTAGTAACCCACGTGAGTTTTACACATGCTAAAAAGATATGTGTAGAAATCATTGGTTGCCATAGAAAAGTAATCTTGATTGTGTAAAATCCTTATGAATGCAAAGTTTGGATCTTGTCTCAAATTTGGATAAAGCCAGTGTGGGGTATATACATTTTCTTATTTGGGTCCCCAATAGTTCCAAGTTTTTCTCATTTTAACCCCAATAAAATTTATTGTGTCCAGGTCCATTGTTCTACAAGGGATGGTATCATTTCTTCTACCAATACAACCCAAACGCAGCTGTATGGGGTGACATTGTCTGGGGTCACGCCGTGTCTAAGGACCTAATCCATTGGGTCCATTTGCCCTTAGCCATGGTCGCTGATCAATGGTACGACTCCAATGGTGTGTGGACCGGCTCAGCCACAATCCTCCCCGATGGCTCTATAGTCATGCTCTACACCGGCTCCACCGACAAAGCCGTGCAGGTATGTATTTTTTTTTTATAAATAAGATATATTACCAAACTAGTACGTTTGTATACACAAATTTTTCTGATTAGTTATACCAAAAGTTATGATTAGTTAGGCTAATAGTAGAGTTAATAAGTTTGTATACCAATATTTTTGGTATGTTAGACACAGAACATGTTAATTAGGTTTAATGATTTTATCAATGATTGTCATATAATGTTTTTAGGTCCAAAACCTTGCCTACCCTGAGGACCTCAACGACCCACTCTTGTTGAAATGGGTCAAGTACCCTGGAAACCCGGTTCTAGTACCACCTCCCGGTATTCTCCCCAAGGACTTCCGTGACCCAACTACGGCGTGGAAAACATCAGAAGGAAAATGGCGGATCACCATTGGTTCCAAGATCAACAAAACCGGAATTTCACTTGTGTACGACACCACCGACTTTAAAACATACGAGAAACTTGACACATTGTTGCACGGAGTTCCCAAGACGGGTATGTGGGAGTGCGTTGACTTCTACCCGGTGTCTAAGACCGAGAGCAATGGGCTTGACACTTCTGTCAATGGACCGGATGTGAAGCACATCGTCAAGGCTAGCATGGACGACACAAGGTTCGACCATTATGCCGTAGGCACGTATTTCGAATCAAACGGAACATGGATCCCGGATGATCCTACTATCGATGTCGGGATGAGTTCCAGTTTAAGATATGATTACGGAAAGTTCTATGCTTCAAAGACGTTTTACGACCAGAACAAGGGTCGAAGAATCTTGTGGAGTTGGATTGGTGAATCTGATAGTGAGGCTTCTGATGTACAAAAGGGTTGGTCTTCTCTTCAGGTATGTTCTGTTTCTATTTTGTTGTTAAAGTTAGTTTTTTCGTAGTAGTTACTTGTAATTCAAGTTTCTAAGTTTTTTGTTAAAACGATCATCAGGGTATCCCAAGAACCGTTGCCCTGGACACAAAGACAGGGAAGAACTTGGTCCAATGGCCAGTGGAAGAAATCAAATCTCTTAGACTAAGCAGCAAGAAATTCGATCTCGAAGTCAGTCCCGGGTCAGTAGTACCGGTCGATGTGGGTACCGCGACTCAACTAGACATCGAAGCAGAATTTGAAATCAAGAAAGAATCCCTCGAGAAAATCCTCGGAGACTCTTCAGTGGTGGCTGAGGCTGAGGAATTCAGCTGCGAGAAGAGCGGAGGCTCCACCGTCCGTGGTGCATTAGGGCCATTCGGATTCTCGGTTCTCGCCACTGAGAGCTTGTCGGAGCAAACACCGGTTTACTTCTATATAGCTAAGGGAAAAGATTCAAAACTTAAAACATTCTTCTGCACAGACACCTCAAGGTATCAATTTTTCAAATAAACTACTACAATAACTCTTTATCCAAACCATAATATATATCATTCGATTATATGAAAACAACATTTTTCCTATGACAGGTCATCTGTTGCAAACGATGTCATCAAACCAATATACGGTAGCGTCGTACCAGTCCTAAAAGGAGAGAAACTCACCATGAGAATTTTGGTAATTTACTCTAATCATACTTTGATATAATATCTAAATTTTCCATTAATACAAAATAATGTGGAACTGAACTTGTATGATTTTTCATTTATTTCAATAGGTGGATCATTCAATAGTAGAAGCATTTGGACAAGGTGGAAGAACATGCATAACATCAAGAGTTTATCCAACAACAGCAATCTATGGAGCAGCGAAGCTCTTCTTGTTCAACAACGCTCTCGATACAACTGTTACGGCGTCGTTTAAAGTATGGCAAATGAACAGTGCTTTCATTCATCCTTACTCTGAGGAAGCTGTCCGTGCTCTCACCCGCGCCTAATTATTTTTCCCTCCCTCCCCCAATTTTTTTCACATATAGATTTATCTGTAATAAATAATGTTTTTTATTATGGTTCTTTTCCAATTTAGCCGTTTAATTATTAATATTTTATTTGATCTTTGATTCATCATATGTAAGAAAAAAGGGCACTGAAACATCATTATTACAAATTTACAATTTTGGAGAAATAAATTATTATTATTTTTAAAATGTTTTTATCTTTCCTTTTGGAGAAATAAATAAGACCTTTGGAATGGAAGAGAGGGTTTCGAGAACAGAGTCTTTTTTGGCTCATCGTCTGGGACTGTTCGTCTTCTTACCATTGCAATGTGCTCTCTTCAGTATTGTTCTCCCATATCAATATCATTCAGAACCCAAAAGTACGTACATACCCCTCTCGTTCATCGTTTATCTCCTATTGGAACCCGTAATTATCCTCTAGCGTTGAGGGCAACGACGTCAATTGACGAAATCCCTCCTAATGCCGTTCGCCGGAAAATAGACCAGAACTGGAGAGGTGGGTTCAGTCTCGGCGTAGATTTAGGACTATCTCGAACCGGAATCGCTATTAGTAAAGGCTACACTGTTAAACCTCTCACGGTAACTTCGAATTGCTCTAGCTCGTTATTGTGTTTACGATTTGATGAAACTGATGTGCTTTGGGTATGGCTTAGGTATTAAAATCGAGAGGACAAAAGCTCGAGACTAGGCTATTAGAAATTGCAGAAGAAGAGGAGGTTGACGAATTCATAATTGGGTTGCCGAGATCTTCTGATGGGAAAGAAACGATTCAGTCCAACAAAATCCGTTCTGTTGCTGGACGGCTTGCTGTTCAAGCCGCCGAGAGGTGAAGCACATTCACACACACACATACATATGTTTATATATTGATGAATAGTGATAAAATTGTAAAGTTCTTGGCTTTTTTTCAGGGGTTGGAGAGTTTATGTATTTGATGAACATGGAACAACATCAGAAGCTTCAGACAGAATGATTGTAATGTTAGTCTCTCTGTTCTTGGTTTAAGCATTATAATACATTGTGTCTCCTAAAAGATTGAACTTTGTGTGTGAATTGTTGTTTGAACATTCTGTTCTTCTTTCAGGGGACTCAGCAAGAGTGAAAGACAGAGCAGATCAGATGCATACGCTGCTGTGGTAAGGCGATGAGACCATGGTCTTTTGAGTTCTTGAAATGTAACTACTATTGTTCTTATTGAATCTTATGTTACAGATATTGTTGGAGAGGTATTTCTCTAGGCAAGGTTTAGGAGCTGAGATTATACTTCCCAAGAGTTTAGAGCTTCAGGAGAAGATCAAGAGCGGTGCATCTGTAGACCCTGATTTTAACCCGGACAAACTCGAAGAGTATTACACATTTTGATGATTTTAGTGATCAGTATAGAATTACAACGATTGTTTATGAGTTAGTCCACATGACTGCAATTTTGTTGAAATCAAACTAAAAGATCCAAATTTTTTTTCGTTTCCTCTGCTTTTGTGTTCTGTGTTAAGTGAAATTGTGTGCAAGAGTTGGAAGTTTTGAAATCAAGTTTTGAAACCAAGACAAGACCAAAACAGGTGAACAAAAGTGACCTACGTGTGCACACCTTGCCCAAGCAAAGTGGATAAAGTTGGAAATCCGTCACACGTGCCACCAGATCACCTCTTCTTCAACCAAGTTGAATGTAACATTTCGAGTTCTACGCTTGCAAAGTTTAGACCTTTAACAATGGCGTTCTCTTCTCTCTCCCCTCTACCTATGAAGTCACTTGACATTTCAAGATCCTCATCTTCTCTCTCAATATCACCGTACCATTTTCAGAGATACCCATTGAGACGTCTACAGCTAAATTCTCGTTCAAACTCAGAAATCAGAGATTCATCAAACACTAGGTGAGACTCGAATGCTTCCACTATCAAACGTATGGTCTCAATGCTTTCCTTGTTTTCTCAATTTCGGATTCTCAGACGCTTAAGACATTAATACTGTTCTTCGAAAAGGGAAGGTTGTTGTTCCAGCGCAGAATCAAACAAGTGGAAGAGGATCTTATCCGCCGCAATGGCAGCTGCGGTTATCGTCTCGAGCTCCGGCGTGCCGGCCATGGCAGAGCTTAACAAATTCGAGGCCGATACGCGTGGCGAGTTCGGGATTGGCTCGGCTGCTCAGTACGGTTCTGCTGATCTCAGGTATCATATTGTGTTCTTGTCTTAAAGTTTATTTGAGAATTTTCATTTGTTTTTTATGTTAGAGGTTTTGCTGAGATGAACACTGTTTGTTTTGCAGCAAAACAGTTCACTCCAATGAAAACTTCAGGTAATATTTTTTTTTTTTACTTTAGTTGGTGATAGAGATTGGAATCAACATAACAAAGTTCAAAGCTGTGATCTTTAGGAAGTAGATGTTTTGGATTTTGCTCAATTTTTACATAATGAAATCTTGAATCAACCAACCATCAATCTGAAGAAGCAAGATTTTTGTTCTAATAGTGTGTAGTGGTTTACTGACTATTGCAGAAGAGCCAACTTCACTTCTGCAGACATGAGAGAGTCTGATTTCAGTGGTTCGACCTTCAATGGTGCATATCTTGAGAAAGCAGTTGCATACAAAGCTAACTTCTCAGGTTAGTCTCTCTCAATTTTGTTATCACTTGCTTTCTCTTTGCAATGATTATGGATTTATGGTATTAGAATTTTGAACGAGAACAGACTCCACAAATCATAATGCACTGTTCACATGTACCCTTTTACTAAATTTCTTTGAATCTCAATTCATTTGCCTTCACAAGCACTTTGACATATTTTTGAATCCGGTAACAGTTACTCTACATGTTGCATCCTTAGATTAGATCTTACATCTTTGATGTGTCAACTTTTTTTTGAGCATTTAGAACCCTGGATATATCTTCAATTCTTTAAATCGTTTCATCAAAACTTTATAATGTTCATAGTGTCAACCTCCATTACATTCAACTCCCGAGTTTTCAATCTAGAAGGCTAGCCTTAGAATCTGAGAATTGAGTACTTCATCTGATTCTTTTCCCCATGAAAATCTGACGAGTATCTATGAACAGAAACAGCTCTTTGGCCGTTTTGTTGTTCTGTAAGCTACTAAAGCCAAGAATTCTTCACTTGAGAGGATTTATATATTGAGGGAAAATTTCATTCACAATAGTTCTTCTCGTGTACCTTAATCGTAATGTAGTTTTTATTTATGAAAGCTGTGAATATCAATGGCAGGTGCTGATTTGAGTGATACATTGATGGACCGCATGGTAAACACCATACATTATACACCCTGCTTTTTAACATATATATCCATACTTGCAAATGAGGCATTTATCTTTCGGTTGAAGCTCGATTCTTTGTGGCGATATTAGGTGCTAAATGAGGCAAATCTGACAAATGCGGTACTGGTCCGATCAGTGCTAACCCGAAGTGACCTCGGTGGTGCCAAAATCGAAGGTGCCGATTTTAGTGACGCTGTGATTGATCTTCTTCAAAAACAGGTAACATTGTTATCCCCATTACATTTATCCATTGCTTCCATTATCAAAAGCTGAAACAGCCACTTGACAAATAGTTTCAATCTGTGTGTGAAGGCTCTGTGTAAATACGCAACCGGAACAAACCCATTGACAGGAGTGGACACGAGGAAGAGTCTTGGCTGCGGAAATAGCCGGAGAAATGCATATGGCTCGCCTTCTTCTCCTCTTCTCAGTGCACCACCTCAACGTCTACTCGGCCGTGATGGATTCTGCGATGAAAAGACCGGACTCTGTGATGTCAAGTAGTTTCAGTATGTTATAAGTCATGTGTGATTACAATACAGATACATCATTTCTATCTTTATATGTTGTGCAACACTAATCATGTATGTTTTGCATTGTAAGTAAATGACTGGAAACAAAAAGAACACTGAAATACTGAAAAAGAAGAAGATAATGATCAGTTTTGTCTCTTAAGACAAAAGATATAAAAGTCTGTTTAGCTGGTGAATGTCTCTACCTAGGTTGTCCCCCTAGCACTTTGTCAGATCAATATTTTAATATTTTAGAACCATGTATATATTTTTCAATCGTATTCTTCGAAATGGTTAGCACAAGCTGCACAACCAACTTAAAATAAAAAATAAAAAATAGCGTATTTTACCGTATGGGTTAATAGTATTAGTGTATTACGGAAGGCGACAATGTCTGTATTAATTAAAAGCTGAGCAATTGAACACATAATTACTTCAATGTTCAAAATTAGTTAAAATAAAATAATCATTAGTGTTTCAAAGCAACATATTATGGTATTGGGATTTGTGGCTTATAGAAAAGGTAGAAATACACTAATGATGATACGTCACATGCTATTGTCTCATATATGCTCCTTAATATGTTGTTCAGGATTAAATTGCTTAGTAATTTAACTTTTGAAATTGATAATTGTGGAGAATAATCCAAACTTCTCTGGACCGTGTTTTGTCAAACCAAAAGAGCACGCCCAAATCATGATGTTCCTTTGCACCAAATTATATGCGGAAGATATTTGGATCACATTCCTCAAATTTCTTATGGATAAAAAAAATAAGATTTTTAAAAATAATTCAACATTCTATAAAAATGAAATAATATTTTTGTCAGTGTTAGATAAATATCTTGTCGATGGAGAAGTGTTAGTTGTTGATGGAATGTCACAATCTTACGATGGATTATCGAATTTATTTAACCATAATTACGATGAATTGTGTTAATGATCAATCATCAATAGAACGTAGTCGTCTAAGTTAATTCATGTTTTAGTATTTAAACACAAATTATATTCCATTGATCGCAGTGTTTTTTCTTTTTCTTTTTCTTTTTTTTTTATTTAAGTTTTTTTCATCCAAGTAAAATTGTAGTTTACGGTTTCTTTTTGTCCCGACCTGAATCAAACAAAATAATTACAAAATTCTTCATGAGAAAGTAAATGCTTTTTAGCTTCTTCTTTCTTGTGACCCAATTGAAAAAAAAAAGAGGTTTCTTCTTTCTTTCTCCACTGCTTTGTCTCTATATAACATAATCTCCTGACTGACTACTCCAGCCAACATGTCATTAAAAATTATGTATGTCCTTCAAAGGCCACATTCTTCTCCTTCTTTCTTTTTACACCATTTATGTCTATACATACTCTTCAAGCTTCCTTGGAGTATTTATCCTCAAGAACTCAATTCCGGTATGTCACTAGCTATAGTCCAACTTTTTATTTGCATAAATTTTCTGAATTTGCTATATATGCTTATGACTTGTGTAGATTGTGTGTATGTTACTATTGTACATATCCAGTAAATACATAGAATTCATGAAGAGTTGTCCAGAATTTGAAAATTGTAATCCTAAAAGTGAACAAAACTAAAATAAAATTGAGATGTGGATATAGTACATAGAGAATTTGAGACAGATAAATTTTTGAAGTATATATCTATTCTTTTGTGTATATTAGTGTGTGTGTAAAACTAAAATAATAGGAATAGACAATTGTTATTAAAAAAATATTGAAGTTACATTTAGATTAGAGTTTATATATGGTTAATCATATTGAGTACAAGTATACATGCATAAATACGCAATGTACATATGCATATAACATAAGTTCAATAATGTAGTAAGAATCAATCAAAGCAAATATAAATCTGTACCATCATCATCTACACTTGATTAGTACTGTGTCCGTTTGTACGTATATTATATTATATATATATATGTATATATGCATTTATATGGAATAATATTCTCACTTCCATAGATCAATCTGACAACTCGAAGAAGTAGAAGCAGCATATTCTTCTCCCATGTCTGCAACTCTTTTCGGATCTTTTTCTTCATCAACTTGGTACTCAGCATTGTTTGTTTCCTTGGCATTGTTCTGTAAAGAGGCAGAAGCTGTGGCGGCCTCCTCGTTGCTGAGCTGAGAAGCAACGAATTTATCGAGAACTCTCCAGTCCGTGACTTGGTCCATCACTTGCTCGTTGCCACTGTTCATGTATAGAGAGCTGAAGTTCTGATTCCCTTGATTCAATTGTTCCTCATGCGCGATATTTGATTGCTGCAAGTTAGCATTATGGCTTGAATTATTAGTGATGTTGCTTGTTCCATAAGGAAGAGAGTTGCAATTACTGTTATCTTGTTGAATCTTAGGGCTTTCTAGCTGAGGAAGTTGGAGGAATGATAAATGAGATTCATCAAGAAGACGATTTTGCTGTACCAGGTGGTTGTAGTGTAGTTCTAGCTCTTGCTTGCATTGCAAGTTAGGGTTGCTGAGAGAGTAAGCAGATGCATTGAGACCATATGGCATATGCTGTTGGTGCTCGTGCTGCTGCTGCTGATGATGGTTGGGGAGAATCCTTCGTTGACCATTCGTCTCGAGCTCCGAGGCCATAAAAGAAAGTTGATCATCGTACCAATGTGAAGGGGATGAGTCGTAGTCTCCCATTCGTCTAACTGCAGCCAGTCTCTTCTTGAAAACTCTACACACAACCCATCCTTCTTCCTACACCCCAAAGATCATATAATGAGAGAACTTCTGATAAGTTTAGGAGATCAAATATAAGTTCGAGATAGTGTACCATAAGATAAAAGTACTGCATGTATATTGTAAAGAGAAGTTACGTTTTAGGATTGGTTATAAATACCTGTGGAGTTCCGTTTTCATCGGTTTCTAAGCGGTACTCGTGCATGATCCAATCGGACTTTTGTCCATTGGGGGCTCTTCCCTTGTAAAACACAAGTGTTTTCCTCATACCAATAAGACTATGCCTCAAATATATAGCTTTGTCTCTTCCAGTGGCTTTCCAAAACCCTGCTTTTGTCGCTCTATTGGTTCGAGTCCCTGTCGGATACTTCTTGTCTTTATGGCTAAAGAAGTACCAATCACTCTGCTCTTCATGCCCAATTTTGCATAACTCTATATATTTCCACAAAAAGAATTTTTTAAAAAAACCTTTTTTAATACTATATATCCTTAGAAATTTGAAACAAAGAAATGAAGGATAAAGATGATGGGATTAAAGTAAACCTTGAAGATCCCATGGCTCAATCTTGTAAAGATCAATGTCCTTTATGAAATCGATTTCTATTCTCTTTGATGCGACTTTTTTCCTGAGGTAGTAGTCTACAAGTTCTTCGTCTGTCGGGTGAAATCTAAAACCCGGAGGAACGTGGGAAAATGAATTCATTTTTTAGTCTTCTTGATCGATGATAGCCCTGACTATAAGAGTTATCAGTTAAAATCAAGAAATTACGAACATAAGATTATGGTATAGCTAGTTACATGTAATACGTTATGTGATTTGTCTGTGTTGGTTTATAATTTCGACATAAACATTAGTACATGAGTACGTCTTATCATCTTATACAGTGTACTTAGTTTATAAGAGAATTAGAATCAAAAGAGAACTATCTAAGATATGATCAAGACCAGTTAGTTTCTTTGAGAATAATTAAAATTCATTTATTCAGATTCATGGTATAGAATTGAATTGAATTTTCCAAAATTCAGTAAAATTAACTAGCCGAACATGAAAAAACAAATACTAGATCGATTAAGCAAATTTTAATTTCTGTCATATAATTAGTATAACCAAACAAGTATATTATTAATAGACGAAGAGAAAAGCAATCTTTACGTGATGATTTTCATCTCAAGAGATTAATCTTTTAGATTGTTGTACAAAATTTTAATAAGCCTTCTTAAATTACCTCAGCCAAAAATCCCCACCTTGATCTATTAACTTGTTTATTTATTAATTAATTAATTAATTTAGGTTTCCATAATATTTTGCTTTGCTTGTGATATCAGCAACATTGATGAGTATGATGAGATGATGATGATGATGATGATGATGATCAAGGTGATTAATAAAGATGATGATCAAGGTGATTAATAAAGATGATGATCAAGGATGGTTTAAAAGCAAAAACTTTTGCCTAAAGAAGACAAAAAAAACGACCAAAATTATCTGTGAAGAGGACGATATCTGAGATTGAATACAAAGTTGACATAAAATTAGGGTTTTACCTGAAGAAACTCTAGATAGAAGATGATCCAGCTGAAACTTTTTGAACAGCTCCTAACAAAGCTTTATGTTCCGGCTATTGTGTGATCCCCTCGTGCTTGTTATCAGAAGTTTGAACTCTTTACCACACAAGCACTAAAGAGATAAAGAGAGAGATCCCTGAAAGACCAAAGACTGGACAAGATTTGACAGTGCTCCTCGGGAATAGGTTACTGTAAAGAGATATCAGATCCCGAGAGAGAAAGAAAGAGAGAGAGAGAGAGAGAGAGAGAGATTTAGAGAGAGATAGAGAGAGAGAGAGAGAGGTGGCAACATCCATTACCACCCACCAGCTCTTGATGGATATGCTTGATCATCAACATCAAGCTTCTTCTTTATCTGTCCTCGCATTAAGGTTATATTTTCTTGGATTTACTTTGGAGTAGTTTCACATTTGTCCTATTGAATGTCTTATATTCATAATGAAGTAACTCAACTAGCTAAACACCCAACGATATTGCCAGTTTGATGGTAGGTTTGGGAGAAAATCTTGTTGATACCAGAATTGTTCAGACATATATATATCTCTGTAAACCATGGACATGATAATTCTTGAATTCAAGGTTTACATACGAGGGGGCGCTGGAACGCATTGCCAGTATAGTGGGAATTCCCAAAAAAAAAAAAAAACAGCCATATATATATGTGGAGACCATATATAGCAAAAAATTAGAATGAAAGTGAATGTATCTTCTTGAAGAATAATAACCTGCAAAATAAGTTTATAATAAGATATTTTTGATGAAAAAGTAATAATTACTGTCTATATTACATTATTACATATATGTGAACAGTTTTCATCGTTTGGAAACTTCAAAAGTAACTATTTTGGTTCGAAATGACTAGATAAAAAAGATTCATCCATCTTAAACTACGTACTAAGCTATTTTGAGCACACATATATATATAATTAATAAATTAAAGTCTTAAGTAGAACTTTTAAAACAAAGTTTTGAGGTAATTGATTACCTTTATTCAGTCGAAAGATAATAAGTTTGTCATATATAACACATGGTACACATATATAAAGTAACAACTAAATCCAAGTAATCGAGAATTGATATATAGTTTCTATATATGTAAAACATTTGAAGTAACAAATTAAAGAGAATGCATTCAAGCAAAACATACAGTATCTCTAGAGCTAGTGTGTTGAGAATATGTATTCAGATATTTCAATTAATTTTACAAACGTGAAAGAAAAAAAAAAAAACAAAACGGAATGATGTGATGACGTGGCGAGGGGGGAGGCGTGAGCCATCGATCATTAGTCTCACGATTTGCTGTTGGCAGGCCGGTTGGTCACATGGACCCCATCCCGTTTCACCGTTCTTTCTCTTCATCTCAAATATTGTGTTTTTTTTTTTTTTATATATATAAAATTTAACAAAAAGAGATAATAGTAAAAGGTCATGTTAATAATAAAAATCTATATATTCCACATGAAAAAAAAAAATACTTCAAAATTCGTGACTTATCATTACTTGCTTCAACACAAAAACTTCTTTATATATATATATATATATATATATATATAGATATGCTGTATGCAGTATGCATGTGAACTGAACTGTATATATATACTACATCTGTAGATATACCTTCATGATTTCTACCCTGGTTCATAAAACTTGTTTATGAATGTGTCTACAATAACAATTAACGTTGACACAATAAAACTATGAGCCTGATCATCATTCTCTAAAATTTTACTCCCATTAGCGAAGATTTTACAGTAATATATACATTCAAATATTTGAAAAGAAACTATACATGTACAACAAACAGAACTTGGTACCCTATTCTTTTATCTCTTTTGGTCCCGACCCTTATATATTATAAGAGTATCGTGTAATCATTTAACTAATTAACTAACCAACTAACAGGATAATGTTATTAAAATACATATTAGGTAAGGTAAGTTATATTTTTAGAATATATATAGGGTTATATATAGTAGTACATTGTGTTTAGGTAAGTTCCATCAAATATCGGATGCTTATGCGGCTGACGTTTGGGACTTCAGGCCAAAGTTTTGTTGTCTAAACAAAAATCACACTTTCATATCAAACTACAGTAAAGAATTACAAATATATATATAGGAAATTATTGTATATATAAATATATATTTTTTGTTTTATATACCTTTCATTTTAGCTTTTGTGTGTTGTTGAAACGAAGCATAGAAGTGAAGCAAAAGTAAAGACCTTGATCCCCAAAAAGTGTCGTTTTTGGTCCCACTTCCGCCTCTTGTCCATTACCTATTCGATTTTTCAGATTATCATATTATTTTGTCTTGCACAAACCATATATTTATTTACTGTATCTTTTTTTTTGTGATATAGAATGTGTTGGCTGCGGAATAGCAAAACCATGGTAAATATAAAATACAAGTTCTCGTTTTACTTGATTATGTAAGACAAAAAAAAAAGTTTTAAAATATCTGCATTTGTTTGCCATTCCATATATAGTATCAATCAAGTTCTCTGCATTTGTTTGATTGACACTATATAATGGTCGGATTTAAGGCATAAATTACAGTTTTACTAATTAATTTTCCTTTGTTAAATATGCTAATTATTAATATAAGTTTTGGTTTGAATTGGTGAATGGGGAGCTCTCATTGGACCACCTACCATTGTTTCGAATATTAAAACTAGAAAAATAATAATAATTCCTTTACATCTAGAATCCAAAATTATACGTTACAATTAACCCACAAAACGGTCAATATATAATAATACTTTTTAGTTTTCACATAGATCCTGCTGAAATTGCAAGTTACCACTAGCTATATAAGATGTGTATAAATAATAATTCGAGATTCTAGAAGAAGAATCTCCATGAATACCAATGGATAGTATTTTTGTTAAGAACTTTCAATTGAGTGTATAAAATACCTTCAAGACAGCTAATTATACTATCCTATATACGCATGGGCCAAGGTGGCATACATTTTCTTATAAAATGAAATTTTTTTTTTTTTAGTTACCTTATAAAAGTTTTCCAGCCTGCTACAATATATTATCTTAGAACCTACAATGATCATCATGACACATCAAGTAATCAAGGCCTAAAAAATTATTTTAAGTTTTGTTGATATTATTAATTATATAATCGAAAAAAAAATTGAACGGTCCAAGTCCAAAGCTTTCTTAATTTAGTTCTTCTAGGGCTCTAGAGGGAATTTGCGCATGACTCGTGTTGTGAGTCCATTTGAGGAGAATATAAATTTCTTCATCACAACTTGTCCCATAACCCTAATCATTACGAAAAGCCCTAAGAATTAAACCACGTGGGAAAGTTTGTTCCTTTTGTCAGTTTCTTGTCCCATGAGAAACACTTGTTACATGTGAAAGATTCATTCTACCATCCTACTTAGTGTTTGGTTTGATCTTACAGTTACCAATACTATAGTGATGATGTACAGCTAGCTAGCCGAAGCTGTCAAATCGGTCTCGTTAGTTTTAGGGTTAGATTAAGCCGAACATTATTTTAGTGTCTTAAGGGAAAAAAAAAAACACAACTTCGATCAGATGAATCAGATCCATTCATATATGACCAATTCAAGCTGACTAGAAATGGCCACATAGCTGAAATCAGATCAGATATGAATCTTGAAAAAAGAAACAAGATCAAACCGAGAACGATCCAAAGTCTCCGAAGGTGTTATGTACGTAGTTTAAAACAAAGGTGCGAGACAAACTATGTTCCAAGCATGTAAACAGATGAAAACGGTCCTAATTGTGAACTTATTTTATGAACTTGTTTTTGTTATGAGAGTCAAAATTGATACTGTAAATGTTAATATGTTTAGAAGAAATGATATAATCTACTGTGGTATTAGAAATTTAATTCATAGAAAATTTATGTTAAGTTAGATCTGCCCCAGTAAATAATATTTAGCCCCACCATGCAGTATTTTCATATGATAAATAAGCGCACATAAAATTCTAATAATTAGTAGTTCCTAATAATTTTCGTAAGCTAATTATCATTAATTATTATACGTAAACATAGTTTAAATGCATGGCTTTAATCACTATAACATGCACCAAACGACTAATTATTTCATGCGATAATGAATCATTGAGTGAGAAAAAATTACTGGATGAACTTTTAATTCGACGAATACTAACTCAACAAACTCAACTAATAACGACCATTAATTAACTAGTTTTGATTATAACTTTATTTCCCAAATCCAGAGATAAACAATAAACTCAACTAATAATGCCGATCAGTTGTTTTTTATTTATGTTCGGGAACGATTAAAAGAGGTTCATATGAAAATAAAGAGGGTACCAAAAGAAATTGAACCGGAAATTAAATCGTGGGTCTCCTAATAACCGGAGTCTCCATAACATAATAAAACGTTGCCGTTTTGTAGTAATCTAATCTCACAATTAAACGCAACGAGTATAATAATAAACCTGGATTAGGATCCACTAACAAACTCTAGTCTCGGTGAACCTAAACAGTCCCCGCAATTTCTCAAAACCCAAAAAAAACACAAGTCTTTGTTTACGGTATTGTTCTCAGTCTCTGCCAAGGAAGCTCCAAGAGACTTTGCATAATCTCACATTCAACCATGGCGGAAGAAGCTAAAGCTAAAGGCAACGCTGCTTTCTCTTCCGGTGACTTCACCTCCGCCATACGTCACTTCACCGAAGCTATTGATCTTGCTCCGACCAATCACGTCCTCTACTCAAACCGTTCCGCTGCTCATGCGTCACTTCACCAATACTCAGATGCTCTCTCCGACGCGAAGGAGAAACCTTACTGGCCTAAAGGTTATAGTCGTCTCGGCGCTGCTCACGTAGGGTTAAACCAGTTCGAGCTGGCTGTCACGGCTTATAAGAAGGGTTTGGATATTGATCCGACTAACGAGGCGTTGAAGTCTTTTTGCAGCAGCCTGATTTTGTTAGCATGATGCAGGAGATTCAGAAGAACCCTAGCAATCTCAATTTGTATTTGAAGGACCAGAGAGTGATGCAATCTCTTGGTGTTCTATTGAATGTTAATTTCAGGCAGCCTCCGGGAGACGAGGCGGAGGTTGCTGAGTCTGATATGGGTCAGAGTTCTAGGAACGAGCCTGAGGTTGAGAAGAAGCCAGAACCTGAGCCGGAGGTGACGGAAGCAAAGGAGAAGAAAGAGAGGAAAAAGAAAGCCGAAAAGGAGAAAGAGCTTGGGAACGCTGCGTACAAGAAGAAGGAATTCGAAACTGCCATTCACCATTATTCTACAGCTATTGAGATTGATGATGAAGATATCTCATACATCACAAATCTTGCTGCTGTTTATCTTGAAATGGGAGAGGTATAAAATTTTCATATGTATAGTGCTCTTTTTCTGCTGATAGGTATGAGTGACAGTGGTGACTGGTTTTAAATGTCAATGTGTTTTGATCCAGTACAATGCGTGCATTGAGGATTGTGACAAGGCAGTGGAAAGGGGTAGAGAGCTTAGGTCAGATTACAAGATGATAGCTAGAGCTTTGACTAGGAAAGGAACTGCTTTGACCAAGTTGGCGAAATGCGCTAAAGATTATGAACCTGCAATAGAAGCTTTCCAGAAAGCTCTTACAGAGCACCGCAACCCTGATACATTGGAAAAACGGCACGAGGCAGAACGAGCGAAGAAAGAGTGCGAGCAGAAGGAGTATTTCGACCCTAAGATTGGGGAGGAAGAGCGTGAAAAAGGTGTTTGCTTTTGCAGTTTATCTTGTTTGTGTGGAAAAAGAGAAAGCTTAGAGAATAAGGAAACAAGAACAAATTAGCATTTTTACTGCCTGCTGATTTGGTTTTTTCAATTGCAGGTAATGAATTTTTCAAAGAGCAGAAGTATCCTGATGCTATAAAACATTACAATGAAGCAATCAAATGGAACCCAAAAGACCCAAAAGTAAGGCCATTTTGTCATTCATATGTTTTCATGGTTTGTACAATGATTCATTATATTAACTGTTTGACTAACTTCCTACTCTTTTGCACCCTTTGTTAGGCATATAGCAACCGATCTGCGTGTTACACTAAGCTTGGTGCAATGCCTGACGGACTTAAGGATGCAGACAAGTGTATTGAACTCGATCCAACCTTCTCGAAAGGATATAGCAGAAAAGCTGCAGTCCAATTCTTCCTGAAGGAGTATGACAACGCAATGGAAACATACCAAGAGGGGCTCAAGCATGATCCTAATAATCAGGAACTTCTTGATGGTGTTAGAAGGTATATAGATAGATATACACAAGATATTAACTCTTTATCTATACCATGAATTTGCTTAATGTCGTTCAAATGTGCAGATGTGTACAACAAATCAACAAGGCTAATCGCGGGGACCTTACTCCTGAGGAATTGAAAGAGAGACAGGTTACATTCTGATGATTCTCAAGTATTTTCCCCTCTTTTCTGATTAAAAGAGTACCCAGGAAGCAAACTTGGATTTCTCCTTTTGTTTGTGTAGGCAAAGGGGATGCAAGACCCAGAAATCCAGAACATCCTTACAGATCCTGTAATGAGACAGGTAAAGGAGCAATTTTTGTTTGAATTGAATTTCTTACGACCAATGTTACACTCTGTCCTGAGATATCTCGACAGATCTGTCTATATTTTAGTTATTGGATTGAGTTTGCATGTTATTATACCTCTTAACCACCTGAAACCTTTCTTCTCCAAACAGGTACTGAGCGATCTTCAGGAGAATCCAAGCGCATCACAAAAACACATGCAAAATCCAATGGTTATGAACAAGATTCAAAAGCTTATTAGCGCTGGGATTGTCCAGATGAAGTAAAACTCAGAAGTCAAATATCCGTTTTTGCAGATTCTTTTTTTCTTTTTCCCTCGTACAGTATTATTTTTGCAAAATGTGAAACAATTATAAAGTTTTGTGACCCCGCTAAAACACAGGATGGTCAGGTTTGCCGACGTTTTTATGTGTTCCGTACAAAGTGCAATCAAATTTTCAGACTATTCTGACAGCACTTCTATTGAGATCCTTCATTGTATGTCTTGTGAAATATTGGTCGCTTTACATTTCTGTTTCTATATACTTCTTGGACATAATCAAAAGTTCAAAACAATGCGTAACCTCTTTTATCAAAACAAGTAAACAACTTTGTCATTCACAAAATTTGAATCATCACAGAGCTTCAACTCTAAAAATTGCTACCGCACATACATAACTTGCCATTCAGGTCCAAAGAACTTGAAGGAAGGTAAGAAACGGAGTCTAGTGCCTTCATCGTCCCATTCAACTCTTTCATACCATTCTTCCTCTTGATATTTAATGACAAGTTCTTCAACCGTCATGTCACTTTTCGAATCCAATGGAAGCTTTCTCAGCTCAGGACACTTCGTTATGTGTATTGTCTTTAGACATTGAAAAGGCAAAGGTAGCCAGTAGATGTTCCTCAACATTGGTAGATTGTGTAGGCGTAGACTCTCTAGTTTCTGGAAAGGAATGATGACACTCATAGTCGTAGCTTTCTCTTGGCTTATTATCTCTTCTACTAGTTTTGAGTCCAGAACCTCGAGACTAGTGAGGTTAGGAGCGAACAACAACCATGTCAAATCCTTCAGACCATCGCAGCTACGAATATGCACAGTAGAGAGGTTTGGGAAGCCATGAGTTGTGGGAATTCGGTTCCATGATAATGATACATTTATCCTCTCTATCTTTATCTCACACATTTCACACTTCCTAATGATGACTTTACGGAGATTATCCATATCTGGCAAAGTCAACACCCCAGATGATTGTAGCCCTCTAAGCACTACAATTTGAAGACATTTCACCAACCTGGGAGCATGTATTAACTTCTCCGCATCCAAGCTTGACTTGATACTTATGTTTAGAACTTCTAACTGTTCCAAGAGCTGCAACTCCTCCAGTAAGCTCATTTCGAGCGACGTTTTAGACTGTATAAGTTGCAATTTCCTCAAACTTGACAAATTTGATACCCCTGAAATACTCTTAAGTTTCTTCATGTAATCCAATCTCAAATATCTGAGCTTTTTCAACTCTTGTAAGCCATCAGGTAACCACTTCATGCATGTCCATGACAAGTCAAGATAGCGCAAGGAGACCAACTTGGATATTTCATTTGGCAATTTCCGGAGACTTGAATTCCCTGATAGATCCAAAACAACTAGCATTGGGATACACCGGAAGAATTCATCCGAGATATGTAGCAATGAATCGTTTTTCTGAAGGAACAGAGTTGTAAGTTCCAGGCATTCGGGACTGCCAGTTATCGATTCAATCCCGTTTTCCATTAGAGACATCCTTCTCATAGAATTCCAGTTCTTGACTTTTGGTACTTCACGTAACCCAACACCGGCTTGCACAACCCATCTTTCTTTATGCTTCCCGAGATCAGATGCAATCCATAGAGCCATCTCCCTAACCACATCATGCATTTTCACTGGTTCTTTATTGATTGCTTCCTCCAACAACAAACATGCACGGACAAGGATACCAATAATCTCATACCCTTGGCTTAATTCTCTTTCTCTACTTTCATTTTCATCAATGAGTCCCTCACAAATCCAATAATCTATCAACCTTTCTTTTTCAATACGATGGTCTTCAGGAAACAGAGAGCAATATAGGAAACACGATTGCACCTGCTCCTTGTTTAAATTATCATAGCTAAACTTAAGAATTGGAAGAATTTGGACTTCCATGTCATAAAATTCTGCAGCATTTGAACTCAAAACGTCAACTGCATTATGCCATTCTTGTACCATCCTTTTGCATGCCATGGTCTCGCCAATGACACTAAGTGCTAATGGTAGGCCACAACATTTTCCAGCGACTTTTCTTGCGAGTTCAGAAATGTCTGGATGGCCTTTCAATGTGTTTTCTCCAACTTTCATTTGGAACAATTCCCAGGCTTTGTCGGGTTCTAGACAACTGAGTTCCATCGGGTCATGAACCCCCATACGCACACACACATCTCTAGAACGAGTGGTAAAGGCTATTTTGCATCCATTTTGCAAGTTTGGTTGCGGGACTCCGAGCGCTTCTAAATTCACTTTTTCCCATATATCATCTAACAACAACACAAATTTCTGTTTCTGAAGGACACTGCGTATGTCATGGGCTCTCTGGTAATCATTTTTATCATCCCACTCCTTTCCCCCAAGGCCTAATCTTTTCCCGATGTCTCCTTGAATCCTATGGATTTCTGGAATTCTAGACACCACAACCCATAGAACAATCCCAAATCCACTACATTTTTCAGAAAATATGTTGTTGATTTGTGTGAGAAGGATGGTCTTGCCAACTCCACCCATGCCATAAAGACCCACAATCTCGACTCCCTCTTCCATGAGACGATTCCATACCCTTTCGAGGATTGTTTCCTGACCAACGATCGTGTGTTGTTGGATAGGCATATCTTCAACCTCAGCTACTGGAGCTGCCACAGTTACCTCATTAAATACTCCTTGAGAACTAAGACTATCAACCTCTATCAACATCAGGACAACTCTTTTCCCATAAAGATAGCTCTTTTTTACATTTTTAGAGCAAGATCCAAAGAGACACAACCTTTGAATCTCAACGTCCTTAGTGCCAAGCAGATCACTGAATTCGTTCTCGATGGTCAGGACATTCGTAAGCCATACCTGGACTTGAGAAAGTCTTTTCTTGCGCCCTGTGAACTCTTCTCTCTTTACCCTTCCTTCCACATCATCTCTCTTTGCCTTGAGCAGTCCCATGGCTTTCTCGAGAGACGCAAGATTCTTAGCGAGTTTGTGAATATAACTCCCGCTGAGGCATAACGATTGAGAGACTTGATCCACGACTTTATCACATGAAAACGAGACCGAGAAACAACCTGCCATTTCTAGAGAGGGAGAGAAAGAGAGAGAAAAGAGAGCAAAACTGGAACCAACTTGAGTGAGTGACAATTATTTAAAAGTATGAACAGAGGAGATGTAGAAGTATCATAGATTTTTAACCACACAATTCACAAGATGTCACCTAAGAAAAAGGGAAAAATATTTAAAGATGCCACTGTATGCATAAATTGATGAAAAAGACTTTGACTTCTCCACGATTATGACATTTCCCATCATTCTTATAATATTGCAAAAAGATTCCTTTTGTACATGTAAGACAAAACACAGCCTTGTAGAAATGTCATAAAGAGTAATATTTGATGGACTTTTGGTTCCTTTTTTTGTAAATGTAAATAACTTTTGGTTCCTTTTCTCCCTAAAATATTGCATATCCACAAATATTGTTGCTACTTGATGCAGAACATTAGATGCATTCGAGCAACAAATTACCTGAACATCCTTGGCATGATCAAATAGTCACGATAGTTACTTATGGCTATGCATCTGCTATCCTGACAAAAAAAGACAAAAACCAAAACATAAATCCATCATATGGTGATTGGTGAGTATATATGGCTTAGGAACAGGATTCACCTCTGCAAGAAACAACTCAAACTTCACATTCAAACCATCCAACGCAAAAATCCAATAACATTTCACAAACGGAATCACACTATTAAAACATGTGCTGCAACAACTACAAATCTACAATCATTAATATCAATTCACATAGCTGCTTGCTTCTAACAACTATATGAATTGTTAGAAGAGGCAATGGGGATTTTAGTTGTTTGAACTGCAGTTTTAGGACACTCATAAGCCATAACTGGACTTGGGAAAGCCTTCTACGACCCCTAGTAAAGTATTCTCGGTCTACCCTTCCTTGCACATCATCTCTATTTGCCTTGAGCACTACTATGAAGAGAAGCCAGATTCTCAGAGAGGTTGTGAATATAACTACCTTTGACACATAACCACTGAGAGAACTGATTCATCTACTTGATTACATGGTAACGAGACAGAGACACAACCTCCCATCACAGTTCAGGTAATAAAAATGAAATAAAAAACAGACAAAGACAAAAAAAAATCACAGATCAAAAACCTTATCCCAACCATAGGAAAAGCCAAGAAAACAAATTTGAGGGAGTAGGTGAGCTACTTGACCAAGACTAATTTGTTCTTACATGTATATGACAACTTACTAGAGAAACTATCATTTCGAAATGTAAAAATAATGAAAGGAATTACAAAATTTACAATAATCAAACAAAATTGAAGATTTATCTGTCTCACAGGTCTTTCCTTGAAACGAAATCAAAACGATTTTATTTTTACCCCAATTCCGTTGATCGAAACAGTGAAGCTCCCGGCGGAGGCAATGGCGATGCTAGACAAGATGATATCGTCTTGTGTTTTTTGATTTGAGCCATCCTAATTTCGCCACGTGGCTTTTAATTATGTGAATTTTCAACACATCGACTTCTTATTTAACCGGTCTGAACCGGACTTTATATTAGTTAGTTCTTGCAAAAAAAAAAAAAGAATTGAAATGTTGGTAACTGTATGAATGAAGCAGAGTAGTAGTACTGAATACACTATTTTGATCTACTACAGAACCGTAGAAGAACACTTAACGATTACAACTTTATATTCTCTCATTTACACAAAGATCACAAAGGGAGATGACTATCACACAAACTACAATCCAAGGAACACTTCAAAACATAACAAAACAGGATAAGGCAGCATCACAATATGACCTGTTGAGACCATTCAAGTTTCTTTCTCAAGGTTTTTGATTTCTTTCATCGATTATACAAAACCAACTTGCATGATGGTAAAAAACGGAGTCTTGTCGCTTCGTCCTCCCACTCGACCCTTTCTTTCCACTCTTCATCTCCATACTGTATCAGAAGTTCTTCACTCGCTATACTGCAACTTTGAGAATCCAATGGCAGCTTTCTCAGCTTTCTACACTTGTTTTGTACATTGATCTGATACAGACATGGAAAGGGCAAAGGTCTCCAATATATGCTCTTCAGTTCAGGTAAATCCCACAAGTGTAGATATTCTAGTTTCCGGAAAGGAACAATATCAGTCGATGAAGCTTTCTCTTGGCTTATTAACTCTTCTACTTGGCGTGAGTTCCAAACGTTGAGATGAGTGAGGTTTGGAGCAAACAACAACCACGTCAAATCCTTAAGACCATTGCAACCAGTTATTAACACTTTTGATAGATTCGGAAAGCTCGGGCTTGTCAGGCTTGTGTTCCTTTCTATAAATATACCCCGCATTCCACATCCCCCTATGAAGACTTCCCGGAGATCGCCTATAGATGGCAAAGTCAGTATTGATTCTTCGTCGAGGTATTTGATGGATACCTTTTGTAGACATCTCGCCAATCTGTGAGAGCATAACAGTTGTTCCAATGCTGAACTTGATATGATTTCTATGGTTAGAACTTCTAAATTCTCCAAACGTTCCAGCTCCTCCAATAAGCTCATAGTTAGCCACATTCTTAAATTTGCTAGCCTTAACGTCTTCAGATTCGACAAATGATCAATCCCTGAAACACTCTCAAGGCATAACATAGACTCTAGATTCAGATGCATCAGCTTTTTCAACTTAAGTAAACCAACTGGCAACCTCCCTATGCTCGAATCTGACAAGTCAAGATATCGCAATGAAACCAACTCTGATATTTGCTCCGGCAACACTTTGAGATTGACATTCCATGATAGATCCAATACAACTAACCTTGGCATAGACCGGAAGAATTCACCTGATATATTTACCAGAAGGCGGTTATCCTGAAGGAACAAAGTTGTAAGTTTGGGACACTGAGGACTGCCATTTATCTCTTTAAACCTATTATTCACCAATGATATCCTTCTCACAACTTTCAAATCCTTGACCTTTGGTATTTCGTGTAACCCAAAACCAGCTCGCACAATCCAATTTTCTTTATGCTTCTTGAGGTCAGATGCTATCCACAGGGCCATCTCACGAACCACATCATGCATTTTCACATATGACTTATTGTTGAACTTTCCTCCCTCCACCAACAAAGAGGCACGAACAAGAGTACCGAGTATCTCATAGCCTTCGTCCACAGCTCCTTTTTTACTTTCATATCCATCAATGAATCCCTCGCATATCCAATAATCTATCAGCCTCTCTTTTTCTATTAAATCATCTTCAGGAAACAGAGAGCAATATAGGAAACAAGTTTTAATACTCTCACTTTCCAGATTATCATAGCTGTACTTCAAAATGGGAAGAATCTTCTCCTTCACAGCACCAAAATTTGCAGCATATGTTGTTAAAACGTCTACTGCATGATCCCATTCTTGAGTTGTCTTCTTGCATGCCATTGTCTCTCCAATGACGTTTAGCGCTAGTGGCAAGCCACGACATGCTCGAGCAACTTTTCTTGCGATTTCGGGAATATCAGGGTGGCTTCTTAATGTGAATTCTCCAACTTTTTTCTTGAACAAATCCCACGCATCATCTGTACCTAAACACCTGACTTCCATCGGATCATGAACCCCCATGCTCGCACATACGCTTTGACAGCGAGTTGTGAATGCTATTTTGCATCCGTTTTCACTTGTTGGATTCGGGATTCCAATCTGGGTTAGTTCCACTCTCTTCCATATGTCATCCAAAAGCAACACAAATCTCTTCTTGCTTAGAAAATTGAGTATGTCGACTGCCTTCTGGTTTTCACTTTTCTTGTTCCATTCAACTCCTTTAAATCCTATTTTTTCGCCAATCTCTTTTTGTATCTTTTGGATTTGTAGATCACCAGACACCACAACCCAAATGACAATTTCAACGCCATCATCGGTGTCACAAAACCTATTGTTGATCCGAGTGAGAAGAGTTGTTTTTCCTACTCCACCCATGCCATAGAGACCCATAATCTTAGTTCCATCATCCATGAGGTGGTTCCATGCCTTTTCTAAAATTGTTTCCTGACCAACAATCATCGGTTGGAGAGGCCTTTCCTCCCCCATAGCTCTTGTAGCTGCATGAGCCACCTCTTCAAAAAACCCTTTGGATTTTAAGTCTTCAACTATATTCAACATGAACAAGACTTTTTTTCCGTAGTGATAGCTCAATTTTAAGTTTTTCGAGCTAGCACCATAAAAACACAACCTTTGAAGTTCAACAGTTCTACTACTATTTAGTTCATTGAATTGGGATTCGATAGTCTTGACTCTCTTAAGCCATACCTTGATTTGATGAAGCCTTTGTAGACCTCCTTCTTCTGCTGTCTGCACCTTACATAGCAGATCAGCTCGTACAGCCTTGAGATCTTCCATGGCTTCCTCCAGAACCGTGAGATTCTCCTTGAGATTATGAATATAACTAAGTTTTCTGCAAAAGCATCTACCGAAATGGTTCAAAAATTCATCGCATGATACTTGGACAGAGACACAACCACCCATCTTGCACTAGACACACAAAGAAACGAGGAAGCTTAATCATAAACTGAAAATTAGTATATGAGATGAGAAAAGATTAGGTGAAAGAAAAGAAATAACTCCCCAACTAGGAAATTTGCAGGAAAAAATTGTTTGAAAGAGTCAAAGTCTTCTTCTTTTGTATCGTCATAATGCATGGTAGCACCAAAACTATATGTAATATATCAAAATGCAAAGAATATGACAGTTGTAGAGGCAACTACAGTAGCTATGTCACTTTCATTTCTACTAAATAGTATTTGGAAATTGCCTACGAAAAAAGACTTCGCCTTTATTTTGACGCCTAATTAAACCCCGTCTTTTCCAAAAGCATATAAACGAATTAGTTTATTCGTAAAACCATACCATTAATTTTTTTTTACTCAACTCTATTAATCACACCGTAGCTGATTACTTAGAAGATGAGGTCAATGCAGAATCTGATACCGTAATCTTTGAAATGAGTACCTGAACTAATAGCTCTGGAACACGACAGTCATGGCTTCCCAATCCAAGAACTGAAACAAGCATTCAATCGTATGGTGGCTTAAGAACAGCAACATTTACCTCCCTCTGCAAAAAAACACGCATTCAAGCAGTGGCAACATAAAGTCTAATAAACAGTCTCCAGATTAGGCAAGTAATTAAAAGTTTTAGCCTTCCAAAGCTCAGCTTCGGACTCCCGCACAGTACTTAACCCACCAGAGATGGACTCAGGATTAAGGCTATGTATGGTATGGGCGGAGTAGGCAAAATCTTACTCAAATCTTGCGGATCTCAACACTTTCAAGCAAAACGACCTTATGTAAATTCAGCATCTATTCAAACAAAATTCATGGTTGATCTGCTTGGAAAGGTGAGATTTTGCCTACTTCGACCATACATACAGATGCGTAATCCCGAACCCATCTTTGATGAGATTATGACTCCCCCTTGGCTCATCATAACCATTAACAAACTTGATGGTCTCACGACACTCAGACAGAGGAACAACAATTCATCAGTGATGATGAATGGAAAGATAAGACAGAACGAGGTTTCGGTCTTTACCCTTAGCGAGACGAATTGTTGGATCTTATTATATCTTTGGATCCATTAAGAAGAAAGGGCCTATAGCCCAAATATCAAATTAAATCAATTTATAAACGGTGTCGTTTGTATATTTTCTTCAGCTATATGTTTTCCCAAACGAAAACGTAAAATTCCCAAACTTATAATCTCAGTGTTGCTTCTTCGCTTCTTCCATCAAAACTAAGAATTAATGATGCCACGTTAAATCGACACACCCTCCTATTACCACTTTAGAGAGGGTTGAGAAGCATGGACTTTTGTTCCATGGGGCCTTCATTATCTTTATCTTATGTAGATGTTACGGAGAGATTACCCATAGCTAGGAACGTGTTTGAATACATCTCCCTTCCCTGGGACCATAACAGATGTTTCCCAACCAAACTCTGCGAGATAGTTATTATGCTTATGGATTCCTAATGTTCTACGAGCTGCAACTCCTTCATTAGGATACTATCTAACACACTTTGGAATCTAGCGGTTTCAATGTCCTCAAACTCGACAAACTTGAATCCCGTGTAAACTCTCAATTTTGCTCATCGCATCCAAATTCAGATGTTATAACATTTTCAAATCTTGGGAACAAATAATGAAGTAAGAAGTCACAGGAACATGCATATGTAAACAAAAACTACCATAACAAGAAACAAAGCCGAGTCAAAAACTAACATAACAAGATCCTGAACTAAAATGTCAGTGCCATCAGCTAACTTCTATGACGAACTTCTATGATATCCAGTTACGACATACAATCGCAAAAGCGAAACAACATACCAAAATCCAACAGCATATGAATCTCCAAATCATTTACTTTCCATATCAAATACCAACAAAACACAGTCCTACTCAGTAATCGAAACGGATACGAACAAGAAGATAATGTCTCAGTCAAGAAGGGTTATCATGCTAAACTATGCGTAGCTTATAAGATACAGAACATGAAATGAAGTCATCAACACATGAAAAGCTTATAAAAGCCACTGATAGATATCTAAATCAAACACATTTCAAGAACGAACTAACAAAAAGTCTGCACATTGGAATCGATTAGATTCCTTGATCCAATCCAAGGAATCACAAAGGCTGAAAGGCATAAAGAACACTGTTTTATGAAAACAAAGGAGAGATATAACATTCTTAGAGATTAGATAAGATAAAGAGGAAACGAATCACACAAGACATCATATTCCATTAAAATTGAAAACAAACATGAAGAAGATAAAAGTTAGTAAGCAAACCACATTGATAAAACAAAGATTCTCTTCTTAAAAATTTCAAATTTTCAAACAAAGGGATTATAAAAAAGATTAGATCTCACTTAGCGACCATCCTTGCTATGAAATCTTCATACCGGATCTTCCCATCGGATCCAACATCCACCTCCTTGATCCACTCATCGAACTCATTAGGCTCCAGCTTCTCTCCGATACTGGTGAGAATATGCCTCAGATCCGCTACAGCCACGAACCCCGTACCTTCCTTATCGAGCACTTTGAATGCGTCACGGAGCTGGCGATCGAAAGGCTCCGTCTTCAAATGTTTCGCCATGAGATCGAGGAATCTGTTGAAATCGAACGGAGACGAGAGGTTTTCGGATGCGATTATGGATTTGAGCTGCGCTTGGGTCGGGTTTCCTCCGAGAGATCGCATGAGGATCCCGAGCTCCGACGGCGCGATTTTGCCGTCTCCGTCGGTGTCGAAGAGCATGAAGGCTTCCTTCATCGACGAGACCTGATCGTCGCTCAGACCATCTTTCCCCATTTTTCGATTCTTCCGGGTTTTCGGGTCAGATTCCGGGTCGGATGTTTCTCTCTCTCTCTCTCTTTTGCTTCTTCTTTCTTCTGTACACAAACGATATTGGGATCGGAGTGTGGCGTTCGTAACTTTTTAACGAGAGAGGTATTGATACGACGCCGTATTATTTGGTGTACATTCAAGGCCCAACTAAATCAGGCCCATTATTAAATCTGTAGCTAGCTTCAACAACGCATATTCAATTACATAAAGCAAAACTATATATTTCGTCTAACCAACTTAACCAATCATATTAGTGGAAGTTAAATTTTTGTGTAACCAACTTAACCAATCACATTAGTGGAAATTTAAAGTTCATGATCGAATTTTTGAAACTTTTGCCCCATAAAGTCTTCATATGTTTGCTAGCTAGAAATTAAAAATGAAATAATTAAATATTTAATAGGATAAATTTGAGTGGGTTTGCAAGGTTATTTTGTTTAAGTGCTTTAACAAAAAGTGTATGGGGTCATATCAGTGTGGCAAATGAAATCGCTAAAAATGCATCCACGATAAAAACAAATGATTAAGATTTGAGAAAGTAGTGGGATAGAAAGAATAAACACGACCTAATAATCTCTTTAAGCCAGAGCCGATGAAGTCGTTTTCAAAGTGACATAGGAATTATAAAAAAGGTTTGATTTGTCCCACATAGTTTGATCTATGGGGTACAAGATACAATTTTGGTTAAATGCATTGGTCACCATCAATGTATATAGCAAAATGTTATGATATCATCATGTGATTCAAAAGTTGCCCTAGCTTCCACTTGGGATTATTTTCACATGTTTGAGTTCTTCTTTATATAACTTTCTTTGGTTTTTTTTTGCTTTGAAGTGTGATTCACTTGTTTGAAAATTGATGCCATTATCCATGATAATCCTCCATTATCTCTAGTTGGGGAAAAAAGTATCCAACACTCCTTATCAACGATCAATGAAACATTATCTATTATATCCAACTGAGAAAAAAGATAATTCAAAGTGTTTATAATGATTTGTACAAGTGCTGATACCTTTATCGTTAATAGACACCATTATTTTGTTAGCTTAACATCATCCACTTCTAGTATTTTAGCCAATGAAATAAAATCATATTTTGGTCGATCAGAACATGGAACATAGTAGTTTGTATTAGTATTGATATAAATGAAATTTAGTTAACTACCCATAGGAGAATGATAAATTCAAAGCTTAGCTATTTTAAGTTTTTAACAAAAAGCAGTATGAGAAATATTTTAACCCTAATTATAGAGACTAATTTAGTTTAAATCTCGTTAGCATACACACGTCAAATTCGCTTGTAATAGTGTCAACATCGACAATCTAGAAAACAAACCTTATCTTTTAGAAAAACACTTAAAACCGAAAGAAAGAAGAAAAACATAGTAATAATCCCTTTGAATATTTACCTACCACTCCCAAAATATTACATATTTTTGAAATATAACCTTACTCCGAAACTATTAAGAGAATAGTACTCTAATTATCTCATTTTATTCATAACAGTCGCATTCTCTATCTCCACTCTCTGATTTTAAAGTTACATTATTTTCAATAAACAGCTAGATTTGGGGGTACTTGAGTAAAACTGATAGTATTGGGGCTAAATCCGAATACAAAACTAAAATACATGGGCCGATATATAAAAGACGAAACCAGACTTTTCTTATTGTCTCAAGTCGTCTATAAAAAGCAACCTTGAAGCTAAAACCCAAACAAAGAAGAAGAACCCAAGAAACGTAAGAAACTAGAAGAAGAAGAAGAAAATGAAATTGGTTTGGTCTCCGGAAGCAGCATCCAAGGCTTATATAGACACCGTTAAATCGGTAAGTTTTTTTTCCATTTATTTTCCGGTGAATCTTGGCGGAATAATCAAAGTTTCTTATCATTCACAAGAACCAATGATTTCAATTCAGAACGATGAAAAATTCGATATTTATCCTAGTTATCGAAAACTCAGATCTCAGTTTCGTTATATATACGTAAAAATTGTTCTCTTAGTGATTCTTTTCGGGTTTGTGTTGTTCAGTGCGAGAATCTTGAAACGCCGGACGCGGCGGAGCTAATAGCGGCGATGGCGGCGGGATGGAACGTGAAGCTGATCGTTGAAACTTGGTCGGAAGGAGACGCGATAGCTTCAAGTATTGGTTTAAACGTAGCGAGCCAACACGCAAACGCTAAGCACGTATGTATCGTACAAAACACGAGATCAGAATCTGCTTATCTTCAAGCCATTCAAGAATCTTCATCTCCTTCGAACTTACCAGAGACGATCGTAGCTGAAGAACCCGAAAAAGCCATGAAGAAGCTACAAGGAATCGATTTCTTGGTCGTTGATTGGCGGAACAAGGAATTCGCAGCGGCTGCTTTGAGGAACGCTGCGTTTGGAAGCAGAGGAGCGGTTGTGGTTAGTAGAAACGGGTTTTCGAGCTTGAAACGAGTTCTAAGAGACCGGAAAGTTGTTAGAACGGTGACTCTTCCGGTCACCGGAGGTATTGAGATTGCTCATGTTGCGGCTAGGAGCTCAGGGAAGAGTGAGAATAGTAAGAGGAGATGGATCAAACATGTTGATCAGAGATCAGGAGAAGAACATGTCTTTAGTATCTAGAAAAAGTAATTTATATAATTGTGAGACATGTTTTATAGGATCTTGTATTTGTCTCTGTACATATGATGATCCCATAGATGTCGTTGTAATTGAAAAAACATGCTTGTCTTATAAATGTGATCGTTGTAATGTAAGAAAAGCTTACTTGTTAGCAGTTTGAGGAACAATACTATCTCTGTTTGTCTCTCGTTGCTTTCACTTGCCTCTATCTCTATTTATCATGTTGGGGCTACTGAACAACAGTTAAACACTATAGAGTGATGGGCTTAGAAACAGTTGTTTTAGGAGTTCTTGAGCCCATTATAACAACCTAAATGTAATCATTTCCTTGCCTTTTCTTTGAAGAAAAGTAAATGGGGTTCCCACATGAATGCTTAAGAAAATGACCTAAATTGATTTGGTGGTCCGTTGCCGACGGGGATCATATCTTTATTATAAGTTGATTAACTTATCTTCTTTATACATTATGTTGGAACCATCTCCACTTCAAATTTCAAATATATTTAAATGATTTAGTAAGATGAGAACGGGGACATCACATTATTATGCAAATACCACTACAAAGTGGGGAATAACCCCATTAGATCAGTCATCATGATTTTATAACTTCAAAACTAATTAGCAATGACGAGACTGAATAATGCCGTTTACATAATCAAAGTGACGGTAGAAAGAAACAAGCTCATAATTCTTGGTTAAGAAACTAACATGGCTCTGGTTTAATCCAAATTCTTTCGTGGGTTTGGCTTTCTATGTTCTTAAAAATGCTTTTCGTTGGATTCTACCGGCTAAAAGCCTAATCAATATACCTAAACCCGAACCACTTACATTCGACATAATGTGCTTAATTGGTATGGATATTTTTTGGTATTATTATCAGAGATAAACACAAAAAGTAAACAACACAAAAGTGAAGAAACAAATGACTGAAAAAAGTGAAAACGTACGTTGGGGAAGAATACAAACATGGGATATGAAGAAAACACAGATGACGTTAGCTAGCATTTGTCGTGAACCGGAAGTTCCCTGCGGTGTTGGGCTGTCCGGATACTGAGCGGTCCGTCTGACCATTATGCGGATCATTAATAATATTATCTCAAAAATTTTTGTTTCTTCTAACAAAAAATTAATGTTGAAGAAAGGAGAGGAGAGGTAAGGTAAGAAGGCGTCACGTGCACATGATCCAACCCGGTGGAGAACAGAGACATGTCACGCAAAGTCAGCCAATTTTTCAGAAACCCAAAATCCAAAAACCAAAAACCCATTCAAAAAAAAATTATGAGCTCTTGGACGATCTTACCCTCTCATTGTCCCATATCACATGCCCCTTGCTCTCTCACAAGCTTTTAAGTGTGTGTATACTGTATAGTGTATACTATAGCTGGCTTTTTTCATTCTTTTCCTAATCTTTAAAACTTGGAGGAAAGATACATTCGATAGATCACGTTATAGATTATATAGATATATATCCGTTTTTGAATCTTTTGATATCATCATTCTAGGTTGATGATACCCCTTCACGTTTTGCCACTACATATATAGATGTATGGCTAATTAAATTGATTACAAACATTATGGATTATGTCTATAGCCATTTGCTTACATTTCATTGGTTTCGTGGTGTCATCTTCTTCTGAACAGAGCACACTGCAATAATCAGAAATGCTTTTTTGCCCCTTGCATTCTCAATTATCATGCTTATGTATTCATTTCAAAACAACAATCACATGAATTATAGAATGAGGATTAAAAGTTGGGAAGACATGAGAACAGAGAACCAATGAATAAGGCACACAAATCTATCAAGTCATAAGGAAGGCCAAAAGAAGTTTTTGTTTGGTAACGTGGGTCAACTAATATCATAAATGAGGTAGCTGGATTTGCATTTGCATTTGCTGCCTCTTGTCACAAAAATTTAATGTGACAATTCCCCCTACTCTCTCTATATTTATTACTACGCTACAAATCTTCAATGCAAAAGTTGATATCTCATTTCCTTTTTAAAGCGATCTTGATGTCTTTGTTTTTCTTTCTTATACTCACTCACGAGAGCTCTCATGATTCATGGAACTGCATCTATCTTTATTGTCTTTATTTATTAATGGAAAACAGTCTTCTAGGGATCACAATTGTACAAGTAATGAATAATGGTTTAAATCTATAAAAAAAAAATTGAGTGTAGAATTATGACGGTAAATAACTCAATTAGTAAAACTACGTGATCCAAATGTTTGAGTATAACTGTATAAGTAATGATGATAAACTGGTATTTTGATTATTGAATTAGTGTTTTGGGTAGTCTTCAATAGAATTCTAGTCTATAATGGGTTCTGAATGGTAGCAGAACTAGAAAAACCAAATAACTTTCAAACATCAAATCTATATGCAATCCAATATGCATTTACTGAAAGCAATGTTTTGTACATGTTATATAAAAAAGGAAAAGATTGAAAAATGAAAAGAAAAGAAAAGAAAAGTGATTATAAAAATCTCTTCTTTTTTTTACTGACATGGGATTGTCGTTACACCCACCATAACTATACACACCTCCTACGTGTACGTATAGTTTTGTTTGTGTTTTTTTTTGTATGATTCCAAGAATTTATGTTCACCAATACATGGAAATTAAATCAAAGTACTCGATGAGTAACCTCATTTATTTTAGATCTTACATACAAATATTTTATGGGCATAAGAAAAAACTGTAAAATACCTTTTAGCAAAATCCTCTGATTGTTTCAGAAGAAATGATCACAAGCTGACGAGAGATTAAAACAATATATTGATGGTGAGAAAACAGAAAAAGAGAAGCCCTGATTAAAACATCTCTTTTACATAATCCAAGGAAACTATAATTATTACACTTCACAGTTCATACATACACACACGAACACGTAAATTTAGATACTTTTGAGATACAAAATTGAAAGTATTGGTCCAAAAAAAAAAAAACATGAAAAGTGACTGTAGAGTAGAGTTAATGCTGGGAAACAGGCTGAGCTAACCAGATAAGTACAATTATTTCGAAACACAGAAGTTGGAATGAATGAAAATAATTAACGCCAATGAAACAAAACAAATGCTGAATGAATTTTGTATGTTTCTAATGAATGTACTGTTAAATAATAGGAAAATTTGTTTTGGGAACAATTATATTTGATTCAAATGTATATACGTATGGTATATATATGAGACAATGTATGCATATTTAGAGCTACCACAACAAAACATGTCTATTACAGCATAGTCTTCGTTTTGGTATTGAGCTTGTAGTACTAAGATGGAAACAAATTTTAATATTTGACCAAAAACTTACTAACAAAAAAAAAAAAAGAAAAATCAAAAAAATAATCATCATTATTCTAGTACCCATTTTAAAATTATTTATTTTACAATATTGACTTGATATATATAATCTATATTATCATATGAGATAGTGTATTAGTTTGTGTGTGTGTATATAAAATAAAAGTGAGATATTAAAGCGAAAAAAAAAAGAGAGAGCAAAGGAAAGGAAAAAAAAAAAAAATGGCTCCTTCGTCTTCATCTTCTCCTTCCAAATCTCCTGTTCCATCTCTTCACCAATCCCTTCAGTTCACTCCTGTAAGTCAAAACTCAATTCCTTCTTCTTTGTTTCCCAAGGATATACGCAAGACTTTATTCGCCATAGACCAAGACCACAAATTTGTCTTTCTCTGTTACAAAATTATGTGTTTTCTTTTTCTTTTCAAAATTTGTTGAATTGTTTGAGCGTTATAGCTCGAATCTTCTTGTTACTGAGTGTGTTTTCCTACGTGTTACTCCTTAAACCCATAATTATTTTCTTGAGAAGATGAAGGAATAGTCTAAAGAAGCAAGAACTGTTACCTTTTCGTCTAAAGTTTTTTCCTTTGATCTCTCAATGATTCCATTAGATTCTCATCACTTGAAGATTCTTACAATTCCAAAGATTTTGTTTTTTTCTCTCACTTTGGCATAATTTTTATTTCTCTCTTTACAGATTCTAGAATGCGAAGAAGAAGACCTCCAAGAAGAAGAAAGATACAAAAACAGAGCAACCCCAAGCAGCGACGGCGGTTCTTCCGCCACACCAAACCACCGCCGTAACAACAACAACCACCACCAACACACTCTAACACCACTCCACCACAACGGAAAACCCTCAAACAGAAAACGGCACGACGACAACGACGAAGAGGACGGTGGCGCCGTCTCCTGCAACAAGTGTCGGCCTCACCACTCCCACCGTGACAAATTCTCAGTCGTACCTCTCGAAAGCCACACCAACCCTTCCTTCATCTCTAGCCCCAATCTTATAATCAAATCTATCTTTCAATCCCTCACACGGAGGAGCCCCAGACCTTCATCTGCGACGGCGGCGCTTCCTCCGCGCTCTTCCTCCTCCTCCGCCGCTGACGCTTCAAGAGAGGAGCAGTGGCGGTTAGCCGTGGCGGAGCTTTCTCATAAACTCATTCAAGCCACGAAGAAGAAAGAAGACGCGGTTATAGAAGCTTCCAGGTTGAAATCATCCATGGCAGAGCTCGAGAAGAAGCTCAATAAGCTCGAGATTTACTGTCACAATCTCAAATCAGGTCTTGACGAATGTAGCAACAAGAAACAGAGTGTTCCGATTCGAAAAGACGGATTCAACGACAGGATCATTCAGCAATTTCTCGTTTCTGTGTCGGAATCTCGATCTTCGATCAGAGCTCTGAGCAGATCTCTCGCCTCGCAGCTACGAACCGTCGGTGGGAAAGTCTACGAGAGACTCTCTCTTCTTCTTCAACCTTTCGATGTAAAGATCAACTCTTTCGCGAAAAATCCTAAAAGTCTGATTTTTTACCTCGAAGCGATTCTGAGCAGAGCCTTCTTTGAAGATTTCGAAGCTTCTGGGTTTCAGACTAACGGGTCGACCCGGATTTTGAACCCGATTGATCGTTGTGAATCCAATTACGCTTCGTTTAATGTGTTGATGGAGCTCACGTGGGACGAGGTGTTGAGCAGAGGGACGAAGCATTTCTCGGAGGAGTTTAGCCGATTCTGTGACCGGAAAATGAGCGACGTCGTTTCAATGCTTTGCTGGAACCGAGCTTGGCCTGAACCGCTTTTACAGGTAAGCAAAGTGTTAAACCGAGCGGTTAAAAAGGATTTATTTGGTTAATTTCAAAACTAATTGAATTGAACCGGGTTTTTTTTTTCTTTTTTCTGTAGGCTTTCTTTGGTGCGTCGAAGAGTGTTTGGTTGGTTCATCTGTTGGCTAATTCGGTGAACCCGGGTCTGCAAATCTTTCGCGTGGAGAAAGATGACAGGTTTGATCCGATTTACATGGAGGAAACTGGTGGGGAACGGTTTAAGAGTCTGGTTCGAGCTATGGTTCAGCCTGGTTTTTACGTCTACGGGAGTGTGGTTAAGTGCAAGGTGATTTGCAAGAATTGCGGCAGCGACGAGGAAGAGTTAGTAGAAGACCGTACGGTCAAGGAATGCAATAAAAGCGACAAGAGTTTAATAAGCATTTGTAGCCCATTAGGAGGTTAATGACATTTGATTAAGCTGGGTGTTATAGAATTGGTGGGGTGTTGTTTTGTCTTGTCTTGAGAGGTTGTAATTAAAAAACCTCAAATGGCTTTCGCAAGTGAATATTTTAAAACTGTTTATCTAATGACTTTTTTTGCAAGGATATATCTTAAGAGTTGTTTGTAAAGAGATTTGGTGTTGTTGTCAAAGTGATTCAAAGAAAGAGTCTAAAGTAACATATTGGCTTTTTCTCGTTGGCTTCGTTATATCTTGAATTTGATTACATTTTTGTTCATCGTGGCATCTAATGGTTGTCGTTACGTACTTAGATCATGCATGCGTACATCTTTATAATTAGAAACATAATCTTACATGTAACTTCTTATAATCTGCATCGCAAGTACTTTCTTAAATAAGTTGTCTTCTCCATATGCAAATAACACTATGGGCCGTTTATAAGGCCCAATGTACAAGATTTGATTAAAAATAAAAGCCCAACCGTTTTTCTTTTGGTTCTTCCAATTTCTCAGTTCAGTAATTCACAGTTGTTCTCAGTTTTCGATTTGGGATTGAATTATTGAAATGAGTTCGATCTCTGGGTTGGTTGAAGATGAGATCAGTTCGTTTTTCGAATCGTCTCCACCTCTGAAGAACAAGGAGGAGGTCGTAGCGAAGCTCAATCAGTTCATTGAGCTGAATTCTTCGCGGCAAGGTGAGATCAGAATTATATTAATGAGTGACATTTTATATATATATATATCTGGATGATGTATAGATGGGTTTAATATATGTTTGACAGGAGAGAAGAGGAGGATTGTGTGTGTGACTTCAGGTGGAACTACAGTTCCATTGGAGCAACGATGCGTAAGGTATATCGATAATTTCAGCTCCGGCAATAGAGGTGCTGCGTCTACTGAGTAAGTTTTTTTTTGTAGTCTTTTCTTTTCAACGAACTACTCTTGTATATAAAATCGCATGGAAATAGGATTCTTGAATACGAAATTGGCTTTTGATTTTTAAGGAACTTCGTCAAGGCTGGATATGCTGTGATCTTTCTGTATAGGAGGTACGTAACTTTAGTTTTGTTGTTGTGATTCATAATTGTGTATAGTTGAAAGATGAGTGAAATTTCATTAGCTCGGTTTGATTATGTGATCTTTAGGGGTACTTGCCAACCGTATTGCCGGTCTCTTCCTGATGATCCATTCCTTGAATGTTTTGAGTTTCCAGATGCCAAAAATATCCGAGGTTCTTCTTCTTTACTACCTGTTTCTTAATCTTTATCCTGATATGTGTAATACTTTATGGTTTTAGAATGCAGGGTTCAGTATGGTATGGTGTCAGATTATATGTGCATTTACTCATCTTTTGATTTTATTTTCAGTTCGTGAGTCACATTCTGAAGCTGTGAAGATGGCTGTTATGGACCAGCAAGCTGTATGTTTTTGTTTTAAGAAGAAAGATGACCACTTTTGTTTTTTGTTTCTTGTTTCGAGTCTTTGGTGTAGTAACCTTGAAAATTAACATTGCAGGCAGTAGGAGAAGGTCGCTTACTAAAGCTCCCATTCTCAACCATATATGAATATCTCCAGGTTCTTGAATCTTACACCAGCTACTTTAGTTATCTTTCTTGTTTTGTCTTGACACATGATTATGTAATCTTAACTGCCCAACTGCCAAGAAAACCAATTGAATTTCTCTTCAACAGAGCTGCAACTAAAAGTTACTATCTCTTGTGTGAATGTTTCTGGTTAATATTGGGATATACAAACAGATGTTGCGTGAAATGGCAACGGCATTGAAAGATGTTGGTCCATGTTCAATGTTTTATCTTGCTGCTGCTGTATCTGACTTCTATGTGCCATGGAATAGCATGGTAAGAAGAGTCTCATATCCCTGTGATTAATGGCTACACAGTTCTTGTGTCTGATACTAATTTATATATTTCTTGTGAAACTAGACAGAGCACAAAATACAATCAGGATCTGGTCCTTTGGACATAAGACTAGCTCAAGTCCCTAAAATGATTTCAATCTTGAGATCAAATTGGGCTCCAAAGGCTTTCTGCGTATCATTCAAGGTCAATCTTCTTTTCTCTCTAGTCTCACTTGTATTGAATATTCCAAAATTCTGATAATTGATATGGAATCCTGTATCCAGCTTGAGACAGACTCGAAGATTTTGATAGAGAAGGCTACAAAGGCTCTACAAAAATACAAAGTGCACGCAGTTGTAGCCAATGAGCTATCAACACGCAAGGAGGAGGTTGTGGTTGTCTCAAGCAGCGGTAACGTAGTGGTGAGACGTGATTCCGACAAGCCTGAGTCTATCGTTGAAGATAATCTCATTCGTCTCATCGTAGATCGACACTCAACTTACATCAAAGAAAATCACACTTGATCTCCTTATCACACTTTCCTTTCCATACATGTGTTCGGTGTGGATATCAGATTATACAACCGTTTCTTATGTTTTTCTTTTCACATGTTCGGACTATATGAATAACTGATCCTAGAAATCAGTCTTTTGATTCAAATACTTTCAACAAATAAATGAACTAACTTATCTAGTATTTTATTATCCTGATAAGGCTGACTTAGTCCACAATGAAGGTTCGAAGTTTGGTTTACTGATTCAAACCACCGGTTCGGGTCAACACGGTCTTCACCGCGGTTTTCGAGAATTTAATTCAATAATTTTAAAGTAAAATTAAAAAGTTATTGGACGGGGGAGAGAACAACAACGACAACCAAAAAAAAAAGTAAAAAAGTTAGAGCTTTCTTCATCGGTCTTCGTCTCCGTCATTTGTCGTTTCTCTCTACATTTTTTGATTAGTTCGCGATCTTCGTCTCTCTCTGTCTCTTTGTCTCCGGTCAATCTTTTTGTTCGATCCGTCGATCGGAGATTTTGACTGGAGGAGATTTTGAGAAGTCTGAAGAAATTGGCAGATCGCAGCTATGTCGTACTCCGATTCCGATTCGTCGTCTCAGGCCGGCGAGTACAAGAATTTCCGGCAGATTACTCGTGAACGTGAGTTCTCTCGATCTCGAATTTTATGTGTATTTTGACTCTCGTTGAATTGGATTGACTTTGTCGTTTTTTTGGATTCTCATGATCTGTATCTGATTCCGGGTTTTGCGGAGCAGCCATTTCCATTTGTGATTGTTTCATGTTTTTACTCTGAGTACTACCTTCATGAGAAAGATAATGCGTAGGTTCTCTGCGGTTTTAATTCGTAGAGAATAATATTGAGTTCAATTAGTCGCGGAAAATTGCATTTGGGACAGGTTTTTTAATGAGATATTTGGAAATGTTGTTGCTTGTTACACTAGTTTGGGGTTCAAAAGGTTCTAATTAAGATTTAAGATGAGGTTTATGGTTTTATATTAGAATTGACAAGCATGGCTGATGGTTCTCCCAGGGAGATGTCAATAGAGCTAAAATGTTGATACATTTTAGCCGAATGCTGCCTATCGACTTAGGAACAGAAACTGTTTACATGTTTGTGATGTTGTATTGTGTATAATAAAGGGCAGACATAGTCTTCTCATTAGTGTTTGAGGAAAAAGCTTTGAGACGAGGGTTGTGGATTTTTATCGTAGTTACATTGTAGAGTTACAGGATGTGTAGTTCATGTTAAGCATCCTTGGGTCTAAATTCCATGAAGCTTCGGCTGCTGTCACTGCTTGTTTATCTTAGGTCTCTTTAAGTATTATTCCATTTTTTGGTGAGACTTTCTGTATTGGTAGTTTATCTGATATTTTACATTTCTTTATTTCCCAGGACTCTTGTATGAGATGCTTAGATCTGCAAAGACAGGGAGCTCAAAATCCACCTGGAAGGTCTGTTTTCGTGTTCTTGCACCGTGGGATGCCCAGATTATGTTGTACACTTTTGGGTTGGGTTGATACCTAAATTTTCTTCTTAATTTTCTTCCTTGTACGCATTTTAGGTACTAATCATGGACAAACTCACTGTCAAGATAATGTCATACGCCTGCAAAATGGCTGATATCACACAAGAAGGAGTTTCACGTGAGAATAAAGTATTTTTGTAAATATTCTAGGTCAATATGATGCTTTATTTGGGAATAACTTAATTAGCTTCATCTATCATTTCTCTGTAGTGGTTGAAGACATATTTAGACGAAGACAACCTCTACCTTCAATGGATGCGATATATTTCATCCAGCCAACTAAAGAGAAGTAATTCATTTTTGATGTTCCTGTGATGCGTTCCAAAATATGTGACATTTGTTATTTCCTCTTGTATTAATGTTCGACTCTCTTTCATCAGCGTCATCATGTTCTTGTCAGACATGTCTGGGAAATCACCCTTGTACAAGAAGTAAGGAAATGATTACCTCATATTTATCTTATGTATATTAGATACAATCTCTTTAAAGAACTCATTTTCTTATCTGTTCCTCTGCATCTGTGAAGGGCCTTCGTTTTCTTCAGTTCACCGGTTTCCAAGGAGCTGGTTGGTCACATAAAAAAAGATTCGAGTGTGTTACCTCGGATTGGAGCATTGAGAGAGGTGTATATTGCAAAAAAGTCATACTTTCTAGTGTATACTGATTGGCGCTATTCAATTAATTACTAAAGTATCTGTGCTATAGAGCTGTGATAACATCCATATCGATAATTTGTCATTCGATGTATATTTTACAGATGAATTTGGAGTTTTTTGCGATTGATAGCCAGGTATGACAGTTCTGAGTCTCTTGTGTTTGTGCATTTTAGTCGCTTTTATATCTACGATATGTTGTAATCTATACTGTGGTATTGTGTTGTTCTTCTATGTTTCATGATGTGAAAGAGGGTTGGAAGAGACTTTTATTAACAGAAATTATACAGGGTTTCATCACTGATCATGAGAGAGCTTTAGAGGATCTTTTCGGTGATGAGGAAACTTCTCGAAAAGGCGATGCATGTTTGAATGTTATGGCTTCTCGAATTGCCACAGTCTTTGCTTCACTACGGGTACCAATAAATTATTCTCACGTTTAATGAATATTATCTGCGGATGATTCTTCTGAATCATTTTGGACGTTACAGGAATTCCCAGCAGTACGATACCGAGCAGCAAAGTCACTTGATGCATCAACAATGACTACTTTGCGCGATTTAATCCCCACAAAGCTTGCAGCTGGCATCTGGAATTGTCTGGCAAAACATAAACAATCGATTGAAAATTTCCCTCAGACGGAAACGTGCGAGCTCCTCATCCTTGATAGATCCATAGACCAGGTTTAGATCTGTTTATTGGATTTGAGTTACTGAGTCTTTCTTTTTTAATTTTTTAAAAACAAGATTGAATCCATCTACTTATGTCGCTCATGCTTTCTCCTCCACGTATGATATATGATTAGCAGCATCTGCTTGTGTTGAATGTTTAGATTGCCCCTATCATACATGAGTGGACTTATGATGCTATGTGCCATGATTTACTGGACATGCAAGGGAACAAATATGTACATGTGGTAAGTTCAATTCTTTGCTGCATAAGTTATTGTGATTTTGTGGTGGCTCTCTTCCTGGATACTCCATGTGATGCTCTTTTAGTTTTTAGATTCCAAGCAAATCAGGCGGACAACCAGAGAAGAAAGATGTGCTCTTGGAGGAACACGATCCTATTTGGCTAGAGCTTCGACATGCACATATAGCAGATGTGAGTCTGATACCTGGGTCTTTATCTCATTTCAGTAATGGAAAATAGTTAATCCTTTTGACCTGTGTTTTTGATCAGGCT
The DNA here is from genome assembly GCF_000375325.1 of Capsella rubella. NCBI lineage: Eukaryota > Viridiplantae > Streptophyta > Magnoliopsida > Brassicales > Brassicaceae > Capsella > Capsella rubella. The sequence goes on from NW_006238923.1 coordinate 4,277,042, forward strand.
AGTGAAAGATTGCATGACAAGATGACTAATTTCTTATCGAAAAACAAAGCTGCTCAGCTTCAGCATGGTAAGAGGTAGGTATTACTTCATTTTTAATGCAACTTGAACATTTAAAACACTTTCACTGAACTGGTGGAACCGGATTGTACTGTTGGATTGTGTCCTCTTGTCATTCAGTTTGATCACACTCTGTGTTGATCTACGTACTATAACTTATTTGATTGGAGAAGTACTTTCATTTGTTCTCTCCCTTTTTTTTATAATCAATTTTTTCGTCTCTTATTTTTAGAGATGGAGGTGAGCTTTCTACAAGGGATCTGCAGAAGATGGTTCAAGCGTTGCCACAGTACAGTGAGCAAATTGACAAGCTCTCGCTCCATGTAGAGGTAATTCGGTAGTTATGTGCAGTGCTCCCTTTTCTTTTCTTGTTACTTCCACCGCAACTTCAAATGTGATATGCCCCTAGTTTGTTTCCTTGAATTCTATAACTTTCAATTTATGGTGGTGCCACACACAAATACTCTATAATTCTGCATCATTTGGTTAACATTTCATTGGATTTTGTGTCTAAAAGGCTGTTTGAGATGTTCAAAGTTACCGCTTGTTGTGCTTTTTTTCTCTGAGCTTTGAATTCATATAACTCTTACTTATCGTTGCAGATTGCTAGAAAACTCAACGATCTTATCAGAGAACAGGGTCTTCGGGAGCTTGGACAACTTGAACAAGACCTTGTTTTTGGTGATGCTGGGATGAAAGATGTGATTAAATATTTGAGTACGCAAGAGGTTTGCATCTAGTTAATAGTGGTTGATTAATTACTGTAAATTGAGACCTCAGCTGTCGAGCTTTATATTTTTTTGAACTCATGTACAGGAGGCAAGCCGTGAAGGTAAGTTACGCCTGTTGATGATCCTTGCAACAATTTACCCTGAAAAGTTTGAAGGTGAAAAGGGTCTAAATCTAATGAAGGTACTTGCGGTCTTAGTGCTTCTGGATCTTTGTTTGACTCCCATCCACCCCATCTAAAGCTTTATTGCTTTCGTTTATAGTTGGCAAAACTCCCATCTGATGACATGACCGCAGTAAACAATATGAGATTACTTGGTTCAGCCGTTGATGCCAAAAAGAATACCCCCGGAGGTTTCACTTTGAAGTTTGATCTTCACAAGGTAACGTCTTCTCTCAGAATCTTCACATATATATGAATATATGTACATCTTCGTAATGTTCCCTTATTAATGGCTGCAGAAAAAGCGAGCTGTCAGGAAAGAGCGCCAAGAGGAAGCAGCATGGCAGTTATCTCGGTTTTACCCCATGATTGAAGTACTAATCGCAACTGGCTTTGTTAATTTTCCTTAAAAGTTTTGCATAGGACACTACTTTAAAAAATTTTAGCATATATCAAGTTTCCATTTACTGATTGTTTTTTTCATTCTGGAATTTGCCAGGAACTCATTGAAAAGCTTAGCAAAGGAGAATTACCGAAAGAGGATTACCCATGTATGAACGAACCAAGCCCAGGTTTCCATGGATCAACTTCACTTCCATCAGCAGCAAGTAGTAGTCAAGGTCAAGCTGCTCAGTCCATGAGATCAAGACGCACACCAACATGGGCTAAACCTCGAGGTTCAGATGATGGATATTCAAGGTAAAACAGTTTTTAAACAATCCAACAAAGAACCCAAAGATCAATCGAACATGAATAAAACCTAAACATGAATTGGGTTGTGAGTCAAACTTCATAACTTATTTGTGTTAGCAAAGTGAAACCCTAAAATTATGCGTCTCATTGTTAATTTGCAGAATTTTTGTTCTTCCTCGCATAATTTTGGAACAGTTAAAAGGAAACTTATTAACTTGATTTTTTTTTTTCTTGCAGTGATTCAGTACTGAGACATGCCTCAAGCGATTTCAGGAAGATGGGACAGCGAATATTTGTGTTCATCGTTGGTGGAGCTACAAGATCAGAGGTAAGAAGCTACGGAAAACGAATTTCATTGTTGGAACTAAAATCAAAACATAAAATCCTGATATAGTGCCTGGAATCTTTGATTTTTAGTTAAAAGTATGCCACAAACTATCCACAAAACTCAAAAGAGAAGTAATCCTCGGATCCACAAGCCTCGACGATCCTCCACAGTTCATAACGGTAAGCCACACACATACTTCACATTCAGAGATTTGGCAATTTTTGAAATCATCCTCTCAGTGGAAGTAATCTTCTCTTTCCTTTTTGTGTCCCACAGAAATTGAAGCTTCTGACTGCAAATGAGTTATCAATAGACGATCTTCAAATATGAGAATCCAGATCTCAAATCAAATCTCTGTCTTTGTTCTCTTATCTCCCAATCTAATTTGTAACCAAGTGAACAAAAAAAAGATAAAATTATCAGATCATGAGATCACGACTGTAAGTGTACACTTATTGTTTGTCGGACAAGTATGTAAAGCAACTCATAAAGTTGACTTCCAGATCTTTGGCTATTGTCTTGTTACATTCAATTGTGTAAATCACCTAAAATCCTTCTTCGTTTTTTCAAAATCTTCTCTTGGGCACGTCATTCAGTTATAGATTTCTTAAGGTAAATCATTCATTACAATACAACACAAATGAAGTCTACCAAGTAGCAACACCTAGACATTCAAAGTTGACCTAAACGCTGTTTTTTGTTCAAAGACCTAAACATTGTTTATCTCCGGATTAATAGAGTCTCTGGTAAGCTGTTCTTCAGCTTTCCTCTTCTTCTTTGTTACTGACACCAAACTCTTGACATAAGAGACGTAACTGTCCACATTGAATTTCCGTTTGCAGCCTGCGTAGTTCATGTACCGTATCTTCCCAAAAACTGGCCTCTCTTTCCACCCCTTAAACCCGTCAAAGCACAAAAATCGATGAATCAGACTCAATCACACGCACAATACTCTCCAATCTATTCTACTACCACTTCTAGTCAAGTAAAAGGAGAAAACGGAAGAACCTGATCATGAACACCGCATATGGACCACATACACCCAACATATCCACTCGGGTCACGACCATCGATCTCATACTACACAAACATATCAATAACTTTACGCAACATAGTGGAAATATGTGGTAGATCCAGATACAAAACGAAAAGGATCAGAATGAAATTAAGGTGGAAGTAAACCTTGTTATTTAGATAGATGGATATGGAGAGAGCCTCTTCAGGTCCCTTGGTCCATTCTAGAATCTTCTTTGCCCAATACATTCTGCATGTAATGTTGATAAATGTCACTTATTACCGTCAATGCCATTATATAGCACAGTCATGATTTTACTTGCCTCATGAAACCGTGCATTTTCCCTTGATGAACCATCTCTAACTGTGAAGCATTCCATAACTGCAAGATTCAACAACCAGAAAAGTAGCACATAAAATGCAAATGAAAATCAAAGCTACAGACAAAGATTGAGGTGATACTATGCAACAAGAGATTAGTGACTAACAGGATCTGCTGTCTGTCCCTTCTCCAACTGTTCCAACCTACAATTATAATACCCGTTAAGGAAAATATAGAAGACATGAAGATTTTCTTTTTAAAAAAAATATTAAGAGTAAATAACTGTACGAGTAAATGTGTTCTCTCTTATCAGAAGCATGATCCATTAATGACTTGCGTGCCCACTCCCAAGCTCCCTTCAAAGAATCATAATGAGGCTGATAGTAGCAAAAATTGTCGGAAAGTTCTCTTCGCACAATCATTTCTTCCAAAAATGTGTCAACCGCCTGTATTGGACAAACAATGCAAATACCAAAGAGTGTGAACCATAGGTAACAACAAACAGAGAAAACTGCCCACGTATATACTTTAAAAAGTATGATTGGCTTATGAACCTGAGGGGAGGTATTCCGGACTTTACGTGCCTCTAAGGCACATCGCTGAGCTGATATCTGCCCGAAATGAAGATAAGGAGAGAGACCAGAGAGTGCTTTTGGCTTAACAGGGTTATTCCGGTCTGTTGAATAATTCTTCAACCTTTTCGTCAAGAACCCATCTTTAGTCCCCATCAATACATCCATCCCCGCATCTTCTCCCGGCATACACCATTCAATCTCAGGAACTTCTGCACCCTCCCTGTCCGCAATTACCATGGAACTCAAATCCCAAAGAAGCATAACGAAGCGGGAGATATTAAACAGATTAAACAGCACCTAACCTTACAACTCTTTCGATGAGACTGTCCCAATCCACCTTATCCACTATCCCAGCCCACTTCTTATTTATAGGTTCGAGTTTAGGAAACTCAATGAGGTAATCAGGTAGTAGTTTGTTGATCTTACCCCGTATTGTTCTAGCACTATACTCCAATTTACCGGAAGCAGCCCACATTGGAACTACATTGTGAGCATCAACCTCATGTATAGCCAATGAATCACTGGTTCTCTTAACAACTTCATCTTTACAACTCCTGATTTCTCGTAAAGGCGAGAAATCAGTAACCAAATGTGAAGCTCCACATTCTGCAATGAAATTAGGAATTGTCTCCTTTGCATCTCCCTGTATTTGATACATCGTAAGATCCATCTTAATATAAGTAAAGAACAAAACTTTACAGCTAAAATTCAACAAACCTAACAAATGCTAAGGTTATTATCCAAAGTCGAGAATCGCTTCATTTAGCATCTCATTTCCATAGATAACAAGGACGTAAAAGCCCTGACTTTTTCCTCTATGATTCGTTAAATTTGAAATGGGTTTGATGTGAGATCGAGCTCTGAACTCACCTGTAATAGAAAAAACGGAATTTGAAGAGAATCGATCTGGCGATGAAGCTGGCGCAAACCCTTTAACATAAACCCTAATTGCCTCGCTTTTGCGCCCAGAAATTGATCGAACAAATTGAACACGACGGCCACCGGCGCGTTGGTTCTGTTCGCCAAATCAACGGCGTGGATCAACGCCCAGTTATCTCTCAACCGTTGATCTCTGAACATCCAGTAAACGACAGGACCTACCATTTGATCCGACGGTTGCCATGAGCCTTTCTTTAGGACCCGGATCCGACCCGTTTGAACAGAGATTGACGACGACATAGGGAAGGAGGAGAAGAGACGAATTGTTTTCGGATGTCCACTAAAGTGCGCTGTTTATGCGAAAGCGGAGGATGATAACTTGCGCAGGGGATGCCCAAGCGACAAAGCGCGCGACGACGTCTACGAAAAATGGAGGGAAGGCAACAAACACACTCTTTGAGTTTGTGGTTTAAATTTAATCTACGTGGATGGTCTATGTTATCGACACGTGTGGGTTTGTGATTGCCTACTTTAATAATTCACATTAATACGATATGACATAACCAAATCATGAAGATAATTCAGTACTTTACTAATCTTAACAATTAACAATTATGTATGTATGTTGGTCGAAATATCAATTTTTCACTTAACGCATCTTTTTGTTTTGCTACTGTCTAATGTATATAGTAGTGGCTAAGCAAAACTGAAAAATTTATACGGTGATGGACTAATGGATCACTACAAGAAAACATGTCAATATGTGACGGAATTTCCGAGGGAAAAAATTCCTTGGAAATTTCTGACGGTTTTCCAAGAGATTTCCGACAAACTTTCAAGTGATTTCTGATGAAAAAACGGTTCTCGGAAATCCCTCGATAATTTTCGAGAAGAAAAACGTTCGTCGAAATGTTCTCGGAAAAATTTCAAAATTTTCGATGGATTTCCTAGGGGAAAAATAAGTCCTCAGAAATCCGTCAATATTTTTTTCGAAGGCTGCCCGAGGGTGCATGAATATGGTCAGATTTTTAAAAAAAAACTAAACTCCTCAGAAAATCCTCGGAAATTTCCGACGGATTTCCGAGGAACTTTGGTTGTCCTCTGAAATCCCTCGGAAATTTCCGAGGACTTTCCAAGGGATGTTAGATTTTTTATAAAATTTTGGACTTTTGATGAATCTCATGTAATGTTTGAAACTATAAGAAGCCATATTTGTCAATAAAATTAGATAATAAAGTATCATAGGGCAAAAAAATACAAAACTTGAAAAATCACATTATTTACACTTAAGTGTTAGTGAGATGATATTGATAATATATAGTTGACATTTATTAAAAATCCTATATTTATAGAAGTTATGTAGTTTTTGATCTAATATGATATAAATGTAATTGTGTTAACAGAAATATGTCTTTGTATAGCATTAAACAACTTTTTAGATACATTAAATCTACAAAATTGTTACTTTGTTAAAAAAGGGTCGTCGGAAAGTCCTCAGAAATTTTGATTTCCCTGGGAAATCCGTCGGAAATATCCGAGGAATTTCCGATGGTTTTTGGTTTTTTTTGGTTTAATTATAGACGCTCGACCGGCCAATTATACATGTAGTGAATTTCCGACGGTTTTTCGAGGGTTTGTGAATTTCTGACGGATTTCAGTGCGAAATTAATTATTACCCGCCTATTTTTCATTTTCGCGGCAAAGCCCTAAAACTTTCCAAGTGATTTCCGACTAAATATTCCCTTGGAAACATTTATATTTATACATGAACACACAATCTTTTCTCAGCCGCTCCAGTTTTACAACAACTCTCCGTCGTCGTCGTTCCTATGCTTTGCCGGTCGTTCCAGTCGCCGGCCGTGTCTCCGTCGCCGTCCTTCCCGTCGGCCATCTCTTCCCAAGTCACCATCTTCTTCTTCTCATCCAAAATCTCAAAATAATGTAAGTTTAATACTTTCTAATGATTTTGATTTGTGATTCTAGTTGTTAGTGTTAATATCTTGTTAGAATTAGGGTATGGAATCCATAGAATTAGATCTTGATGGGATTTGGTTAGATATGGATTTGGATTAAGATTTTGATATGGAATAAGTTTTGTGATTTTAATTGGAATTAGTGAATTAGAAACTTATATTTTGTGATTATTTTGATAATAGTTTTAAACATTTTGATTGGATTTTGGTTTTAAATTTTTTAGCATTATGTTGGTTTTAAAAAATAACTGAAAATAAAAAGTTAGATTACAACTAAACAAATTTTTTAATAAATGTGATACATCAATTGTTTTCCTATAATATATGTGTACATAATAAACTATTTGTAAACCTAACTACTAAAAAAATAATTTCCTTAATGATATATTACTTTATTAACTTATTTTACTCTCATAATATATGTTTAAGTTTATCACAACTTTTCCTTTAGTTATCAACCGGGCCGAAAACATCTCCGGAGATTCCACCCAGAAGAAGAAATCAACCGTTTGTGTATTGAGGTATATTTTAATATCCTTTAGCTTTATATAATTATTTATTTCAAATAATAAATTATAATTTTATTAATTTGTTTAGTAAATTCCTTTAATCTAAGGTCGGACACCCGGTATAGGAATTCTTATGTCATAAGACGGGGGTATCTCTTCGGCATTTCCTCGAGATAATGAACTTGTTCAACAACTTAAAGATCTTAACCGGATTATAAAAGAAAAAGATGAGGCGGTCAAAGAATTGAAGCAAAAAAATCCAAGATTACGGAGCAATTCACCGAGACAATTCCCGCCTCCCAAAAACTATTTTGTTTTTTGTTTTTCAAAACTATTTTAAATTTGTGATAATTTTAATTTATTTGGATAATTTGTATTTGGATATCTTATTTTTGGCATTTTGTTATTTTATTTATAGTTTTAATTTATATTTTGGTAATTATAATTACAAATTTTGAATTCTTCAAAATATCCGTCGTCGCCGGAAATTCCTCGGAAAAGGATGTCCTCGGAAAGTTCTCAGAAACACCTCCTCTCAGAAATCCCTCGGAAATATTACCTCTGGGAAATCCCTCGGAAATATTGCCTCGGAAATCCGTTGGAAATTTTGCGTCATTGGAAATCCTTCGGAAATTAAGCTTCCTTGAAAAGCCCTCGGAAATAGCTGACCCTTGGAAATCCCTCGGAAATTTCCGACGATTTTCCGAGGACATTTTATTTCCGACGAGCGATTTCCGAGGACCTTTTTTCGTCGGAAATTCGTTAGAAAGAGCCGTTTCCGAGGGATTACTGACGATTTCGTCCCTCAGAAATAGACTGTTTTCTTGTAGTGGATTATCCAAAATTGGTTGACCTAGAGTAGCAATGTACGTAGCAAACTAAAACTGTTTGATCGAAGAGGCTGTCCAGTATAAGATGATAGGTCCAAATAACAAAGTAGTAGTACTAGTACAGAAGGTAACTTTGGAACGTGTTTTGAAGTGAAATGAATATACTAGTTCTGAATAATGAATAGTTCTACATATTCAACAAATAGACTCTCATACGTAATAATGTTCATGTAAAATATGTACCGAGTCTAGTGATCAATTCTATGCAACTCTAGTATTCCATACTTTTGATAATATACATACAGAATCTTCAATCTGTGTATTAAAGTGTAGTTATAACGAAATCACTAAAAATGATCATTTTATTCCTACCAATATTTGGTTTGTAATGTGTATACATGATATATCCAGAGTATCCTAACAAAATCATTTGATTTCTTGAAATAATTTATTCTGAATTGTTAAGAAGATAAACGTGTTAGTCTTTTAGCGAATCAAACTAATATGATGGTGCTGATTCATGATGGAAAAAAAAAAACACGAAAAAGAATGGATTATATTGACCCTATATAGTCCTGGTTCATCATTTCCTTTAAACAAAAAGAAACCTAGATCAAATTATTCCTTCACATGCTCGATCGTGCTTATTTAGGGTTTTACTCATTGTAATATCCCCAATGCATAATTTGGAAACATACCTTCTGTTTTTTATCATTATGCTTTTAATTATACAATTTTCATTTTCATATAATGATGAGGAATGATAATCGCTCTTTCCACAAAACTCTATTTTCAGTCCCAAATTATTAATTTCATTATTATGAAATAGCCTATCATAAGAATCATGATTAATATTTAATAACACCATTACTCCAATAACTGATTATTTTTACAGTAAGCAAAAGTTGCATTCCTTAGATTTACCTATACTATAAGCATACCTACCATATCTTATTTTCTGATTCGATTCAGTTGTTAAAGTTTGTATTTGACCTCAGCTATACCAACTTTTTCATTATTTAAATGTAGCAAAAGCTATAAATAACGTAAATGTGAGGCTACTCGAGTCTTTTACTTCATAAATATTTTAATTAGAACTAAGACACTTGGGGTTGGGGTGGATTAATTATATATTTCAGACCTAATGACAACCCCTAACACTGCACAGAATCATTGTCTTATATACCTGATTTTCGATTTAATTAACTTTATAGGGAGACAAAAGCTGATAATCAAGGAATTATATATTAGATTATCTATGTACTGTTACTGTATATGTTTGACTTGTTTGTATATACTTTCCATCTACCATGACAAAAACCACCTATGGTTTTACCCAATGTATCATAACTCCAGCCATTAAACAAAATAATTGTAATCATAAACTTAAAAAGAATATATCAACGATATTACATGAAAATGGAAATTTTCTTGTAGGTACTTTGATGCTCTGTATAAACTAAACATTTTTGTTAACATCACTATCTAAACATTGCGAGGTTCTTCTTTCAACTTGATAACAAAAAAAAAGGTCGAACATTAAAATTCTAATTCGTATTATTTGTTATTTGTTAGAGACCAAAATTTACTAGTTCTCAAACTAATTTAAAAGTTAATCGCGAGATAGTTGAGCTAAGATTGATTATTTATATATAGATATATATGTGGACAAAAGAAAATACTGATCGTGTTATTGTAAAGATTGCTTGCTTTAATAATTACAAATCAAAATGATGTTTTAGTGTCAGCAATGTGGTTGTTATCATTCGTTATGTCGTCTGCCCAAAGTTTACTCTACTCTTTAAGTTTAAACAAATAACCAAAATGGACTTTTTTTTTTATAATTACATGTTCTCAAAATACAAAAAATGACGTCACTCGTGGAGAACTATTGCATCATAAAACTACGGAGATCCACCATTTGGTCAGAATACGAGACGAGACGGTCTGACCGCACGTGCCAGTAGACACGAGTATACAAATATTCAGAACTTTTGTCAGTCAGTACAAAACGACGTAGTTTTAGTTCTTTACCGAGGGGAGAAATTATCTACTGCTACTCATACTACCGTGTACTCTCGTAAGACGTAGACACATGTCTCAATTAGATTGGAGTGTATCAACAACAGTGGATTACTGAAATAATCGAGCGTCCACTGCACACGAATGCAATGATCTACGAACCACTGATCTTGCCACGTGGTAAGATTATTCAGTAGCGCAATCAAATATGCCCTAAATACACCTAAATCCCTTTTTTTTTTAAGTATAACGTTTTTGTGTTGATGTATCGATCCTTTTATATAAGTTTAACCATCAAGCTATGTAGTTTATATTATATACAGTCCATATGCAATATTGTCCAATTATTTTCAAATATTTATAAACGAAAAGTGCTATTGCAAATGATTGTTATTAGGTCTTTTACGCAAAACATACGTAATACTATACGTTAAAAAAAAGATCATACATACCTAATGCCATATTCTCTAATAAGAATTAAAGAAGCTGCATTATGGTATTTGGTTACTGAATCTTATATAATATATATGCACTACTACCCCTATACAACTCAATGTGTATTATATGCAACTAGCGTATTTTATAGATTTTGTTTTCTCGTAATTTTGTTTAAAAAGGGATGAAAACATAAACTTTAGTTTTCTTTCTTAAAACAAGATTTATTTTTCCTGATTCTTGCGTATTAAAACAAGAAGATAGTGTTCTCTTTTCATAATCATGTAAGATTATTCGTCATTTTTCTTTTTTCTCCTTTTAAGCTTTATTTATAAACCTTTTTAACGCCAAAAAAAAAAGAAAAAGGAAAATCAAAATACATCAAATTCGACAGAGAGAGATTTGGTGAGAAGTCAGCATTTGCCGACAAGAAATTCTGCCTCACCACCAAAATGGTGAAAATACCAAACCAATTATTACAATTACTTTATTTAGGTTGTAATTATTTGAGTACATAATTACACAATATCTTATCTTTTCCCCCACGAAATATTTAATTTTAGACAAATGTAATCTAAGGTTATTTGATTCATAACCTAATTTATGTTTGATTTTTTATTTTATTTTTTACTTGTTAAAGATCAACTACATGGAGGAAGTGGGTGAGGTGAATAATAATGCCTAGCTAGAAAGTTTAAAGTTTTACAATGTGAGAACAAAATAAAAGTGTTTTTTTTTTTAATTTTAAGTTTTTGTAAAGTGTTATACTTTGCTATTTGTGGGGTATAAAATATAATTATTGATTTCTACTTTAGGGGTACCACCCTTGTTCAATCCACCACAGTTACAATTAATTACCACCCCTATTATAAAAAATGATTCCTTGCTAAATAATTTTAAATTTTCAATCAGTAGGTTATATAGATTCGACTTTTAAAGATTTATTATTTAGTATGAAAATTATTTATTTAATATATATAACAGTGCTTTAGAATGTCGTACATATATGTCTGTATTGTAATGTGTGAGTCTGTAAAAAAAACAAGAGGTACTTGACTTATCTATTTGTCTGTAACTTAAATGGAAAAATAGCATCTAAATAATTGTATTTCTCTCTTTACTATTTCTAAATAATTGTTTGTTTTTGTTTTCTTTGCTTTCACTGTTCTTACTTAATTTGTGTAATTTCACTTTAGCTGTCTGGTCACTCCATTTATGAAAATCTTGCCACTAGATTTCAAAATTTTGTGGTACTATTGATAAAGCTATGATTTTACAAGAATATATAATCATGGGTTTACAGATTCTTTTTTTCTCAACAAATACCCCACAAAACTAGTACAATACCATGGGCTCATTCATATCAATCAAGTGGACAATTTTTTTTAACCTTTTCTAAACTATTCATAGCGGTAGAAATCATTTAGTAAATCACAAATCTTTGCTACAAATAGATCAGCAACACTTCATCTATAATTGGCATCTTCCACTTCTTTTACAGCCTTTAAAATGAACTTGTATGACTTCGATCTCCCATTGAACTTGCTCTCATGGTGGAAAGGAATCCACATATTTTCTTCTTCTGAAAGACTTAATAGATTGATATATAGTTACTTAGATTAATGTAGATGTAAAATTCGGCTTTGTTCTTCGGCAACTATAGATGACAAAAGTCTATGCATCTTTCTTTAATCTGTCATTGCCATCAACAAACGTTATCATGAAGAAAGAACATTAAACTTTAGAAAGTTTTAAGTCATTTTTTTCTCAAAAAAGTAAAGATGATATGTTTTCAAGTCATGATTAAGAATATGAATTTTGGTGAAAAAATAAAGCGAGAGGGATCATTACACTGTGTACCAAGAGAAAGAAGAACACAAAAGCTGTCATTAATTAAGAGTTTTCTAACTTCTAACCGATACATCATCATCGATGATAATGACAAGAAACTGAAATAGACAACTATGCTCTGTTTTGTCGAAAAATTATGGTATAGATAGGCTACTCAAGAAATACAAATACTCAAATCACATATCGACCTTCTAAAGAAACCAAGTACAAATTGAATATTAATGGATATAGTATGAGATACTACTAGTAAATGAAAGTAAAGAATTTAAACAATCCTACGAAATGCCAGATTCTATTGAAAAAAAAATACTAAGCTGAAATCAAATTGATCAAAAAAGAGATTCAAAATGTCACACCGAGGATGTATCGACAAGAACATCGTTTAGCAGATGATGATCCTCACCGTTAGCCATTGCAAGCAGCTCTGCATCCCTATCCTCTTCATTTGAGAAGTCTCTCCTTTCAAATTTCGAGTTAGCCGATATGAAGATCAGCTTCTGAGCTCGATCTATGGCTGCATGTGACCGCCCGTTCGAGTTTACCCATTTCAAAAGAGAGGAATTACATTTGAACCCGCCGGTAGTGGCATGAAGGAAAATGAGTCTTACTGCAACTTTCCCTAGTGACCTGAACTCGCTAAGATACGTCTCCCAAACAAGTCTACTGCTTTGAGGATTCGCTATCCTCATCTTACCAGAAACCGGATCGCGCTCTTTCATCTGGACCGCCCGTGCATACATAGGATCTAGCCCTTCGGTTCTCCATTTCATTAGTTCCATCAATGCAATGTGTGCCTCGTCTCTTGTCACAAGCCTTGTGATCAACTTATCTACATCTTTCTCTTGCTCGGGGGACAAACATTTGAATGGAGGAAGATACTTCCCGCTGCTATCTCTTATCAAGTAAAGAGGGTCGAGTATGAAAGCCGCAGCCCAAGCTGGATGATAACTCTTCTTGAATCTTCTCTCAACGAGTTTCTCCACATATCCTTCCCCTACATTAAACTTAGAATCCCAATCTTTAATCTTAGCTCTTAACTCATCCCATAACGGGAGGCATTGCCCTACAAGAAGCTTCTCTTCCTCTATTCTCCTAGCCATCTCTTTGACAAGCTTGATCAAAGCGTGAACCGCCTCTACCTCGTTCCAAAACCCTTCGTCTCCAACCATATCTCTGACCTCCCTAGCCATATGATCCTCCATTAAAACAACTTTACAAGCATCATCATGCATTACCAACTGAATTGCTCTAGCCGAACTCAACACATCTTCAAGTAGATTAAACAACGGCTCGAAGAAACAAACCTTGTTACTACTACTACTAGTACAGCTTCTATGTTCATCGTCGTAATAGCAATGTAAAGGCAATCTAAGCATTATAGATTCGCCGTGTTCTTGCAACTGATACTTACAATGTGCGTTTCGTATCTGCGCAGTGTTGTTGATGAACTTGGCGAGCCTCACACAGTTTTGTGAGACGGATTTGAATAAAGGCAGCTCTTTTACGAAATCTTTGATCAAACTGCTGAGCCCTTGAAACTGACAAGACAGATTCACCATCCATTGATGCTGACTCTCAAGATTCCTAAGTGCTTTGGTCTTGAACTTATCAGAGACTATCCCAACACATCTCTGAGGTGAACTTCCGCAAATGCCCTTCACCGTGTCCAACAAAAGCTCCTCCGCGTAGTTCGACGGCACAGCTCCGTTCACCAGAACTGCCTTTCTGTACAGGCTCGTCCCGTTGGGCAAATTCACAATCAAATTAACTAGATTCTCGCCGGACTCCCCTGTTTTCCAGCCGTCCGATGCGATTTGGAAGAACATGGCGTCTCTGATTCTGGATTCAGCCTCTGCTCTTGCCTCGTCGTACTTCAAGTCTAGTCTCGTGGTGGCGAAGTCTCTCTTGGAGATGATTGGTAATCCGACTTGTGTCAGAAAAGCTCGAAACTTTGGATGCTCCAGACCGGAGAGAGAAACAGAGCCGCAAGATTCGAAGACCCAATCAGAGAGAGAATCTAAAGCTGACTCTATCTGCGATCTGGTAAGAGACTGAGTCTGCGACGGTTTAGGACTCTTGAGCTTCTTCACACTGTCTTCAAGCATAGCCAAAGGACCCAAATCGTCTTTTCCGCCGGAGAGCATCATATGCTGCGGCGTTGGGGTAGAGTAATGCAGCTCCCCTCCGCAGAACCTGGAAGGATCGACGACGGTAATAGGCGTGACGTGGTAAGAGCCGCCGATGGGAGGAGGGTTGAGCCGGGAAGGAACGGCGGTGGTGACAGCGCCGGAGGAGTTGCGTTTGCGGTGAGGAGTGTGAGGAGAAGAGGAGGAAGAGGTAGGAGGAGAGGGAGTGATGGTGGAAATGGGAGTGACAGAGTTGAAATTGGGACAAGTGCCGCGTTTGAGATGCTCAGAAGCGGTGCGGGAAGGATTAGAGGCGGAGAAAACGGCGTCGCATAGAGAACAACGGAGCTTCACGGCTTTAGGGAGACCAGTGTCGGTGTTGCGTACGAGGATTGGTTCAAGATGAGTCCAATACCACGCGCCTTTACCTTTCACTGCTTTAGTTCTCACCGTCATTAAACCTTCGTATCTCTTGTTTAAAGCTTTTGCTGTTAGCTCGTCTGTCGTGAGTCCATCGATCGCCGTCGCCGGAGGAGCAGGAGGAGGCGGTGGTGGAGTCTGTTGTTGCTGATGAGCGTTGTTGTTAGCCGTCGCCATCAGAGAAAAATTTCTAAATTTTCGATGTAAGGAAGATGAGAAAGAGAAAAAAAGAATCGGAAATTTCGAGGCTTTAGTAAGAAGAGGGTTTTAAGCGGGAGTTGGATTTTGTAGCCTCGTAAAAAACGTGTGACATTCTATAGCCGGGAAAAGTCGCCGGGAGACGGCGATGTTGGACGTTACTACCATTTTCCCGGCGATCAAAAAGAATAAAAATAAAAATTGTAAGTAAGGCTTTGGTTTATAGTTCCTTCTTCTCTTGTATAAGTGAAGTCTTTCTATCTTGTTCACTGTTGAGAGAGATGTTATTTTTGGGAAGAAAAAGACAGAAGCGGAGAAGAAGAGGAGAGAAATATGGAAGAGAGAGAGGAAGGTCACGCGCATGGAAGGAGAAGAGAGAGAGAGAGAGAGAGAGAGAGAGAGAGAGAGAGAGAGAGAGAGAGAGAGAGAGAGAGAGAGAGAGAGAGAGTAATTGAAAGGAACAAGAAGGGTTGTGAAAGCAGAGTCCCACGTCGTACGAGAACCCAAACGTTACATTGGCTGTTAGACTCTCTCGCTTTCTCATCATTGGAGCGTTTCCCACACGCTCTTTCTTTTTCGTTTTGGGCTTCTCTTCTCTTTCTTTTTTATTTTGTGTGTTATGTGTTTTTTTTTCAACTTTTCTTTTTTCTTTCCAAAAACCCTTTTCTTGTCTCCTACTTTAATGTTTTTAAAAAAAATTAATTAAAAAAAATATTGGAACTATTTGGGACCTTTTAGTCTAATGCATTTTAGATTTTTTTAACTTTTGTAAACGTTTTTCTTGTCATGCTAGTATCAACCACCAGTACCACCAAAGATAAAAGTATATATATATTTTTTTTTAAATCTAATTTAGTTTCTTAAGAATTTTTCAAAGCCTAATAAACATATTGGTAAAAAGTACATAATAGGTTGTTTTTTTACTCATTCTCAAATAGGCATGACCACGGTTACGGTTAATGCGGTTATGGTTAATTAACCACCGGTTAACGGTTATAATTTTTTTAACTATAACCTTAATCATTATATATACGGTTAAGACGGTTACGGTTATATACAGTTACGGTTAATTACGGTTACGGTTAAATACGGTTACGGTTATTTGATGATTATTATAATATTAATATTGGAGATAAAATTTTATGAAATATTATTTATTTTACAAGTAAAAAATATATGTGATTTCAATTATTTATATTGAATTAGTTAAATCTGGGTATTGTATACAGTTATAATATAATTTATTTTAAAATTTTAAATATGCGGTTAACCGAGCGTTTAACCGTACGGTTAACCGACGATTAATTACGGTTAATTATGATTACGGTTAATTAACGGTTACGGTTATTATTATTTTTTAACCGTAACTAATTTACTTTTACGGTTAACGGTTACAAATTTTAACCGTTTTATACGGTTACGGTCCGGTTACGGTTGATAAACGGTCCGGTTATGGTTAAAAATACGGTTAAGGTTAGCTTTTGTTCATGCCTATTCTCAAATATATATAAAGAACTATTAAAAGGTTAGTTTGTTGAAAAAAAAAAAAAAGATCTATTATATTAGATGGATTTTTAAATTATGAATTGCGTTGTCATTTTTTAGTTTTAAAAAACTACATGAACGTTCCAAGGATACTTTTACCTTGTGATTCGGTTTTAATATGTAGACTTCGTAACTTTGTTGTTGAAATTGGTTACAAAAAGAAAAAATGGTGAGTGGGATATTTCCAAATGTGTCTTGTTGTCTACGTGGGATGTGTTCAGAATTTGGGCATAAAAAGAAAGAAAGGGAGAGAGAGTGAGTGAGAATTTAATTTTTGTTTTCTAGATAGACAGTGAAAGACATTAACGCAGAGTGTGTGTGTGTGTGTTCTGTTCTGTTGACCATTCCCTCTGTTGACTCAACCAAAATAAATTAATATAAACAAAAATAAAGGACAACTCTTCGTAAATATTACTTTGTTTGTCTTGAAAGTTGTTTTTCAATTTTTGACTGATGAGACGAGAAACCTTTTACATGTTCCTTTTTTTTTACCGACAATTTTGTGATTTCCTACTACCAACCATTTTCTACAGTATACATTTTGTATGAATCGTGAGAGTGTGTGTGTGTGTCATGGCCGCCATCGTTAGCATTTTGGAAGTCATGAATAAACCAACACCCCTTTCTCTAACTCTTCACAACATTCGCCTCTTCTTTTTTAGTTAATTCAAAGGACTATGACCACATGCTTAATCCTCACCCTAAGAATTCATCTATTTAGACAATTTTACAACAATATTCACCTAACATTACTTGACAATATTAGACACACATTTTCACTAATTTTGTAAAATCTCCCTTAATGTTTTTTTTTATCTCTATATATGTGTGTTATATAAACGTTTAATTTTTTGTAACATTTTTTTCTTGTTCTAACCAGCTTATATATATATACTTTTATTTTTACAATTTTTCCTGATCTTGTTTGTTGTATATTTATCTCTAAGCTTAGATTTGAGATCAATAATTAAAGTAACAAGTGGTGGTTAGTAGGAGTCAAGTTTTAATTGGTCAATATCTAATGTCAATAAACCCACATGTCACAACTGTCTCCCACTTTCTTCTGATGCCCTTATACATACGAATGATCCATGGATTCTCGTCTAAGATTGTGAACTATACAAATTCCACCCGTAATCTACATATGTATTAAAAGCAAGGCAGATATTCAATTTTCTAACCACATAATTTAGATCAGTCCAATCTTAAAAAAGATGGATAGTACTATCTGTAAGAATGATCTTGTCTGTTCATACCAACCACCCAAAAAAAAAAAAAAAACCCATGCATTATGCCATGTCCTGTAAGTTTCTCGTGTCATGAAACAAAGTTAGTTTGTGATAAAGTGATGAGTACTCTCTAGTCTTTACTACTAACATCACTTTTCATAATTAAGTTTACAAATATATGAATTCACATATACTTACATGTCCAAGATTTTCGTATTCAAAATTTATATAGAAGTAACTGTGGACAGAAAAAAAATAGTTTAACTAAATAAGTAACTGTTGATAGAAAATAGTTCCGTAAGAAACTTGATTAATCTTCCTTCATTAGTTTTCCAATCATTTGAATAAAAATACTGATATTAATTATAACTGTGGCAACGTAAATATGCTTGATTTACAATCTTGTACGAGAGCTTTTCTTATCTCAACAACTCCACTAAATCATGTTTAGAACCGAAATAAATATACACACCATACTGTAAGATATAAGTATGACTGAAATTGAATAAACAAAAAAAAAAAGTTTAAAAAATACCACCTTTTATATTGATAGCGATAGTAACTATTTTTAATTAGTGAACTTTGGATGGTTTAGTTACTAATCTATAACATAGCTTCCTTTTTAATTGAATAAGCAACGTTTCTTCAAAATATTAAGAATTCAACTGCAGAACCACACACTAGAGTCTAGAGAGGGAGAGAGGCCAGAATCTAGAAGTTAGTGAGAAACCAACTAACCTAAAATCATGTTATAATTGTTAACCCATCTAAGATATGCTTCATCTATAAGATTGTGTTACTATAGTATAGATCATCTAGCTTTGGTAATGAATATCAGATTAACCACTGATGTTAAGTTATGGTATTGCTAAACCATTCTTTGATAAAAAGACTCTGTACTAAATGGAAAAGATGAAAGCTTGTTTCTTGTACTAGAAAACAGCTGGCTTTTATCAAATCACACATGATTGCAAGTTTTCTGGTCCCTTAATTGTATTTTAAAAGTTTTATTTCCTGAAAATAATATATCGACGACAATAACCAAAAAGTTTAACAACAAATTACAAGGCTCTCAAGCCCAAACCCAAACTATTAGTACAATTTATTTAAGGCTAACTCTATAGGCCCGCTTATGTATAAATGATACTGCTCTGCCAAACCGGCGCGAATGGGTTACTTCGGTATTAATTAGTGAATTCTGTTATAACCGGAAATCGAACCGGGAGATCGGTAAACAGCCAAAAAACCGGGAATCTTCGTGCCTTGTATGCCTTCGCTGTTTCGCAACCGAAGGTCTTTGTCCTTGTTCCGATCAGAGAATCTCGAAACGGAAGGGGGTTCCAACTGAACTGTCGAACCTCACCGGCCAGGAGCTAGGTGTTCCCTAACTGTCTCTCTGTTCCTCAATCGGACTTCGTTTGGAGGAGAGAAGAGAAACAGCGAGGATAGATCCGAGGAATTTGTCGGAACCAGAAGGAGGAGAAGATGGGAGATATCTGGACATGGCTTATTTCCTTCTTCTTCCTCATTGCTCTTGTCGGAATCATCGTCTATCAGGTCCCAAGTTCGATCCCAATTCCCAAATGTTTTTTGAATTAAAGAAACCTAAAGTTCTTCATATTTTCTATCGAATTTGCCATAGTTACGGTTACAATATTTCCATTTTGGTTAATTCGGAGCCTTTGTGTTTCTGTGTACTCTGTAATTTAGCTAGAATTAGGGTTTTATGTTCTTGCCACATGATTTTAAGAAGACAAAGTTTGAAATTTTGGGAATGTGTTATATCAAAGCAGTCAATTTAGGGTCATATATTATAGTGTCTGCAACTGCGTATTGGCATCTGTGAATAAGCTCCATTCTGAGTTTAGAATGTGATTTGAGGAGTTACTGAGATTGACAAACTAGCAGTATCTTCTTTATCGATTTTTTTTTTGGTTATTAACTAGAGTTATGTGAAATTCTAGGTCAAGAGAAAACACATTTCTTAGAAAACTAAAAGTCTCTTTTCGGAATTTGAAATCTTTCATTTTGCAGCTTGTTTGCTTAGCGGATCTAGAGTTTGATTACATCAATCCTTACGACTCTGCGTCGAGAATAAATTCCGTGGTTTTACCGGAGTTCATTGTTCAAGGAGTTCTATGCGTATTCTACCTCTTAACAGGACACTGGGTCATGGCACTCTTATGTATACCCTATCTCTACTACAACTTCCAACTGTAAGTCTTTTTTTCTCGGCAGCTACTCTCAATCTTTTGCTCCAGTTAACTGTCCATGTCTTGATATCAATTTGGTTTTTCGATTGTTCAGTTACTCGAAACGACAACACTTAGTAGATGTCACCGAGATCTTCAACCTGCTTAACTGGGAAAAGAAGAAACGGCTGTTCAAACTTGCTTACATAATCCTTAACCTCTTTCTCACTATCTTCTGGTAAAATGAAAAGATCTTTGGAATTCCTTTTTGCTTACCTTAACATTATAGATCAAGACAGCTAAAACACTTTCTGTTTGCAACTTCTTGTTAGGATGATTTATTCGGCGCTTGATGATTATGAGGACTAACTGATGTAAACATGGTCAGTTTTCTTCGGTTATTGATCTGATTGAAACCGCGCTTCAAGATACAGTGCCTCGTGGACATGAAAAAGAAAGGATAAGTGTTTTGTTGGTTAAATGGATAGATGTTTGTAAGAGTAGTGGCAGAAAGATTTGTGTATCTATTTTGTTTGTTACAAACATTTTCAGATCTTGAGCTAACTGGTTTTAATCTTATGTTTTGATCAATGTTTGCACAAGCAATCAAGCTCGTAAACCACTGTTTACAGACGCAATAAAACTGTGAATAATTTCAATGTAAGAAAAAGTCAATCCATGTGAACTTTGACTTTTAAAAGCGACCTCTTTGAGTAATGTAATAACAAGGATGTTCAGAACTTAAAAAGAGTTGGAACCTTCGGTTTCAGTTTTGTAATTAGGTTATCTCATAAAGCTAACCCTCGTCCTTCACTGTGACGACAATCTGAAGATTTTGGTTACCAAGGTGATTTCTTTCTCTCTTTCTCGGTCCAAAACAAGCAAGCTTCTTCGATCTTCTTCGTGTGGTTCGATCCTCTACACCCAATTGATCTAGTTTATTTGGTTCTATAGTCGTAGAGTCTTAAGATTTGGGAATCTGAGTTGTACTGTGGTGTTTAGGTAGCGAAATCCCAGTTATGGATAATTAACCCATATTTTATTTTGTATGCTTGAATTGAAAAGGGTTAATCTTTCATTTGCTCATATGATCCAATCTTTGTTCTGAGTTTTGGAGAATGTTCTTGAGACTCTTTTTGATGAGAACTGAGCTCAGATTATTTTATTTTTTCTTTCTCACAGGTTTATATTCTTTCAATGGTTAACGCAATCAAAGGAGTGTTCGTCTCCTGGTACTGTTATTTTGATTCCCAAGCAAATCTCTCTATGCGGCACAAAGTTATGAAATGATTCAATGTTCCCGTCTTTGTTTTGCAGCGATATCCCAATGACACAGTTTATAGTGAACATGAACAATTCGATGCCTCCGTCTCAGAGATTCATAATTCATTTACTTGATAGCACTCACTTGTTTGTGCAGCCACATGTTGAGCAGATGATTCGCAGTGCCATTTCTGATTTCAGAGATCAAAACTCTTACGAGAAGCCCACTTCTTAGATCACTTTACACTTGCTTCTCTTTCTCTCTTCCATATGATTCAAATGAATAACAAAAACTTCATCGAGATCGAGAGATTGATTACTCATGCTCAGTGCACTTTTTTTTCGACAAATAATCTTATCTGTACTGGTTTGGTATCAGTCGACTTGCTCTGCTTGTGTTGTTGACTACTTCTTTGTCGAATGCTTTGTTACTGACATTGTGAGATTTGAGATTGTTTGAAACCAAATCGGTTTGTATTGGTTATTTTTCCGGTTTTTTCGTTTGGTTGAGAATTGGACTCCATAGTGTCAAAAACATTTTGATTTATAAACCACAAACCAATTCGGTTAAAGCAAACCAATATAACTTTGATAAACCAATCTTCTTCAACAAAAGTGCCCAATCTGTAATTCCCCTTCTTAGTCTGAAAAAACAAACAAAAGTCAGTGTTCGGCTCTAACACGCTCGACGAGCATGGCGGTATCGTTTAATACAACCCTTCACCAGCCTTGTCTGAGTCCCAGGTTAGCTTCGATTCTCTAAATTTACATACCTATATAGGCACTTGCATCTGATTGTTATTTTTTTTTTTGGTATGGTTATTGCAGTTGTAGCATCAAGCTTTATTCTGGGTTAAAGCCTCAATCTGCAAGTTCGTTCCTTTTCTTCTTACTCTCTCCGAAAGTTTTTGTCTTTAATCGAATTGGTCAGTAAGATGGGAACTGATGGTTTGGTGTTACTGTCGGAATCTGTTCAGGCTTTTTGGCTAGTGGGTATCAGAATTTGAATAAGGAGTTCTATGGAAGAGTTCATAAGAGTCTGCAATCCGGGTAATGTGAAACTCTTGTTCAATTTTGCTTAAAATTTAGGGCTTTTGCTGCCCTTGTCTGGGAATTTAACTGCCCTAATCTGAAAATTTACATAATTCATACTTGATTTGTGAAATTTGGAAATTTGAAAATTGAGCTAAAGACTTAATACATAACAAGATGCGGTTTGTATATAGTGAATGACATTTAGTTGGTTTGCTGATATTAGAACTAGTGAGAATGGTCATTGCCTTTGCATGTGTATGATTCACTCGCTTTGTTTTTGTTAAACTCAGTGTGGTTTCTGTGTGTCTGCAGGACTGGGAAAGCGAGCAGGTCAAGGGTAAAGATGATGCCTATAGGAACACCGAGAGTGCCCTACAGAAACCGAGAAGAAGGCACTTGGCAATGGGTTGATATATGGAATGCCCTTGTACGTATATTTCAAATTGTACATGATATTGTGTCTTCGTTTTTATATGGTCACTGTGGAAGTAGTAACTTGAATCTTTTGTTGCAGTATCGAGAGCGTGTAATCTTCATTGGACAAAACATTGATGAAGAGTTTAGCAACCAGATATTAGCTACCATGTTGTATCTTGATACTCTTGATGACTCGAGGAGGATTTATATGTACCTTAATGGTCCGGGTGGTGATGTAAGTTTCTCTTTCAATTCTTTGGTCTTTACTTGTTTGGTTACACTTCTCCAAAGCGAAAGATTATAAAGTTTCTGTTCTTTTCTGTAGCTTACTCCAAGTCTAGCCATCTATGATACAATGAAGAGCTTGAAAAGTCCTGTTGGGACACATTGCGTTGGGCTTGCTTATAACCTTGCAGGTTTTCTTCTTGCGGCGGGAGAAAAGGTGATTTCTTTTCACGTTTGTTGAATCATCTATGCATTATTCTCCATACTTTAAATGACTATATAGACATGGAATCAAATGAAATGTATATGCTAGACTCCAAGGACACTTGAGATTGAGCTGTTGTTATTTTTGTGATATGTAGGGTCATCGTTTTGCGATGCCATTGTCAAGAATCGCGCTCCAGTCACCAGCTGGTGCAGCCCGTGGTCAGGTAAAATAAGCTGTCTTTTGAGTTTGTTCTAGTAAAAGCTTTCACTGTTATGTAAATCTATTATTTAAATGGGCAAACAACAAACTTCCCTCAGGCTGATGATATCCAAAATGAAGCAAAAGAGCTTTCAAGGATAAGAGATTACCTCTTCAACGAACTAGCCAAGAATACCGGCCAGCCTGCAGAAAGGGTTAGTTTTTTTTTTTTACCATAGTAACCAAATCAAACAGTTTCTATTCACTGTTTTTGAAAAACTGTTTTAAATGATACAGGTCTTCAAAGACTTGAGCCGGGTGAAAAGGTTCAATGCAGAAGAAGCTATCGAGTATGGACTTATTGATAAGATTGTTAGACCACCGCGCATCAAAGCAGACGCTCCTCGCCAAGACGAAAGCGCAGGTCTGGGCTAGTCTTTTTTCGTTACGGTATTGGCCATGTCAAAGATTACAATCTTGATGTTCTTATGATTGTCATTGTTACCGAATAAAATAACTTTTTATTGTTTCTCTCATTCCACCGATATCCTGAGCTATACCATATCTTTAAAGTGCTATGTAAGATGTAAAATTCAACAAATAGTGGCCAACACAGAAAGAAGCAGACATGAGAACTCTTTGCTTACTTCTCTGACTAGCCTTCTTAAATAGGAGCGTGAACCGATAAAATATTCAAGGAAACTTATAGTAAATTAAAATTTTGAAGGGGCTATTTTGTGAAAACTGTATTTTTACATACTTGACACAAGCTACATCTTCCATTGGCTGTAAATTTTTCTGTGGAAAGTGATATTTTTGAGAGATGAAAACAAATTCGTTATAAAATAGTTGACGTACTTGCTTAAAAAAAGCTGTCGGTAATATTGATGCACAAACTAATTAACAACTTATACCCTAATACATGAGAAGGACGTAAAATATAGTATTAACCATTGTGTACATCAAATCAGTACACAGATGGATCATTGGATTGAAGTTGTCGAGCTGTTGATTTCTATGAACAGTACAACCAACTCTTGCGAAATAAAATTTCAACAAAATTAAATAAGAAACTGAGCAACGTGGGAACAAAAGAGAGAGACCAATGTGTCAAATTTCCAAACACTCCATCCATGAATCACATCACCCACCATAAAGCTTTATGTGGCTTACCTACTTTTATTGTCCTTGTTCTTGTTGGAACATTATGATGGAAAGTTCCCATATTCAAATTCTAGAACGTTGTACGACTCTTTTCTTTTGGTGAATTACCGACGCAATTTCTTACAAATCTTCTGTAAGATCCAGATAAAGTTGCCACTTTAGGACAGAAACATCTAACGAAGACTTAGCAACACAACGAAGACTTGTATTATAAATTAATTTAAAGAGATCGTTTATTAGGTAAAAAGAGAGAGAGAAAACTTGAAATTTTTTAAATCAGTTTTCTAATAAAGGTGTTGGACTTTGCTTATTAACATCCATTGTCATACAAAAATATGGCGTGGTTCGTTGGTAAGATAGAATTTATGAAAATGGTTCCGCCCACAAAGTCATGGGACATGCATGTGTTGGAAAACCATGGCCACATCTTAAAATAATTGGAACCCAACCTGTAAAACAATATAATACTCCACTAAGAAAATACAAGTCAACCACTAATAATAATATAACTCCAACCTAAAACAATAAAGAAAAAACAATAACAATTAAATCTTATAAACTTTTTTTACAACCTGTTCTAAAATCTAAACTCCCACAAATAAAAGTAAGCAATTTAAGAATTTTCTAATCACCCCTCTCTTCTTTTCTCTATTTACAAAAAGAACATGACCAAACCCATTGCCTAACTTAAAATCCGACCTACCAAGCTACACCGATTAAATGGTTCATCTCTCGCAAAAGATGACTCAGTACTTGAAAGATTTTAAGAACATGATTTGATAAGACCAAAGTTGAAGAGATTTCTCCAAACCAAACTCCCAAGTGAAACCAACACTGCTTTGGTCTGTTGTTGCTCTTCTCCATCTCCCTTCTTATGATTCACCGTTGGCATTTCCTTCACTCTTAAACACTCCAAACCTATTTTCTCCCTAACTGATTCAATCAACTTTGAGTCAGGTTCGTCTCCATTTGCATCGGTTACATAGAATATGTTAGTAGCCATGTCGCTGCTCGTTGATATCTCTGTTCTTGTAACATTCAGACCGTTTTCTCTGAATGTCCGCGTTACTTCGG
Source organism: Capsella rubella (assembly GCF_000375325.1). NCBI lineage: Eukaryota > Viridiplantae > Streptophyta > Magnoliopsida > Brassicales > Brassicaceae > Capsella > Capsella rubella. The sequence goes on from NW_006238923.1 coordinate 4,302,716, forward strand.
CTAGTAAACCTTGTTTGTCAGGATGTCTCAGCTCTAATCTCACACCCTACACACAATTAAAACCAATGAAATGTTTAGATTTTTCTGATTAAACAATAGAAAATTCAATGAAGGTTCAGGGCAGTCCTATACCTCTAATGCTCTTCTTTCGACCGCAGCTTCTAAGCATTGAATCACTCGTTGTCTCTCTGCTTCTGAACTAATTGGTGATCCATCTTTATGCCGGATGTAGAATTCCTGAAGAGTTTTAAAGGAAAGATCCTTTAGCTAAAAATCACATTAAAAAAAAATATCAATTCAAACGAACATTCAAGATCTTTTCAAGAAACATACCAAGTGAGCTTGGTCGTCAGCCGTGTTGATAGTCGCATGGAACACGGCATATTCCATATCGGTTAGCGTACAAACCACATCGAATAGAAGCTTGGTCCGGTCCCGACAATGAACATTAACGACAGAGTAACCCTTCTCAGCCCAATTCTGAACCGTCACAACAACCATGGGAGATCTCTCTTGTGTCTTGGATCTCTTCTCGTAGTCTCTGTCTTCAAACATAAGCTGATGAAGCCTACGCTCTATGTGCATCATCGAATCAACAGAGACACAAGTCTTTGCGGCGGAATTAACATCGTTGTCGCCATTCAAAACGTTCTTCAACCGTCCTTCGATCTTGGATACCCTTTGAGAATCAAGAATCGGCAACCCAGAGCTGCAATCTCTGAGATAGATCACAGAAGCAACTCTGCCGTTGTGTGTCCACAGCTTAGCGTCAACCACGTCACAGTTGAGATCAGAGAGAACCGCAAACATCTCAGAGAGCAAACCGATACGGTCTGTTCCGGTTAACTCTAAGGCTGTTAAACCGTTTACTTCAATGTTTTCTCCGTAGTAAACCTTCTCAATCGACTGTGACCATCAGAAAATACACAAAAGATAATATATTTTTAGAATACATGTTCTTGAAGAATTTAAGACACTGTTTAATCAAGAGAAAAAGGAAATTACCTGTTCAATGTATCTCAAGACGCTCTGGTCATTCAATTTGTTTCCGTTTAAGTCAGTCACATGGAAGACTGCAGTAAATAGAAAAGAACGAATTAGGAAAAAAAAAAAAATTGTGATGATAATATAATGATGTTTGAAGATTATTACCATCCATGTTCCATCTTCCATCAGAAGAAATGTAAGCTTTTTTAATGGAGAGATTCAAATCGGTGAGAATTTGCACAGCTTCTAATAATATCCCATTTCTTCTTGCGCTGTCAACCTGATAGAAAGAGTTGATTTTGTTAAATTTATAAATCTTTAGAAATTAAAAAAATAATTAAAAAAAATGGTAGAATTGAAGCTATTAAATGGAATTGAAGCTAACCTTGACGATTGTCGCTGAAGAACAAACACCATTGTCGATAACGACCCTGTCAATAATAATCATGTAGGAACTAGTTTTAGTTTTTTTTCTTTCTCTCTTTTCCGACAAAAATAACTAAAAATAAAACTAATTATGATTTATTAGATGAATTAAAGTTTAGAGAAGATAAGTCCGAAGAAAAACAAAATTCAAGTTGATGAAAAAATAAAGCCAAGATAAGAAAATTCGGAAAATCTTCTAGGAAGAAGACACAAAAGAACAAACTTTTACATATTTAATATATAAATTTTGGAAAATACAAAAAAAGATAACAAAAAAAATATATAGAAAAAAGGAAATTTCAAAATTTTGAAAACTTCGGTGTGAAAATTCGAAAATAAGTATATTTTTCCCGGACTGATAGAAAACAATACTTTCCGGGAGAATGTTCTCACCGGGAAAATAAAAACGACGACCATAAAAATAAAAAAATAGGAACCAAATTTCTGGGTTTTTTGTAGCTCTGTTCTAATCTTCAAATAAAAATAAAGAAGAGAGAAGAGAGAAGAAGAGAGAAGAACAAACCTTGGAGTGTTCATCCTAATAACAAGCTTTTCATACTCATCCAAATAACCCTTCATCGCCATATCTCTCTCTTTCTCTCAATCTCTTTGGTTCAATACAACACGCCGTCGTTTCCCAACCTCTCTCTCTCTCTGCTTCTTCTTCTCTTAAAGAGTTCTCAACAAGATGTTCTTAATTAACCAGCGTTTCTCTCTTGCCGTTTCTATTTTATTTGCTCCCCTGGAAAATTTTGATAGAGAAAGCACACTTTCGCATAATCCTTTTCCCATACACTGGACTCCCCTTATATATATATATATATATATTTATATATAAATGGATAAATATATGTTGTTAAATTATATCTCCTCCTCCATTTTTATAGAAAAGTCACATGGATCAACCCCCACGTCTCACGCATGTTACTAATCCTCCTATAAAAGTCTTCTTCAGTTGGACTTATAATGCTGCCTCTATATTTTTTTCTTAATCTTAACCTTCATCATATTTCACTCCTCTTAAAAAGTTTATAACCCAACCAAAAAAATTATAATATCTAAATTATCTTTTGATACTTCCTTCAAAAATTATATAATCTAATTACATACGTTAATAATCTGAAATCACACTAAATCTGATGAAGAAAATGGTTAAATTAGCTATTAAATATTCACGAAATTAGTTGGAAATCCTCTTCCCCCCCAGGCCCCCATCATGAGGGAAACCAACCATTAATCCACGTGTAAGTAGATCCTGAACTCTGGTAGTTCAACTGTCCAGCTAGGACGCCACCTGTCTTTTTTTTTAAAGACCTAAGTGGTTCCCTCTTCCTACTTTTGTTCTACTTTGCGTGCATTCCACTCTACTATGATCCCTCTTCCCGACAACAATCGATCTAACAAGCCACGTGTCTTAATCTTAAAGGTCCTACGTCAAATGATACTCGCTTCGTAGCTAAGATGAGAACTTCTTTTTTCACGTGAGAGCTACGCGCTTCTTTCCTTTCAACAAATTCCGTACTTTCCCTTATAAATTCAGTTCCGGTAATAACCTCGTATTTGGTCCGTCTTCTGTAGCTTGATAAGGGTATAAAAGTCATTTTAGCATTGAGAATCTACGAGAGGCGCACTTTTTAATTTAAGAGAAAAGATCTTCCAAGGACGGACGGACCCAGTTTTTATATTTAAAAGCTGGCAATGAGAGTGTCACTTTAAGCGTGTCGTGAGGGACATATTTGTCTTTTTCTTTTTCTGAATTTTAGCTAGGGGTTAATCACGTGCTGACATTTAATTGGTGCTCCAGAAAAAAAAAAAAAAAATTAAATTCGCGCGTGATATTCACGTTGGTGAGGTGATTTTCCTCGGCCTACCACAATTATATTACCGAACCTTCTACGCTATAATACCAAATTTTAAATTAGATACGATTATAACAACTCCTTAAAAATGGAAGGAATATAATCACAAATCAACTTTATATATTGATAATATATGATTGTCCATATGCGTGATTTATGTTTCTACAACTTTCTTATAAATTACGATAAAGAGGCTATCTATACAAGTTACAACTTACAAGAATCCAAAACTTAGTAAGATTCATACATTAGAATAGATGCTACTACTATAGAAAAAAAGATTATCGAAAAGAAACAAGTGTATTACATAAGGAGGATCTAAAGAAGATCATTCGCATTAAATACGAATATGCCCCCCACGTATGGGCCACTTTCTCTTCAGAGAACCATGTCACGTGCAAATATTTACATGTCTTTAACGATCTATGGAATCAATTTACATTACAACATACATACACGGTCTTTGATCTTGCCACGTCGTCGACGACATTGTTCGCTGTCATAATAATAATAATATTACAGTTTCATTACATACATCCTTGGACGTGCGGTGCAGTAACCAAAGCTGCAACTGCAAGCGAAACTATTCGGTTAAGCTCTCTCAATAGACAGACACAAGATGATGATTCTTTCTGCTACATTTATTACTAGCTATTAATGTGTATACTTATCATTAATGACTATTTGGGTGAGTATTTAAATCTTTTTTTTTGTTGCTAAAAGTGTAAATATTCATTAAAATGAAAATGTTTAGTTTTACAATCATGGATTTTAAACCTATAGAATTAGTCCCATGGCAAAAAAAAAAAAAAAACATGGAAGCAAATTTCAATCAGTCCATCGACTCAACCTATGCAGTGAAGCAAACGGTGTCAGATGAAGTGATACATGATTATGAAGATCCTCCAAAATAAGCTACTGAAGAAAAAAACTGACGATAGAGATTGAAAAGACGACAAAGACGAAGACCCCTAGTAATGGAAGCCTTTCACAGGAGGTCCAAGGACTGAGCTGTCAACGGCGCAAGTCTGAATGCCCTCGATCACAGACTCCCCCTTCATCATGTGAGAGTGGCGCTTCGAACTAATCCATGAGCGATCTCAGATTGGAACCACACAAACCAATGTATTGCGATTGGCACTAGCTCCCTCTACCAAGTACATTCCCCGTAGTCGGCTAGCACAGAGCCAAAATATTGCAATACAAAACAGCACCAAAAGACCCATTAGTCTTACTAACTCCTCCAGAACCTAGGGAAAACGCGATGACAAACTAGACTTCATCCAAAGCCAAAGAAAGTCAAGTAAGCAACAAGTGAGGATCCCAACAAAACCCTTTAGAAAGGCAAAGTAAACAAAATGTGAATTGACCAGAGAAGAAAGAATGGGGAGGAACAAGACCACCACCGGCAGCCACTACTACCCCAAACTACTCCGCTAAAGCTGCTACAAGAAAGCAACAAACTTAGACGACAACTAAAACCTTACGCCACCGAGAACGCAATCACCCAGCAAAGCTTTAAAATCCAAAAGACGTTCAGCCACTCATTGACCCGAGAAAGACTCCGCTGTCACTGAGAAACATCATGACAACCTCAGACCTGTTGCCTCACGAAACCACCATACCGCGCCTCGAGAAAGAGACGTACACGATTCTAGGTCCGTCGACGAAGAACTAGACCAGCTCCTTCCATGGCGAGGAAGAAGAAATCGAGCCAAACACCACACAATACTTTACCCAACTCCCCAATCTGAGACTTCCGGCGAGTAGCAGACACCAAACCAAAACCTAGCAAAGAGGCAAGAATCTGAAATTCGATGACACGGAACCATCTCATAAACAGATTCGCCGGAGCTAACCACCGTGAGGGAAGTCCGGAGCCCCTCCACAATCTCCACGAAACCACAACCACAAACCAAACGACTCAATACTAACTCGCTTAGAGAGACGACCACCAAGGGCAACCTTCTGAAGCCATCAAAACGAGGTGTCCTCGGGCCACAACTCGAAGCAACGTTCAGCCGCCGCGTCTCTCCTAGCCACTACGAGAAGATTGAGATCTGATTTACCACCGCCTGGAGAACGAGAAGGCACAGATACGGTGAGCCACCACAAACCATTGACGGAGACATCTGACGGAGAGGAAAGACCAAAGCTAAAAAAAAAAGGTGAGGCCCTCTCCGACGCCGGAAAAACACGTCGGAGAGGCGGAGGAGTTGCAGATGTGAGGGAGAAACAAGAAAAATAGGTTTGAGAGAGAAGTCGCCCGCGCGTGCATCTTACGCGCTCGACTTCGTGGTTTTTGTTTTCAGCATTCTATATTTAAATCTGTATTTAACTATATTGATATAACCCCCCACAGCTGATTATGAACTGTTCTATTGAAAATATTGAAAATATGTCAAAAAATAATCAAAACTTGTATGCGGAAGATCTTTAGAGCTTTTCCGTGCGTCCAAAAGAAAATATTTTGGCTCTTTTCATAATTTTTGTTTACGATTTATTTGTCTTTTGTTCTGTCTTTCCACGTCGGTTTAAGCGGGAAAACTGTGTACGATTCTCCGCCGGAAACTGGAACGGCCGGTAATAAGTCACCGGTGGGAGCCACGTCATATAAGATGCTCATGACGATGGATTAGACAACAGAATCAACCAAAAGAATCGGGTCCACGAGGATTTGGTTTGCCCCTTAATTCTCCTAGAAAATTTCTTATTTTATGATATAAAAAATGTCTTATGTGACTTTCTTTAAGAATAATTTGTCTTTTTTTAATAACAATAAATGTGGAGCTTAAAGCTTAAAAGAAAAACAAATAAGAAAGAACACAGCCCACAAGAAAAATTAAACAGCCTTTGTGTAACTCGTAGGAACAAAAACGTTATATGGACCGAAACATCCCGAGAAGCATTCGCTGACGTAGCAAGAGACAACTCATACATATTCTCGTTGCAAACAAAGCATTTTGGAAATTCCTTTTTCTAGTAAGGACGTTAACTTTGATTATACATTTAGTTTGCAACCTAACCTAACCTAACCTTATAGTCAATAGGGCAAATTCGTAATCAACAAAAGGAGTGCCTTCGTCCATATAAAAAGTTCGGTGGTTACTTTTTTGACTAGTTAGTGTTTTGGCGCCAAATTCGAATATGTTTTCCCTCTTTCTTGTAATATTTTTAGTATATACAATAGTTCTGGTTTGAATGACAACTTTATCGGATGCTATAGTTAAGCTTAGGGTTTAGTGCATAAGACATCACTTAGTATGTAATGTAGATATAGTTATGTCAGCTACATCTCATATATTGATTGGCAATAATATCATATTAAGATTATGCGCATCAAATTTTAATATACTTGCATGATCTATATTAGACTATTAGAGATCTATGTTCGAGGAGAGTTTGTTTGTCAAGTTGCGGCTCCGATATTATAATTTTGTTGTCTAAGTGTACATGACAGCTATCTCATGTCCCTAAGCTAGTCATTAATGATTTGTTCTAAATCTTATCAATCTGCAATTGTTTTGTTTATTGATCATAAATGAATTCAAATTCCGATATGAGGAAGATATTCGCACGACCTCTAGCATATTTTAAGAGCTTTAGTATTAAATACTTGTTAGAGATAGTCGCGAAGATCAAGTTAATATTAAACTTTTACATAAGATCACGCCAATACTCTCAAAGGGCATGTTGTTCCTCGGACGTGACAAAAACTTGTATTTTTTCGTATTATTTTAGTGACAGATATCTTATAAATAGTTTAATTCACTTCGATGGAATGATAGGCAACTGTATGGCCGATTGATCGATGTTTTTATAAGTGAGATAAGATACGAATAAGGCAATGACAACTCTTCCATATTGCGACTGTCGACAATTTTCCTTAGTTTTAGGAGAATTTTGTGTATCTTTCCTTAATATATATAAGATCTTATTTTCAAAAAACAAAAATATACAGTATATACATATATATAAGATCTCAGCCGTCCAAAAAATAATTGAAAGTGCTTCACTCTCCACCTCCTCCTACACTCTCAAAGTTTAACTGAAGAACGAAGCTAGGAGGAGGAGGTGGAGATGGTGGCGTGTAGGGAGAGAAGACGCAGTGGGCACACAAAGCGGACATAGTTGAGGAAAATCAGTGTTAATATATCTTTTATGTTACGATTTAATTAGTATATAATTACAAGTTTACATTGATTATGAAAACGCAGCAGCAAAATTGGTTATGAATGCTTTTGGTATGTACTGCAGGTCATGTGTTCAATACTACCCTCCAACGTTTATTTGTTTTTTTTTAAATGTTTAAACGACGTAGTTTTATTAACCTATATACAAACTTTTAAGATTCTAAAGTTGACTTGCATTTATTTGATATGAAAAGTTAAGTTGCAAAAAAAAAAATATATATATTTTTACACAAAACCTTTAAAACAACATAAATCATATTAAATTTTATTATGTTTAGCTAGAAGACCAATTCAAATCGATAATTCTTTTTTAATGTCTTTATTACTTATTTATATATTAAAAAGGATACTTCCACAATATTATTATAGAATGGGTTAAGGACATAGTTCAGGATCTTTTCTTATAAAACATTCTAGAACCACCAAGATAACGAGAGACAAGTCTTTAATGGCATCACTTCTAGTCATAAAGAGTTGTGGTACTGGCTTCATTATTGACAAATCCTCATCAATACATGTACGGACATCGGTCATCGTTCCACTGACCACGATGTTTAAGCTCTGATAGTCTTTGGCAGCCAAATATCGGAGGGAAGCATCGTGTTTATTGATAGCCAATTCATATACTTCTACGCACACGTGATATGTAGAATTAATATCTTTCGAATAGCCTCCAGATAGCTTGAAAAGCTTCACCGTATCTGAAATGTACCGAGTTTGATAATTGATCACATATTTTATGAGATTTGAATAATCTAATCTGGCTACTTCAGGAGTTGTTTTAAAAAAATCAAAACAAAACGAAGAATTCATATTTTCTTCGGTGCATATGGTGTCGATCTCGCTTTTTGTAACCATCATACTAAACTTTGCATATGATGATGATACAAAAAGAAAAAGTAAAACCATCAAAAGAACCAATGATTTTTTTTGGTCGAAAGATGCAACCATTTTTCTTGTTGTATATATTTTAGAACTTATGTAAGATTTAGAGGTGTATGAAAGGATTTTTATGTTCTATCTTATCACTAACCAAGAGGCTTAGTATTTATACAAGGTGTTATACCTAATTATATGGAAGATAAAAGGACTAATTTACCCATATATTTACTATATAACATTAATAATAGGCTGTATCATATTTTCATATTTAAATGCTAATAAATTATATACCATATTAAATTAAATTGATTTGACTTTAAAAAAATTATGACAACACATATATCAGATGCTTTCTTTCTTTATTTTGTATTGAACTTTAATAATAATTATAGATTTCATTCAAATTTGAGAAATATTGTTACTTTTTATCAAACGAAAAGATATATGTTACCATTTAAGACCACCTTTCAGAGGTTTTTAAAGACCCCTTAGAATTGACTACGTGTCCGTTTTTTTAACCCTGTTCTATATTTCATTTTTTGATTTAGTTTCTTTGCTATTAGATTTACAGTGGAAAGTGTTGAACACAATGCAAATGTAAGATATATGAATTCTCTGCTATGAATTTATCTATAGTGTTCGTCCTTGAGAGGCCAGCAAGGAGCACTCATAAACATACAAAAGGTAACGTTTTCATTAAGCTTAGTATATGATTAGTATGATGTTATGGTTATGTGCAGTAACGATATTTTATTTTTTATGAATGATGCAGGATTGTCCAAGTGCTAGATTTTATTTTCTACGAATGCTACATGATTATCCATGTGCATCTCAAGTTCCCTTCCATGCCTATTGTGTCTTCATATGCAAAAGACCTTATCAGCCATAAATGTAAACTATTTTAACTGCACTACGAATCTTTTAACAATTTACAATATATAAAAGATCTCAGCCGTCCAAAAAATAATGGAGAGTGCTACACTCTCAAAGTTTAACTCTTATTGGATTGTGTCTGTTTATGAACATGTAAATGTGACTAGCTCTATAACACATTCAAAGGCCTTTAGAATGTTAAGAAAAATAAATAAAACTAACATAAGTACATCATGATCTATGTTGCGCAGTGCCGAATCAAGGTTTACCATCCAATTTGACATCGGAAATACATTGATCAACTCTCATAAGATTGATTTCCGGCATCGGCTCTTCGTCAGGCCAAAGAAAAACACTTTCCTGCTTGAAGAAAAAATTAAGATAAATCGAAAGATCCGAGGAGTAAAAAAGGATCGGGAGGTGGTGAAGTAATTCGTGAAAATAAGAAGTTAGAAGAAAAAATAAAAAACCAAACATTAGGGAATGAGAATTGGGAATTGAAGAACGAAGCTAGGAGGAGGAGGTGGAGATGGTGGCGTGTAGGGAGAGAAGACGCAGTGGGCACACAAACCGGACATAGTTGAGGAAAATCAGTGTTAATATATCTTTTATGTTACGATTTAATTAGTATATAGTTACAAGTTTATATTAACTATATTAACGGCAGCAGCACAATTTGTCATGGGTGCTTTTGGTATGTGCTGCAGGTCATGGGTTCAATACTACCTTCCAACGTAGTTTTATTAACCGACTTATACGGTTTGAAAAATCTATACACGTCCGTAGGTTATACTGCGGGTGAATTTTAAAATTGTGGTATTGACTTGCATTTATTTTATATGAAGGGTTAAGTTGGGAAAAAAATACTTGGGTGGTTTTTTTACACAAAACCCTTAAAATAACATAAATCATATTAAATTTTATTATGTTTAGCTAGAAGACCAATTAAAACATCGATAATTTTTTTTAATGTCTTTATTACTTATTTATATATTAAAAAGGGTTACTTCCACAATTTTTTTTGAATGAGTTAAGAACATAGGTAATAATCATATTTTAGAAAACACTGCAGAACCACCAAGATAATGTCAGAAAAGTTTTTAATAGCATAACTTCTCGTCATAAAAAGTTGTGGTATTGGCTTCATTGTTGACAAATCCTCATCAATACATGTGAAGGCATCATCCATCGTAGCTCCGACCAGGGTGCTTAAGTTGGGATAGTCTTTGGCAGCCAAATATCGGAGGGAATTATCACGTCCACTGAGAGCATCTTCATATACTTCTACACACACGTGATATGTAGAATTAATATCTTTCGAGTAGCCTCCAGATAACTTAAAAAGCTTCACCGTATTTGAAATATACCGAGCTTGATAAGTGATCAAATATTTTATGAGATCTGAATAATCTAATCTAGCAATTTCAGGAGTTGCTTTAAGAATCTCAAAACAAAACGAAGAATTCATATCTTGTTTGGTGCATATGGTGTTGATCTCGGTTTTTGTAACCATCATACTAAACTTTGCATATGATGATGACACAAAAAGAAAAAGTAAAACCATTGAAAGAACCAATGATTTTTTTCGATCAAAAGATGCAACCATTTTTCTTTTTTATATATTTTGGAACTTATGTAAGATTTAGAGGTATATGGAAATGGTTTCTACATATTATCTTATCTCTAACCAAGAGGCTTAATATTTATACAAAATGTTATACATAATCATATAAAGATGAAAAATACTAATTTACCCATATATTTACTTAATATTGGCTGTATCATATCTTCATATTTAAATGCTAACAAATTATATACCATATTAAATTCATTTGATTTGACTTAGAAGATTATGGCAACACATAAATCTTGATGCTCTCTTTTGTATTGAGCTTTAATTATTATAGATTTCATTCAAATTTGAGAAATTTATTTCCTTTTCTATTAAACGAAAGATATGTTCCCTTTATAAAAGATGACGTGTCTGTTTTTTGTTGGTCTCAAAATTTGAATCAAAGGAAAAACAAAAAATTTTGGTGCTCGTGGCCGTGTTCTCTCTTTTGCGAGTATCTCTTTTTTTTTGCGAACCTCTCTCTCTCTCTCTCTCTCTCTCAGATAGCGTATTAATTTGGTAC
>NW_006238923.1:4314170-4387857 GCF_000375325.1 Capsella rubella
TTACCATGTAATTAGAGTTCTAACCCAAAGTTGTAATTTTTACACTTTTGGTACTTAACCAACATATCTTATAGTTTCATAATGCTTGCGTTAAGTGTGCATTCTCTAGGTATATAGTTATGGTAACCGATTTAGATGATTATCGTGATTCTGGTGAGAACACTTTGGAAGTTTCTTACTTAATCATGTAGTTAGTTTAATGGTATTTTGATGTCTGGATTTTTAGGTTTATCTGGAACAGACATTATTTACTATAGTCTTTTTGTATGTGAATTTAGTTGTCTGAATTGATTAGGATTTGTGGTACTAGAATCTAAGCTGCATGGAATCGGAAGCGGGTACGTGAAAACGGAAGCGTTTGAAAACGTGAAATCGATTTTCTTGAAAATTTTAGGAAGCGGATACGTGTTGGAAGTGTAAATACATATAAATAAAGAAATATATATTTATAATATGTTTTTATCAAATATCTAATATGATGTTTTTAAAAGTAATACATATATATATATATATATATATATATATTAGTTTTGTCACTTATATAAATAATGCAATGTGGTACAGTGGTTTTGTTGTGGTGTGACTAAGCAAATGAGTTCGATCAAGATACTACTTGTTTAAAATTTTATACAAAACAATAAAGGTATTATCGTAAATATCTGCTAATCATCTTCTTCCCCAATTTTTTTTTTGTAAAACCCTAACTACAGACGGCGGTAGTTTTCATTTTCTTTTCATAATTTCTTTCATTTTCTTTCATTTTTTGTACATTATTTTGCTAAATCTAATTATGTTGTTCAATATTAACCAAAATCAGAAATAAAAAATCTAAGATCTAACTAAATCTAAGATTTCGCGGCGACGCTTCCAATCTCCTCCTCCACGCTTCCACTACGATTCCAAAAGACTCAATTCTAGAAGCACGATTCCGCTTCCGTTTCCGGTTCAGAAGCGAGAAGCGACACATCTCCGGCGATTCCGTGCTACAGCCGAAAAAGAGTGCTTTCAAGCAAGTCCGTTTTAAGACACTGAAACTAACGAATCGCTCTCTTTACTCAAGCTTCTTGGAGTTGAAAGAACAGCTACGTCACAGGTAATTAAGAAAATTTTGGCGTCCAGATAAAAATCAGGAAATCAGAAAAGCTGTTTAATTTGGTCCAAACATGGCTAACCATGATTCTGTTTTATTTAGAGTATGCAGCTAGAGGTCAGCTTCATAAAGAGCTACAAATATGCAACTACTTCTGCGCAGCAACTGTGAGTCCTAGTGATATTGAGTATTGACCTTACCTGGCCTCTAAATCTGAGCTTGAACCTCTCTAGTCTGTTCTATTTACTCTTGTTACAGACTAGTAAGATTTTGGATGGTCTGCGCACACGTTCATGTCTGGCACTCTTGATTACCTTCCACCTGAGATGGGTAAGTAAAACCTCTCTACTGTGTTTTTATATCAGACACTTCTGCTCCCAGATTGTCCAAGTGCACCTCAAGTTCCCTTCTAAACTTATTGTGTCTTCAATCTTCATATGCAAATGACCTTATTAGCTAGGTTCCTACTCTCATACCTCGTAATCTCTCTTAAAGCTTTTCTGCATTTGAAGAGTGAAATCTCTGACTTTTCGCACTTTCTGATTCATATAGATGTTGGTTAAGGAGTCTAACGTTTGACCTTGCACAAGCTTCTTAAGCACCAATGATTTGTGCAAAACGCGGATACATCAAGCATATACAGACGTTTTTGAACTCGTTGTTCTGTTCTCTAGAATCACGGCCTTACATGTACTTTTGTGTAGTCTTCTTCTATAATATTTAATTTTAAAGAAAAATAAATGAGGAATTAATTTTCTTTGCTGGTGATTTGGATATGCTAACATTTTGGTCATAATGTATAACTTTCTTTTTTCAACCACGTATTAATATGAGAAGAAATTATTTGATTGGATAATATAATAAGAAGTTTAGACATCAATGTAACATGAGAATGATGATCAAAAACCTCCTTCGTACGGGACCCCAGTCGCATTGAGCCATAGTTCTCCCTGTAGAAGTTTGGTAACAGTGAAGTACGTCACTTCTTTTGGGTCTGTAGTAGCTTTGAACCCTGTCCATTTCACCCTCCTACTCGTATCAGCTCCCGACCCATGGTTGTCGTATTCACGGTAGAAAGTTTTGACACCAATCTTGCCATTCCACTCTGCCCAACCCGCAGGATCCACTAGATCATCAATATACGATTCTATGAATGCAACTGTTGCATACTCACTCCACGGACGGCCGAGATAGGTTTTCACTGTGGTTTTGACGTTGGCTAAATCCGCACTGGCAGTGATATTGCATTTTTGGAACGTGAATCCTGATACTTTCTTCAAATTCGGGCGTGCTTGAGCCGTGATCATGTTGGCCTGCTTGTTCATTGGTTTCCTTGCAACAATGGTGCAATATTGGAAGACGGCAGACGCGAATCCACATATGAAGTCGACCGTCCCGGTGATGTAGCACTCTCTGTAAAACTGACGCTTTCTGTGAGGGTATAACGCATCCTGATATCCTTCTATCCTACATCGGTATATGATAGATATATCTCCACTGACACGGAGGGCTACCGCTGGTCCCTTTGTAGGCCCGGCTGTGTTTCGAAAACACATATCAATCGCCCAAAAACCATCACCATTAGAAGCTGCAATCGAAAATTTAACTAGGATATTTGAATAGCTTGATATAAAGAAAGAGTTAATGAGTGAGTGTATGTAACAAATAAAACACAACAAAAGTGTTTTGGGGTTGACCAAAACTATTGCAGGTCCATTAAAAGAAACAATAAATTATTTGGGCTTAAAATAAACTATTTCAGGACCAATAACAGAAACAAGAAATACTAGTCCAGCCCAACAAGTTCATTATCTGAATACATTTATTGTGTTTTATATGAATCCACTCTTTGAGCCCAAGCCCAAAACACTTGTTGTGTTTTAACTTTTATCTATTGCATACGCTTATTGGGAAAGAAGAGAAAAAAAGTATTACCAAGAGTTGCAGTATTAAACGTTTTTGTACCATCATTACGGTTTAAACTACCCGTGAGGATAGTTGATGTTGGACCATCGCCAATTAGAGTAATATTGTGTGTGGCAATATTGACAATTTCGACGTAAATGCCTTTCTTCACATACACGACAAATCGTTTGGCGCTAAGTCTTGGTGCCGCCGCAATTGCCTCATTAATGCTGCGGTAATTTCCGCTGCCGTCTTTAGCAACCACCACATCAGCAGTGTGTTTCAAAACCTACAATGTTAAACCGAAACAAAAAAAACAATTCATTAACCGTTTGAAAATTTATTGTTTTTATACACAAAGCAGTAAAGTACCGCTGAAATTACAAAAAAAAGAAAGAAAAATCCATGTATTAGGATCTTTTAATAGATTGGTAAAAACAAATACCGTAAACTATTATTAATCAAGAAAAATAGAATAGAAATTCCGGGCATTTATTTTATTAGGGCCATAATTATAGTAGGCTTTTACTATAACCTTTTTTATGAGAAAAAAATAATTTCAACATTTTGTGCTTCTATAACAGTTTTTTTTTTAAAACAAAGAAAAATAGTATTAATTTCTTTTTTATTACTGCAAATAAAACATCTCTAAATAAACTATAAATAATTTAATTTTAGCACGTAACTATAAATATTAGGGTTATTACGTACCTGAGGAGAGAGATTAAGATTTTTTTTGTCCCCATCGGATAACCACGACGGATGATCAGGAACCACCGACGTCGACTTAATTTCGGAGTGTCTCGGGGAAATTGAGGTAAAAATAGCCAACGCCACTCGTGCTCTAGCAATGTGGTCTTCAAGCACCGACCCAACATTACGTTTAAATGGACCTTCATAAGTTTCATCCAAACTCGTTAGATGACTCGTAAGCACGCTGCTAAGCCATGTGTGAATGTTAGCGTAAGACTTAGGACTAAGCTTTTCTCCAGCTCTACGAAGTTCCTCCATTGAGTCGATGATTCCATCTTTTGCTGATGTCCACATCTCATAAACTAAAACCAAGTTTTCCTTTGCCGTCGATGTTTCTTCTTGCCTCACGCTAGTCATAGCCGTGTTGATCTTCGACACGGATTCCTTCAAGAATATGAGCAATAAAGCACGACGTCTTGTCGCGGAGAGAGATGAGGACAAGGACTCGAGCTCCGATAAGTGGGTTTTACATGTTTGTTTGTTTTCTCTTTTGCAACTTTTGATGAGGGAGGTGATGAAGTCATTCACGCTATCATCGTCCGTTGCGATATGATCGGTGTTAAGAAGGGAAAAATAGGTTTGGGAGATGGTTATTAAGAAAATGATGATGAGAACAGTAGAGTTTTTGTTAAGAGCATCCATGATTGTCTCTTTGATCTCTTTAGCTAGTAGTGAGAAAAATAGATGTTTGAGCTTTCTTTTTATAGAGGAAAATTAGAGATATATGAGCTTTATTTTTTTCATAAATATTACAAATTCTTTAGCTTTCTTACAATACATGAATTAGCTAATTTGTATGTTAGTAGTTTACATTATGTAAAATTAATGATATTCTATATTGTTTTTAAGTGGAGGATGTGCTAATGCATCAATGCCCACCAATTGGTAGAGTTCTCTACACTTTAGTTTCAGTAGGAGTAGTTAATAATTTGAGTTCATTCCATTTTTGTTTTTTTGGTTGCAGGTAAGTCAATACGTCTGTGTCAGAAAGGTTTAATTAAGGATACCAACAATTGTTCTTTATTGATATTCCATATACTTGTTTAAACGTATCTTTGTGTTTCTTTTTTTTTTGTTAATTAAAGAGAAAATGAAAGTATAATTGCAAATTACAGATGAATAATAACTTAATTATTAGACGTTCAAAACAGCAGTATTATACCATAACACTTAATTGTGTAACTTGCATGCATGCATGCAGACGATATTTCATTGATGACATAGGTATATATATATATACACGAGTATCGTCGTATCTGTTGAGATCATAACTGTACATTAATAAAATCGTATATTCTCATATAAGAGTATAACGGGTTGGCCTCACATCTTATATACACACATACGAATGACGAAACCCACCAAAATAATTTTATCCTATATAATAATTTTGTTTGTAGAATTGTTCAAAAAAGGTTACTATAACCCCTAAGTTTTTTTTTTTTTGTCTTTTTCGAATTTAACGCTCCTAATTGTATTATCTACACCCCACATCTTATATACACATACAAAACCCATCTAACTAATCAACACATCCTATTTAATTTTGGGTGTAATTGTTCCAAAAGAAGTTATCGTAACCCTTTAGTCTTAATTTCTTTCTTTCTTTTTTTTGGGAAAAGTTTTCTTTTTCCAATTTATTGGTCACAAATCCACTAATTCCATCTACTACACACATCCTACATACACAAACAAAACCCACCAAAAAATAATTTACACATTCAAACCCCAAACAACAACAAAAATGCCAAAGCCACAAGGAAAACCACAAACCAGCCTACTAATTACTAAACCAAAGATAAAAAACAATTTCAGACAAATCTTGATCTCAAAATTCCGGTAGAATGCTATTTTATCCTTTTATACTGCGCTTCGGTTCAGTTAAGTTAGGCGTGAAACCAGCTCACCGGATGTCAACACGGAGACGTCTTAGTTCAGTTAGGAAAGTAGGACTTGAAGTGAGTGTCCTATGAGCAAGACTTCTTATGTCTTCTCTTGAACAGTCTCTTGAGATCCTCACCAGCTCCCATATCGCTCCTTCCTTCACCATCTCTTTCGCATTTCCTTCTGCAAAACCCGATATTATGTGTTACAATTATGACCATATTATTATTACACGGGACAAAAACCAATCAATTTGTTCAATGTATATATATTATATGAACTTAACACACTTACCGTGTTGTGCTAAGTGACAGAGAGCTAGCTCGATGTGTCGTCTTATGGCTGCAGTTTCGGTTTTGGCATTTTGTACAATCCAAGAGAGTGCACCGTCTTCTATTAATAGTGACTTCCCTCTTTTAGTTCCTGCTAAGTGAAATGCATTTAGTCAATACAATGTTTCACGTTTGCCAAAGACAATATCGGATAAGTTAATAAGGTTTGTACCTTGGTTTGATGCTCTTGACTCGCATTTCGCAAAGTTAGCGATCCCTCGAGCAACTTGTGCAAGAACATCAGGATGTCCACATCTGACCATCCCCAACAAAGCTGCAATTCCACCTTCTGATCTTAGTTTTGTCTGCAATTTATCTGTGGGATGCAAAAACAATCCAATGTATTATCAGGATTTAACCAATATTATATAGCTTGTGAGTTCTTTTTCATAATAAAGTGAGCAAAAAGAGAGGTGAATCGAAAATACCGTTTCCACAAAGATTTGCAATTGCTCCAGCAACCATCCTGAGGGTCTGAGGATCTTCAGCATTGGCTGCCGTTGATGACAATAAACCGATGCCTCCTTGATCCATGATCAGCTCCTGGTTAGTTTCTGTGAATAAGAAGAGCAAATAGGACTTGGTTTCATTAACAAAATACTAAGATATGAGATGATAAACTAAAGAATTTAACTCATGATAACCACAATTTTTTTTACCATTCATTGCAAGATTAGCGATTGCACCAGCTGCAACTCTGTGAATAGTCTCATCTTCTGTATTTTTCAGAAGCATCAGCAAGGAGGTAAGACCACCAGCTTCCACAATTTGTTGCTGGTTTGCCTCTGGAGTTACATACAATGAACAGTTGATTGAAATAATGAGCCTCTCAAATAGTAGCAAGCAATTACAAAATAAAAGGCAAAAGGATGAAGATTGCGGAAAGACACCTTCAGCAGCCAGATTTGCTACCACTTTAACAGCATGAATCCGTACATCAGCATCTTCAGCTTCAAGCAGAGACAAGATCTTTTGCAACCCCACTTTAAGAGGCAAACATGTACAAGGTGTTATATATGTTTTCCTGTAATGTAACTGGTAACAAAACCAACTGATGGTGTGAAACGTCAGAACTTACCTTGTTCAAACAGTCTAGCTACAGGAGGTTTCTCAGCATTTCCTGGATCTTGAATCTGAGGAAGTCTTAACTGAGACATTAAAGAATCTCGAGGACCAGAAGTTTTCTCTGAACCATGTTGCTCAAGGTTTCGTCGAGTCTGCCAAAAATATATATAAGGAATTAAGTAAAAATGGAACAACTTGATACATAAGGAGCATGCATTTTTATGTGAAAGATCCCTGTTATGCTCTTTACCTCGTCAGCAGTAAGACTCAATTGCAGTAGTTGAGAATGCAGTGTAGCTATTTCTCCTTCTAGTTTTTCTTTTTGTTGTGTCTCGTTTTCCAACATCTTGTGGAGTCTCATGATCTCAGAATTTCCAGACACCTAAGCAAATAAAGCAATTGTAGCTCAATAAAAACTTCGAGCTGAAAATGAACAATCCACAAAAAAAACTTGTTACAGGAAGGTTTTCGAAATATACTTCCACTTTTTTAAATTCATTGAGCTGTTGTTTCAGCCTATTCACTTCCTCTTCAGCCGCCATCTTTGACTGCGCTTCTTTCTGAAGCAACTTTTTCAGTTCAGAGACTTCCTCTAAGGCTGGGGCTATTGATCTCTGTAAGAAAAGAAAGAAAATATGTAAATCAGGTGGAGTGAATGATGCATCCATAGCCGCAAGGTGAACAAAATGTCATGCATTACATTTCCATTTGATGTGATGTCCAGTCCATTTTTCTCTCCAAGCGCAAGTCTTTCAGCAGCCAGCTTTTTCTGATTCTTTGACCAGTTCTCCTCCAGCTTCTTTATTGATTCCATGTAATCATTCTGATACCTTTGCTTTTCATCCTACAAAAGGATATGATTACTGAATCATACACCAACGATACATCTCAATAGCAAAAGTCTTGTTGCATCATCTTACAAAAAGTACTCACCTCTAGTGCATTGGCATATCTCGATTCAGCCTCAGAAATTTGGTTATGTGCCTCTACGGTTATTCTTTCGATTTCATCAACGAATGCTTTCTGCTGCCTTTCATTTTCCTCGATTAGATTGTCTAGTTGTATCTCTAGTCTCCTAGACAAGCTTTTGTAATCAAACTCTTCCTTTAACTTCACCATGTTCTCCACTTTCATAGCCTATAGATACCCAACCGTTAAAGGTAGCCATCAAAATAAGCAAATTAAGAATTTGAAATAGCAAGCAGTGAACTAATATATTACACGTTGAAAACGTGGAACAAAAAAATTCAACTGGACAGTACCATCATATACCAATTGTAATCAAAAGAGCCGTGCTAATAGTCTTCATACTGTATATCATTAACCGTAAATGCAATAATCAAACAAAAAAGAAGTCCAAAGCTATAGGCCCTACCCTCTGCCCAAACATTATAGTGCTTGTAGTCTCCCCTCGATGTCGTGGTGATGGACCAATCGTAATAACTAAGGAAGTCCTTGCAGTGCCTGTTGAGATCATAGGCCACATGTCAAGCAAGTCAACAAAGTACATGCGGGAAAGGATTCAATATTATCGCTTAATACTAAGATATACAGATGTGCACACTAATGCAGAGACAAACTTGCCTCCAAATGAATCTCTAAGCAGTCTAGTTAGCTTTGAATCACGGAATGGAACATGAGAACTGTTTTCAGCAAGTGCATTGATGCATTTCCCCAGCGCACTCAGAGAGAGATTGATAGATTTGGCTTCCTCTAGTGTATGTCCCTCACTTCCTGGTACAATATATAAATAAACATAAGTTCAGAAAAAAGAAGACAAAGATGGATATTAACACAAAGTTGTTCAGTATAACTTTGAAGTTTAAGTTGTTAGTTGTCTAAGTGTAAATGAGGAATATAAAAAGTAGGTACTCCTAAAGTCCATTTACTGAAAATATCAACCTGATTTATTGATACGTTCCGATCCAGCAAGATCTACCACAACTAATTTTCCCTTCCGGACAACAGGAGGCTTGAGAGATTTAGTCATATGGGAGTTTCCATTACTCTCACTTGACAAACCATCTCTTGGTTTTAAAGAGCGCCTAACATTTACCTGCAATTTACAGTAGTTGGCTATGAGTATGCAAGTTTATTACCAACAACTCTTCAAGCAAAATCAGGATCAATATTGATAATGTTCACCATTAAGATAGCATGACTACGGGATGACTCTGTGTTCAATTTGGTGTTAGCAGCGAACCGGTGATCTTCTCCGAGTTGCAGTAGTTCCAGGAAGCTTTGTTGATCCCTAATCTCGACCAAGGTGGCACCTGGAAGTGAAACATCTCCACTTTTCGGATCCTCAACTATGGCAATGTTATCATTGGACGGATCAAGAAGGTCTTGTACAGTCTCCATATAAAGCTGCATTTACATCCAGCAAACAAACATTATTAAGACTTTCCAAGAAGACACATGAGACTTAACAGTAGAACAGTATATAGAAATATAAGCAACCTGCAGATAGGAGACAGATATAGAATCAGTCTCCAAAGACACTTCGGCTAAAATGTCCTCCATAGCACGGACCATTATTCCACGATCAGCTACGTCTTCTTCCCCGAGCTGCCCTAGTGTATATGTCTTACCAGTACCGGTCTGACCATACGCCATTATTGTCCCATTGTAACCATCCAAAACACCCTACACTCAAATTCATCTTATTGTTTCAACAACAGAACAGTTCCAAAACTCTGGAACTTTGATGAAGGTCTAGTACACATCTAATATATTACCTCCACAACAGGTTTTGCCACAACTTCATAAACCCTCTTCTGAGAAGCATACTCAGTAAGCACTTCATCAAACTCAAAGGTATCAGTGTCCCAGTTGTTTTTCCGGAGTTTCAACCTCTTAAGCTAAAAGAATCAAACAAGAACGTCACAAGATTGAGCTCTCCACATTTTCAAAAAAAAATACAAACATCAAGTGTATAAATCACAATGTACCTCAGGCTGTAACTCAACACAATCAGCAAAATCAGCATCAGCAATCATTTCCTCCCCATTGCGTGGCCTTAATCTAACAGCTACTCGAACTCTACCAGGAACTATAAAAAACAAAAATCACAACACCAAATTATAATCCAGCTAGAACTTAATCCAACATCTCAAACACATGATGAATCAAAAAGTTTATATCTTTAAGGAGTAAAATAATCGAAACAGTGAAATTTCTAGGTGAAAAATATGAATTTTGTAATATTTACCACCGGCGTCGCCACCGCTTCCAGACTTAGAGCCGCCGGCGCCACCAAGTGCGGCGGGGCTGCTCTTTCTGAGGAGAGACTTGGATTTGAGAGAAGAAGGTTTGTGAGCAGAGGAAGTAGAGGGCTGAGTTCTGAGTGAGCTTCTATGAGTACCGTTTCTGTAATTGACAGCTCCGGTTCCTGAAGTAGTTGACATTTCTTCTTCTTCAAACGCATAAAATCCAAAAAGAAACGACCAAACAAAGTCTATTGGGAAGTCTTGTAAGAAAACAGAGAGAAGGTTCTCTTCTTTCTTCTCTCGTGTTTCCCTCAATTTTACTATTACAAGTTCCCGAGAAAATTCCTTTACTTTTTTTGCTCGGAGTTTTAATTTTTCTCGGGAAAATTCCAAAAGAACAAAATGAGAGAGAGAGAGAGAGAGAGAGAGAGAGAGAGAGAGAGAGTCTGTGTTGTTGAGTGAAGTGAAGGGAATCGTGTGAGGAGGCGTGACAACAGTTAAAAAACCAAACATCAACAACAACAAGTTGGGTCCTAAAGATTGATGATTCATTTACCTGTTTTGACTTAAATGCCCTTTGTTGGTCAAGTAATTTACTCAGTTGGTCTCTTCTCTTCTCTATATGTATGTACGGTACGTTTGTTTGTTGTTGTTGTTGTTTGTTCCGCGTGAACCAATTTATTAATGCTTAGGCAATGCAATGCGAGAGCATCTAACTCTAATTCCAGTCACGAGATATGTCAAATTTGGCTTACTAAATTTTTTTGTTAGAATATACCAATCTTGTCTACTAGTAGTAGGGTTCGTGTGTGGTGGTGTGTGGTGTGTGGGTGACTGGTGTAGTCAACCACATTGTTCATAATCATATCATCATTTCGCCATAATACTATACCTATATTTGAATGAGTTTTTTAAAAAAAACATTTAAATTTGAATTCGTCTCTTTAAAGCATGATTAGAGGATCAAAAGGAACAAAAGTTTTTGGACTGAGAAAAGTGGAAATTTAAAAAAGAAAAGGCAATAACAACAATAAAGGGATTTCAAGGGTCCCCATTAAAAAAAAAAGTAAATTTGTCAAATCGCCTCTCAATGAAAAGTTTTTTCCATTCAATTTTTTTATTAAATAAAGAAAACTTATTCATACAGTAGAAGGTGTATTTTTTAGATGAATTGAATCTAGTATAATCATAATCAAAATTATAGATTGGTTAACTCAATATCAAATTAATTCTGAGATGTGTAAGTCCTTGTAGACATGGTCCAAAACATCATGATTTTTTCTATATCAAAAAGCACCGATCGTAATTTTAAAAAAAAAACATTTTAATTGAACATGTTCAAATAGTACTCATAGAAGCTCACTCAGAACATAAGTATTTCATAATCAAATGTTAAATGAAACCTTCTTTTTTATTTTTTGTCATTCTAGTGCTCTATTAGTCTATCTATATACTGCAGCATTGATGTATAAAGAGGGAAACTTATTCAAAGCACTCAGTATATTTGTACTCGTGTAGGGGCCTTCCTCAACTAGCCTGGACTTACTAAAAGTGAGAGTTATATTCATTCACCCAACAAAAGAGTTTTCTTTTTTATTCTAGATATTATTAAAAGGTCGTTTTTTCGTTTCCTCTTTGTAATTTCAGAATCATGTATAATTATTGATCATATTGGATAGTGATATATACTAGACACAAACACACAAAAACGTTCTGAAAGGTTATACAACTGATGCAAGGTCAGATCATTTGATATTTTGCATCATGACATGGGCCTGAAAGTGGTTTTCCAAAGGTTGCAATGTCGCAATAAGGTCTTCCTTCATCTTCCCACTATTTCTTTATATATAAGAGAAAAATTATAAAAGCCTTATAGCAAACAAGTACAAAACATACTTCACAGTTGAAAATATTAAAAGTCTTTTACATATGTTCATTTGTTAGGTTTTTTTATACAGACAACTATAGTGCATTACTTTTTCTCTCTTTGCTTTTTGTAAATTGTTTGATAAGATCCGGAATATGGACCCAAGATTTGTAATGTAACCATCAAAGAAGTGATGGTGAAAACAACAGTTTACCATATCAAAAGGACACAAGTTATATATCATTTCTTCTTCTTTTTCAGTTCATACCAAAGAAACAGTCTTATCTCAACTCCTAGGTTAAGCAATCTCAGTTTTGACATCACAATTTTAATTTCATTCAATTCTCGGTTAAGAGTTTAGACAATATAAAAACTGTATTGGAAATCAAATCTAGTTCATAGTGCAAAATTTCAGATCATTTCAGCGGCCCTGCAAAGACATTAATATATTTGGATAGATACTCCTTTAATAGAAAACAGATCGGATACAACTATTGGACTTGATTGTAGACAGCGACATGTTCAATACACACCATTCAAAGATCTGCATTGGCCCATTGGCTAATTCAACCAGCCGTTTTAACTGACCACCAGCTTCAACTACAACTCCTGCTATCTTTTACTACTCTGAATCCTATTAATCAAACCATCTTAATAGAGTCTACAATCTGCAATCCTGGCCATAACCGAGCCCCTTCAAATCTATCAAGTAAAGTGCGATGACAGAAATCAATGATTTATTCATTCACTGAATGCTATCACCTAAACTTCAAGACATCTCTTAATATTTCCATGGTTTGATGCAGATAAACTACTTTGACAACTTCAATCATTAATCATCCATAGGCTATATACAAACTCCACTTATTCCAAGTTCTACAACTATAAATGAATCAAACTTTCTCCAGGTAAGAAGAACACTAATTTCCCCAGCTAAGACGAAGTAGCAAAATCAATAACTCATTCAATCCAGGACACTTAAACACCTCAACTAAAGACATCCAACTCTTCCATGGTTCAATACAGATACCCTACACGACATCTTCAGTTTCAGAATCATCAAGTTACATAGTTTACCAACCATAAGCTATATATAAACCCCACTTTTTCACTACAGATAAACTCCCAAGACGACATCTTACGTTTCACAACTATCAAGTTACATCCTTTATCCACCATAAGCTATATACAAACCCCTCTTTTTCATAACTCCCATATAAACAAATCAGAGGTATCTTCCATGGCTTGATACAACTATCAAGTTACATACTTTATCCACCATAAGCTATATACAAAATCCACTATTCCATAACTCCACTATAAAACAAACCACAGGTATCTTCCACGGTTTAATACAACTATAAAGATACTTACTTTATCCACCATAAGCTATATACAAACCCACTTTTTCATAACTCCACTATAAAACAAACCAGAGGTATCTTCCACGGTTTGATACAGATAAATTCCCTGGAAGACATCTTCAGTTTCAGAGCTATCAAGCGACACACTCAATCCACCATAAGCTACATACGAACCCCAACTTCTCAATAAGTCCCCTATAAACAAACCAAGAGAATCCTAGTAGTAAGATACATCAATAAGAACATTCAACTCCTTAAGACGATACCTTCAGTTCAGAACTATCAAGCTACGCACTTTTATCCACCATAAGCTACATACAACCCCAAACTTGTCCATGAATTCCCCTATAAACAAGCCAAGACAAATTCAACAACTTCAAACGATTCAACTTCCTCCAGGTAAGAAGAAGTAAGCTCTAACAATAAAGAACACAAATCTTCTGATATAACGAACAAATTTTATTACAGAACAACAAATCCAGCGTTCCAAATCATGAAATCACATATAATAGCAAACCCTAACTTCCTAAGAAACCCTAGAGAGCAAATCAAACGATAACAAGAGCATAAAAAAAAAAAGAGCCAAAGCAACCAACATCACGATCCTTTGAAAACAAAGAGAACACAAGCAGACATTTTTGTCTTATCACCAATTCATATCCTGTCAACCTTATCAGCCTTCACCACAGGATTGGACTTAGCAATAGCTTCTCTGGCCACTCCTTTGAAATCGAATTCGCAGTCATGAGTCTCTGGATATCTATGAGCTCCACAGAAAGTGCTCCCACACTTGCACTTGAAACCCGTCACGCCCACTTTCTTGTTGCAGCTCAAGCATCTCGTGGCCGTCGATTTCGGCGGATCCACGGGAGCTGCTCCGTCGCCGCTCGTTGATGATGATGAGGACCCGGATTCGACAACGCCGGAAGTGACATCCTTGCTCTGTTGTGGTTGGATTTTGGGTTTGTTAGGGTTTAGCGATTTCTCGACGGCGGCTTTAGCAGAAGCGGCTTGCTCCTCCTTGGCTCGGATGTCTCTGTAGCATTTGGAACAGAGGTTCATGTTCGATGGACTTCCGAAGAAGCCACAGCCATTGACGCAGAGCTTTGGCTCTGAGGGACAGAAGCTTGTGCCGTCGTTTTGCTCGGAACCCATAATTGAGAATCGCCCAAACTCTAAATCGAAATCCTACTGCAAATTAAAAAAGAAAGAAAACACAAATCGTGAATGGAAGAACAGATGATTGGAATTAGGGTTAGGGTTTTCTTTAATTTTATGGTTCCACTTTGATAGAGAATCGTCGAGAGAGAAAAAGGGAAATTGAGAATATCAATAGATTTAGAAAATGGAGATTCTTGGCTTGTTACTCACGCGAGAAAAGACTTAAAAAATCATTTATCTCATTATGACGAAAATACCCATGGGACTCTTAATAAAGTTGAGGAGTAAATGCGTCATTTAGTCAACTACTCACGACCAGGTCAGCGTGTAACCCAAAAAGACTATTTCACCCTCACGCCGCAAAAAAAAAAATGAAAAAGAATGGTTCTGGATATAGATTAAGGAATCAAACGAAGAACAAGACCACGAAACACAAAATCTTCAAATCTTAATAGAACAAAACCAGTAAGAAAATTTACCTGATTCCGCAAAGCTCAGCAGGCGGAGACCAAATTTTCCGATATCTCTGTCTCTGCGCTTTAGTTTCCGGCGACAAGTCTCGGTAGAGAAAATATCTCACCCGGTGTATAAATCACAGCAAAATTACAGACAAGAAGTTCGTGATTTGATAGGAGACCGAGACCGTAACCAAAGCCTCTTTAGCTTTTCGCCAGAGAGAAAAAGTTAGACAAAACAGAAACCAGACTCTTTTGGTTCTTTTGCGGTTGTCTATGTGATTGTGGTCAAATGGTTTTATTCGTATGCGTTGAGGCGCACGGGATATTTTACACATCGTCTTATAATAGTCGTTCGATGAAACAAACGGAGAGTGATGAACTCATCGTTTTATAATCCAACGGTAGTGATTGGAACTTTGTATTAAAAAGTTGATATAAAAATGGGTGGGGTTGTCGATACTTTTTTTTGGGTGTTTGTGGATTACGGATAAAGTTTTGGTTCTCAGTTCGTGATAGATAGATGATAAACCGGTTTATGTGAACCGGGTTTGGTTTGTGGGGACAGGCTGAGCTGGTTGGACGGTGACGTAACAGAGGATAAAGAAAGGAAAGTGGCGCGTTTGTCCCGACGCGATTAGTCAGTCGCTCTTTTTTATTGTGTGTGATTTGATTGGGAATGTGATGAGGTTGATGATTATGATGTGATCCTACTATGCGCGTACGTACTTAAGAATGGTAGATTCCTTCTTCTACGTACCATTATGTTACCAAAATGCTATGTGGGTGAAAACATTCGGGTCTTGACATCAAATTGATTAGGTGATTCACGCAAAGTGTGTTTACAGACAGTAAACATATAATAACGAGTCCTGATGAGCCTAACACAAAATTACGTTCTTTTCTTTAAAGCTAAAACTGAACCTGCATTTTTATTTTCAGCAAACTACTCTCCTGTTTTTCTCAAACTGATGTTGTATATATATGTTCCTATCCTGTAGTTGTGAACTTGTGATCTACACTTCTAAATATATGTCTATGTTTGAAATTGACTTATGTAAGAATCGGATATATATATATATAACTTCTTATGCTCTTCATTGGTGCTTCGTGTTATTAGTAATATACAAATGTCCACTTACAAGAAACTTAAATTATTTAGGGACCAATTTTATTTTATTTTCATTTGCTTCTAAGTATCATATTTGGGTTGCTTTTCATTGTCTTGTTTCCCTCTTTCTCTTTGATGCTTCAAAGCAACTAAATTTGAATGATTTACATATATCGTTAGTCGTTAATTGTATAGTTTCATCAATCATCATGAAGCATATGTTATCCAAAACTAATTATATTTTTACACATCTCATCAATATTAGTTTTTGCAAAAAAAAAAACAAAGTTAGAAAGGAACATCCGAACATACAACATGTATGATGTACCCACCGTGACGGCAAAGCGAATATAAAGCGAAGGGACTCAACTCTCAAGACTCGAGAGCAACGCAACTCGCTTAGCCATATGATTGACTCGGCGCTTCGTGAGCAAAACAGCTATTAGCCAACCATATGTCTCCACTTGTCTGATTGCGACACCGGTTTAATAATTTGAAAGTAAACCACCTAATTATTGGGATATTATTCTTCCTTTTTAAATTATGGTAATGAAATAATATGATTCAGATGCTTCTATCTTCTAAACCCATTCGCTCTCTCCGATCACCACCATTTGATCTAACGGTCTCATTACTCTTAAGGAAACCGAAGACAAAAACAGAGGCGCAAAACGAATCTGACGGGAAGCTTTTCAGATATTTTTTGTTTTTGTTTTGGGAAAAAGGATTCATTTTTTTTTAGGGTAATCTTCTCTCGATCTATGACGTACAGCAATGGCGTCGATGGGACGGTGCCTGAGCTGAATTTGAGAGCCGAAAATGGTGATTATGTGAAATTGAGAGGAGGATCGGATGAAGAAGAAGGTTCATCGGCGGAATCATCATCATCATCATCGGGATGTTCGATTGGATCGGTTACTTCTGTCTGGTTCTGGGTGAAATTGATCTCCCTGGGCGTTTGTTTGGGTTCTTTGGCTTTTGTAATTATCAAATGGATTGGTCCCTTTTTGATCGAAAAGGTTGGTTTTTTATTTTCTTTCTGTCGAAGATCTGATGCTTGCTTATTGGTTGCATTTGATTGAATTAGGATATGCGTAAGGATTCTAGCTTCTTCTGGTGGGTTTTGATTTTTTGAAAATTAGGGTTCTTGTGTCTTTACATTGAGAACATGTATAAGTTCATTGAATGCCAAATTTTGGCGCTGTATAACCTATTAACACCAGATAATTTGTGAGCTCAGCCACCAAAGCTTGGAAATTTCGTCCAATTCTGCAAAATGTAAATTGTCTGTGGTTTGCCATTTTGTATAGTATCGATGAGCTCTATTTGGTGTTTTCACATCTACTATGTTTACTTGCTGTTCCAAACGTATCTGTAGTTTCACTTGTGATGTTAGACATTGTTTATTGGGAGGTCTGTGGCGTGGCTGCTGTCTTTATACTCCATTGCAGCTCACCAGCGTTAAGTTTGAATGTAAATTTGTACATAAATTTGAATTACTTGAATGGATTTGCAGCATTTTGTGTATGTGTTTGTAAAGTGATCCATTTTGATGTTTGTCAATATCATGCAAATTTTGAGATCTGTGATAGTCTAATAGAGTTGGTCTCTTTATGTTATGAAACGTGAAGTATATCCTCATATATGCTGCTGTGTTTACATATTACGTTTCAGGAACTGATTCCATTTATAAATTGGGTGAGAAACACTTTCAGCATTCCAATTCTCGGTCTTCTACTCTTTGCCTCGGTGGCATTGTTCCCAAGCATTCTTCTTCCATCTTCTCCTTCCATGTGGATGGCTGGTCTTACATTTGGTTATGGAAAGGGGTTTCTATTGATTTTCTCAGCAGCATCAATAGGTGTTACTCTTCCTTTCTTAATCGGACATCTCTTTCTCCACAAGATGCAAGTAAGCATCATCTCAAACACTGGAATCTTGTGCACTCTTTGGCTTGAATACTTATTAAACTATAGATGATCAACTTGGCCATTTTCTTCCTGGTCTTTTGTGCAGGAATGGCTGAAGCAATATCCGAAAAAAGCAGCCATACTTAGAGCTGCTGGTGAAGGAACATGGTTTCATCAGTTTCAAGCAGTCACTCTAATCCGTGTCTCTCCATTCCCTTACATAATATACAACTACTGCGCATTAGCGACTGGAGTTCACTACGGTCCATACATCTTAGGGTCTCTTGTTGGAATGGTTCCTGAGATCTTCGTCTCAATTTACACGTATATGCCTCCTTCTCTCTGCCTCCTGTCTCTGTGTTCAGACATGTTTCTGCAGAATCTTAGATTGGTGTTTTTTTTGGTTATATGCAGGGGAATAATGCTAAGAACACTAGCAGTTGCATCAGATGAGAGACACACGCTTTCGGTTGTGGAGATAGTCGTGAATGTTGTAGGATTCTGTGTAACTGCAAGCGCAACTATAGTCTGCACAATCTATGCAAAGAAGAAACTAAGTGCAATGCAAGCAGAGGAAGTGGAGACGCTACAAAGTCCAATACTTTAACTCTTTTCACCACGAAGCGCTTCGTTACCACAACATGCCCCCATCTAACACGACTTGAAATTGATCTCATAATATATATGTTTTGTTTTCTTTTTGTTATTCATCTTCATTTGAAAATGAATATTTTTATGTCTTTTTCTTGTATATAATATATATATCAACTGAATTTTGAAAATTTTCAATGTATATTGATTAGATCATCTAAACTCTTTTCAATCTACTACTTTTTTCTTCTTCTTGTAGTACAATAATAAAAGTGACGTTAATACTGTAAAGAGATTCAATTAAATTTCCCGACACAAAGCATGATTGGAAACTGGAACAAGACATCTATGAAAATGGTTACAAAGGCAAAATAATTTACTATGACAAGTGTACAATGGTAATGATTTTGAATTGCTATTCAATGACTCATCTTGAAGATTGTGTGTCCTCTCTATGCTTTGATGAATTATCTTTTATCCATCAATGAGCCTCTCAGAGAACTAAATCAAAAAAATCTTCAACATAATCATGAACAAAAACAAAATAGAGAAGCAAACTCAATGAAATAAAACAGAGAGAAGAAAAGCCACAGAAACAAACAAATGACAGAAAGACGTTTTTGCTTTTTTGGTCACTCACTCATCCGTCTCTGTCTCTAATTCTCTTCCCCTTTTTAAAAAAGCCCATAAGTTTCCAAAAGTTTCATTTGGAATTGGACCTCTTAACTTATTATGAATTAACCCCAACACATATCACAAATTATAACTACCCTGAATGATGATCATCAAAAGCCATGTAGATTCAAGATTGCCTTAAAATCAACTCATTCATGTACTATAAAACTTGAAAATATGTAAATATATATACTCCCAAGTCCCAATAGTTTCTGATCATTTGAATAGAAATATTAAATGTACAATTCTCTGTACACACATTCAATATGTTTGCAATGGGGACCAGACCATAACTACTTGTTTTTCTCTTTTTTCTTAAAAAAATCGGTATTTCTAGAATTTTATTCACACAATTTGTGAAAACAATTAGGTAGGGATTGTTTAATGGCATGATAGTTGGTGAAAGAGAGAATAAATGCTTTGGTAGAAGAACAGACAAGCAGACACTCTCCTTCCATTACATATAATGTTTACTTATACACATATATGACATTGTATGTATCGAACATATAGACGATGAACAAAGCAAGGCACGTGCTTCTTCTTCGTTTGGTGGAAGCCAGAGAGAGTGAGAGAATTTAATTCGTTCATTAAGTTAACTTTCCAGCCAAGGCACACACATTACTCTTCTTCTCTATAATGCAAGATGAGCTCAGTTCTGTCCTGAACAACCACCTTCTTATTTTATTTTTTCAGTTGTGTTTGGTTCACAAACTTGCAAAAACCCCACAAATCTGGTTTATTCTCTGTTCATGGGTAGTTCTTGAATCTGTGATTCTTTCTTCTTTTGTCGTTTCTTGGAGAGTGTTGACTTTGGTCGGTAGATTTTTTTCTTCTTTCTTTCTAGCCGTTAAGGATGACTTAAATAAATGCAGAAGCAGCTCAAAAGTTTTAAGCTTTAGCTCAATCCCAAGAAAAAAATCAACCGTTTAGTTTCACATTTCGGTTCATAAATGCTGCTACTTGTTCTTGATTCTGGTGTTGAAGGACGGATCCCAATTTGGAGCTCAAGATTGTAGATTATCAAACCGGGTTCAGTTTCGGGTTCGGGTTCGGATCCTGAACCGAGAATGTCATTTGGGTAGACGCCTTTATCAGCTGAACATGAGAAAGGTTCATCTTTTTCTGGTTTTGTTAACTCTCACCTACATTTCAGCTGCTCGCTCTGATACAATCAATGAGCGAGACGTTTTGCTTCAGTTCAAAGACAGTGTCAGTGACGATCCGTACAACAGCTTGGCCTCTTGGGTCTCCGACGGCGACCTCTGCAACAGCTTTAATGGAGTCACTTGTAACCCAGAAGGTTTCGTGGACAAAATCGTTCTGTGGAATACAAGTCTCGCCGGAACCCTATCTCCGGGATTGTCAAATCTGAAGTTTGTTCGAGTTCTGACCTTGTTTGGCAACAGGTTTACAGGTAATTTACCGTTGGATTACTCAAAGTTACAAACTTTGTGGACGATTAATGTTAGTTCGAATTCGTTGTCTGGTTCAATCCCGGAGTTTATTGGTGATTTGTCTAGCTTAAGGTTTCTCGACTTGTCTAGAAATGGTTTCTCTGGAGAGATTCCGGTTTCTCTGTTTAATTTCTGTAACAAGACCAAATTTGTTTCACTGTCTCATAACAATCTCTCTGGATCAATCCCTGCTTCAATCGTGAACTGTAACAACCTTGAAGGATTTGATTTGTCTTACAATAATCTGAAGGGAGTGTTGCCTCCTAGGATTTGTGAAATTCCGGTGCTTGAGTATATCTCAGTGAGAAACAATTTGTTATCTGGTGATGTCTCTGAGGAGATACCTAAATGTCAGAGATTGCGTCTTGTCGATTTCGGAAGCAATTTGTTCCATGGATCAGCGCCTTTTGAGGTTCTTAGATTCGAGAATATAACCTATGTCAATGTTTCTTGGAACCGGTTTGGTGGGGAGATTGGAGAGATAACTGATTGCAGTGATAGTTTAGAGTTTTTGGATGCTTCATCGAATGAGTTAGCCGGGAGGATACCTACTAGTGTAACGGGGTGCAAAAGTCTCAAACTTTTGGATGTGGAGTCTAACAAGCTGAATGGGAGTATCCCGGGAGGTATCGGGAAGATGGAGAAACTCTCGGTGATCAGATTAGGTGATAATTCTATAGATGGGGAGATACCAAGGGAGATTGGAAATTTGGAGTTCCTACAGGTTTTGAATCTGCATAATCTCAACCTCATTGGTGAAATACCAGAGGATATATCCAATTGCAGAGTACTTCTTGAACTGTAAGTTCTAATTATTGTTCAATTCTTGTTACTGTATTTGATTTCTGAATCTCACATTGTTGTAAAATGTTTTGTTGTTGTTGGCAGAGATGTTTCAGGGAATGATTTAGTAGGAGAGATCCCTAAGAAGCTATTAAACTTAACAAACCTAGAGATTCTTGATCTGCATCAAAACCATCTCAATGGAAGTATCCCATCTGATCTTGGAAAGCTCTCCAGAATCCAGTTTCTTGATCTTTCACATAACTCGCTCTCAGGGTCAATCCCATCTTCCCTCGGGAATTTGAATACACTAACGCATTTTAATGTCTCCTATAACAATCTCTCCGGTGTTATCCCTCATGTTCCAGTGATGCAAGCTTTTGGATCTTCTGCATTTTTGGACAACCCTTTCCTCTGCGGTGATCCACTTGTAACTCCCTGCAATTCACATGGAGCTGCAACAACATCCAGAAATTCTAATGCTCTAAGCATTTCAGTTATCATTGTTATTATTGCGGCTGTTGTTATCCTCTTCGGTGTCTGTATAGTGCTTGCTTTGAATCTAAGAGCTCGTAAAAGGAGGAAAAACGAAGAAATACTTACAGTTGAAACCACTCCTCTGGCGTCTTCAATTGACTCTTCTGGTGTGATTATCGGAAAACTTGTTCTTTTCAGCAAGAATTTGCCATCAAAGTATGAAGATTGGGAGGTGGGTACAAAAGCTTTGCTCGACAAGGAAAATATTATTGGCATGGGGTCGATTGGATCAGTTTATAGAGCATCTTTCGAAGGAGGGGTTTCCATTGCAGTAAAGAAGCTTGAGACTTTAGGAAGAATCAGAAACCAAGAAGAGTTTGAGCAGGAAATTGGACGGCTTGGAGGTTTGCAACATACGAATCTGTCTTCTTTCCAAGGTTACTACTTTTCCTCAACTATGCAGTTGATTCTCTCTGAATTTGTCCCTAACGGTAGCCTCTACGATAATCTACACCTAAGAATCTACCCGGGAACCAGCTCAAGCCATGGGAATACCGATTTAAATTGGCACAGAAGATTTCAGATTGCTTTAGGGACCGCAAAAGCGCTCTCTTTCCTTCACAATGACTGTAAACCGGCGATTCTTCATCTCAATGTTAAGTCCACCAACATTCTTCTAGATGAAAGATATGAGGCAAAGCTATCGGATTATGGACTAGAAAAGTTTCTTCCGGTTATGGACAGCTTTGGTTTGACTAAGAAGTTCCACAACGCAGTGGGGTATATTGCTCCCGAACTAGCTCAGCAGAGTTTGAGAGCAAGTGATAAATGCGATGTGTATAGTTATGGTGTAGTTCTTCTTGAGCTGGTTACAGGTAGAAAACCAGTGGAGTCTCCATCAGAAAACAAAGTCTTGATCTTGAGAGATTATGTGAGGGATTTATCGGAGACTGGTTCGGCTTCTGATTGTTTTGACAGAAGGTTGAGAGACTTCGAAGAGAATGAGCTTATTCAAGTCATGAAGTTAGGACTGATTTGTACGTCGGAGAGCCCATTGAAGAGACCGAGTATGGCTGAGGTTGTGCAGGTTCTTGAATCAATCAGAAATGGATTTGGATCATGATGAGTAAAGATTGCATAGAAAATGTGCAGGGTAGTATTTAGAGCTTAGAAAGTGGGGTTTAAGGGGAAATAAGTTATTCTTTTGGATTTTGGTGATATTCCGGTTTAGGCTTACATTTGTTCAATGAAATTGTTAGTCTGGTTAACACAATACCAAACCGAGTTTTGACGAATGTAGATAAGCATTTTCAATCTTGAGATTTACATGTTATACAAACTTTTCTGATACGGTTCATAACTACAAGCACATCTTTCTCAGACAAATTACTGATACAGAATCTAAACCATCCTGGTTCAATACAATGACAACAGGACCCTGGTGTTACATTGATCTTACCAATATTCAAGAACTTGTTCCAAAGCTCAATCTCGCCTCTCTCGCTGTAAGAAGACATCAATCCTCTCATATCTGCCCAACAAAACAACCCTCCATTGCCTCTCATGCACTCGATTCCTAAACCTTTCAATCCTTTTACAAACTCTGAGTAGATTCTCTTTAGTCTCTGCCTACTGGTTTTTACATATGTTTGAATGAATTCCGGTTTGGAGATTGCGGAAAGGAGCAAATGTTGGGATGGCGATGACACCGGTGAGAGCGTTGTGAGCTTTCTCGAAGCTGCTAGAATGTTCTCATTGAAGGAGTATATGGCGCCAGCTCTGAGTCCTGGAAAAGACAAGTCTTTTGACAGATCGTACACGATGTGAACTCTTTCCTTGTCAAGATTCTCTTCTGTCTCAGCTATATCAGCTATAGTGACAAATTCTGCTTCTTCATCTCCGTAGATCGAACAAGCAAATATCTCGTTGGAAATTATATGAATGTTTTTCTCCCGGGTGAAGTCCAGAAGAGCATAGAGATTTTCTCTGCTCAAGAGAGTTCCCATGGGATTGGAAGGGTTTGAGATTATGATTCCGCGGACTCTCACACCGCGTTTCTTAGCTTGAGAGAAACTCCGTTCAAGCGCAGTCACGGATATATTGAAATTATCAGAACTCCTGCAAGGAACGTGTATGATTTCAACTCCGTTTCGCCATTTAACATCCACATTGAATCTGCAGAAACCGAACAGCTTTAAAGCTACAGACTATTAGTATTCTTATGCAGCCAGAGAGAGTCAAGCAATAAACTGAAATCGTTACCCGGGAGAGCACGGCGTTGGAACAAGGAAAGCGTTTCCAGAATCAGCTAAGCAGAAGGAAAGAATCTCGATAGCTGAAGCTGCACCAGAAGTTAGTACCAACTGCGATGGATCAAAGGTAACAGCATTCTTGGTTGCTTCAGACATGAGCCTTGTCACACCCTGTCTCCAATATAAATGAGAAATCCACATTCGATAAAAAACAAGAACTTAGAAGTATCCAAAAGCAGTAGACAGTAAAGCATGATCAAGAACAGATAGTAAATTTCGAATAGTATGCTAAAGAATTTGAAAATCTACACCTCCTTCAATATTTCATTTGTATCATAATTGGGTCAATGAAAGGTAAAAAATTTAGAGTTGAAAAGAAAATAACCATTTTGAGCTCCATGAGTCCATCAGGAGGCTCATATGAAGCAACCCCACTGAAACGCACTCCAATTGAAGTTTGAGAAACCCAATCCAAGCTCAACTGTAAAAGAAGAACATATTGTAGATTATAAAAAATCAGAGAACCACGAAAGAAAAAATCGAAACTTTTGATCTTATTGGACCTTGTTCTGAGCTAAACCAAGCTCGATGATGCCATCAGGGTTACCCGACTCGTCATACGGATCCTCCTCGACCCGTCTCAGTCCCAGGTGATACGGCGAATCCCCACCTTTGAGGATACTATTGGCCCGAACCGAAACAGAAACGTGAGCCCCGGAATTTCTCGGCGTGATATTGACCCGAGAGAGAGACCTGGACAACCCATTAAGCTCCGATTGAGTCGGACTCGAGGAACCCGAGTTGTTGGCAGAGGAGGCTGAGTTCTGAATAGCCGGGTCGGATTCGGGTTCGTCTATCCGGTTTCGTTTGAGATAAAACTGGAGAAAGTAGAAGAAAGCACAAGGAATTACAGAGCCCAAGACTAAACCACCACGGCCTTGAACCACTCCTTGTAAAGGCACGATCACTCTCATCACGGTTGTTCGCCGCCTTTCCCGGAAGATGTCTCTGAATCGTGTGTATCCCTCCGGCTCCGGTAGATACCGGCACGGGTCATTATACCCAACTCATGCGAACAACGGAAGCTTAGAGTGAGTTTTAGAAACCAGGTCGGGTAAATGGATTATCGGGTCAGCGGCGAACTAAAAGAACACAGAGAGAAGCTTTGATAATTGTTTAGTACGAATTTTCTGATGTCGTTGTTTGGAATTTTTTGGTAGTGGCGTTGATTCGTTGCTTGCTTCAAGGGTTTTGATTCTTTTAGTCGTTGAGATTTTTTTGGAGGGAGATGAATGTAAAACTACCATGTTACCCTTTAGTCTTCATCCTCCGCAACCACAAGCTACAATGACCCAAATCGGATATACATTCCACTTTTTTTTTCTTTCTTTTTTTATTTATATCGAAAGAGAAAAGGAAATAATCGATCATCATAAACTGGGCCTTTCAAAGGCCTCTGGTAACTCTAAAACGGTGCGTTTTTTTTTATTGTAAAAAACTCGGTTTGGACTAGCCTAACCAGACTAAACCAGATCAAAACGCAGTCGTTTTGGGGTTGTTTTGTTGAGTCGGCCTGAATTTGTTGGATGCGACGAGAGCAGACAGACAGATCAAAATAAGTCGGAAGCTGTTGCTTCGTCGGGTCGCCGTCGCCGATTAAATCTCCGACGAAGGTTAGTAATTTTATTGTTGTAACCAATGTGCTAACTTCGATTTTGTCCCATTGTGTTCGTTCTGAGATTTCACAACCCGAATTGATCTCTCATCTTCGAATTTTGTTTTTTTTTTTTTGTATTTATGATTGATCGGTCAAAAGCTCAAAATCTGGATGATGGTTTGAAGTCTATATAAGTATTTTTGTGTGTGTGCAGTTCTAATAAAGAGAGGGGGGAGGGGGAAGAAGATGGATCAAGGAAGGCAAGTATTTTCAGTTGATCTTCTGGAGAGATATGCCACAAAGAATCGTGGCATGATTACATGTATGGCTGCTGGGAATGATGTCATTGTTCTTGGTACTAGTAAAGGATGGATTATACGCCATGATTTCAGAGTTGGGGGTTCTAATGGTATTTTCAATTCTCTCATCTCCCTTTTGTTTCTTAAATTTCAGTGGTGAAAGTTCAGTTTTGTGAGAAAATTAGTCAAATCTTTTTTCTTTTGGATGTAGATATTGATCTCTCTGTTGGTCGAACCGGGGAACAATCGATTCACAAGGTTTTTGTTGATCCCGGTGGTAGCCATTGCATTGCTACTGTCACTGGTGTTGGAGGAGCTGAAACGTTTTATACTCATGCTAATTGGCTTAAGCCGCGTGTGTTGAGCCGCTTTAAAGGTTTGGTGGTTAATGCTGTGGCTTGGAATAGGCAACAGATTACTGAAGGTTATGTTTTTAGTGTTATATGATGAGTCTATAATTTTTTCTATCTCTCCGTTCTCACATGGATTAATATTGATGATTTTGTTTGTTTTGTCTTTCCCTGAATTCAGTTTCTACTAAGGAGATCATTCTGGGCACTCAGGATGGGCAGCTATTTGAGATGGCCGTGGATGAGAAAGACAAGAGAGAGAAGTATATCAAGTTTTTATTTGAACTTGAAGAACTTCCAGAGGCCTTCATGGCTTTGCAGGTACCGACATTTTATACCGAGTTGAAATTACTTGTTTCCTCCATTGGATTTGCTATTCTAACCACTGTCTTTTATTGAAACTAATGTGTAGATGGAAACGGCTAACATAAGCAGTGGGATGAGGTACTACGTGATGGCTGTAACTCCCACTCGACTCTACTCATTCACCGGGATTGGAACATTAGAAGTAAGCTAAATTCTCTTCTGCTATCTGATGAATTATGGACCCCGATCTTATGAATAATATAGGAACATTAAATGTCACGATCGTAGAACTAACTTCTTATTATGAAATGGGAGCATTAGGAGGTTAAGTGGAAGTTCACAATATATTTATTGAAGATGATCCAGTTTATTGGTCGATATGGTTGGGCTGTCAAATTCATACATGATTGTCCCTTCCTAATTTCAGATATCACATCAGAAAATTGGATCTAACATCTTACTTTTTAGATCTGTGTTGCTTTCAAATCTGTTATCTCTGGCAAATGTGGATTAGCTTTTCTTATGTTCAATGTCTAACTTCTAAGTGTTTACTCCAGTCTGTTTTTGCTAGTTATAAAGAACGTGCAGTTCATTTTATGGAACTTCCTGGTGAAATACCAAACAGGCAAGCTATTAAGTTACCTTAGGCTCATTTTGCGTTTGAAAGACATTACAAAGTGTAATTCTGCTCTCTGAACATATAATGTTTTATCGTCTTTCAGCGAACTACATTTCTATATAAATCAACGAAGAGCGGTGCATTTTGCATGGCTTTCAGGAACAGGAATTTATCATGGTGGCCTAAATTTTGGAGCTCAGCACAGGTAGAATGATAGTGTACTTATATGGCTATGTCCCTCTGAAATACTTATTGGGATCTTTCTTTTTGTTGCTCACTTTCATATCTTTTGGTTCCTTCATTCTGTAATTTGATTTTAACTTGTTGATAGTTATCCAAATGGTGATGAGAATTTTGTGGAGAACAAAGCACTCTTGGACTACTCAAAACTGAGTAATGGCACTGAAGCAGTCAAGCCTAGTTCAATGGCACTCTCTGAGTATCATTTCTTGCTTCTTATTGGGAATAAGGTTAAGGTATGTTTGGACAGATGAAAGGTGATACTTTCCCCGTGTATGTACTTAGTTTGATATGGCTCATATAAGTGCTTTGTTTCATAAGTGTGCTTACTTTCTGGTTTCTGCATTCCTTCAATGCGGGGGTAGGTTGTGAATCGGATAAGTGAACAAATCATAGAAGAGCTCCAGTTTGATATAACGACAGATTCAGGTACGAGGGGCATAATTGGACTTTGCAGCGATGCTTCTGCTAGCATTTTCTATGCATATGATCAAAATTCGATATTCCAGGTCTGTTTTGTTGTTGGCTTAGTCGTTTATAATGATAGTAAAAGTGGCTGAGGGAGTTTTTCTAACATCTTCTGCTTTCACTTCTTATTTGGGATTTGGATATATTCTTTAGGTTTCTGTGGTTGATGAAGGCCGGGATATGTGGAAGGTTTACCTAGACTTGAAAGTCTATGCTGCAGCTTTAGCAAACTGTCGTGACCCTCTTCAGAGAGACCAAGTTTATTTAGTTCAGGTGATTCTTGACGTCATCTTTAAGTTAATAGGCATTGGCTTTCATGTCATAGGTGTCATATCTACAAATCCTTTTATTATCGTATTATTGCTGTCGCCTGCCTATAGATACTTGTCAGAAAGAATCTCTCTTTTGATTATTTGTGGATTGGGCATCTTCTGTTGTAGGCAGAAGCTGCATTCACCAACAAGGAATATCTGCGAGCAGCATCATTCTACGCCAAAGTAATTTCTAGTTCCTCTGTTTTACTTTGTTCTTACTTGATGTAATTCATCATTGACGTGGTACTATGTTTTCTTTGCAGATCAATTACGTAATATCTTTTGAGGAAGTCACTTTGAAGTTTATTAGTATAAACGAACCGGTAAACATTTATGTTTGTATCTTTGCTAGTTTTAATTATAGGACATAAATAATCTCTAATCCAGTGTGCGCTGTTCAGGAGAGAGAAACTGTGTTTACATGTGGGCTTCAATTTTTACTGTCTTATGTTCCTTGTGTGATTGCAGGAAGCTCTGAGAACATTCTTGTTGCGGAAGCTTGATAATCTTTCAAAGGATGATAAATGCCAGATAACCATGATATCTACATGGGCAACTGAGCTATATTTGGACAAGGTCTAGCTTTTGTTGTCTTTGTTCTCACTTCACGTTTAACATATATTTAGAAAAAAATTATGTCATCTACATCTAGTATTCCCTATTCTTCTTATTTATATCCCCCCAGTTTTCTTTCTGACTTTTTGTGTCCTGTTTTTTGGTCTCGTGTTTGTTGAATGCTAAATTAGATTAATCGGCTGCTTTTGGAAGATGACACTGCTATAGAAAATCGTGACTCTGAGTATCACTCGGTCATTGAAGAATTCCGTGCTTTCATGAGCGACTGCAAGGATGTATTGGATGAGGCAACCACAATGAAACTTCTGGAAAGGTAATTCCACAAGTATCCCAGGCGATCTATTAAATTATATCCCTAAGACAGTGAGCACTTGGACCTTTATAGTGATGTTGTATTATTTTGTGGAATAAGCTATTCTCTTAAAAGAAAGTTTTCATCACATCTCCTAGGATGTCTTGTTTACAGTATAAGACACCACCTTTCTTCTTCTTTTTTCTTATCTCTTTTTTCCTTCTCCTGTAGTTATGGTCGGGTTGAGGAGTTGGTATATTTTGCAAACTTGAAGGAGCAATATGAAATTGTAGTTCACCATTATATCCAGGTTAATGGCGTGATAAGTTTTCTTTTCATACTTGATCCATATAGAAAATATATCTTACTCAGGATTGATCAGTTGACATTATGAGTTTCATATTTATCCATTAGCAAGGAGAAGCAAAGAAAGCATTGGTGGTGCTCCAAAAATCTTCAGTATCAGATGAGCTTCAGGTCTGTAAATATTAGCACTGGGTCTTGTGATATCATGTAATCTCCCAATCTTTGTTTTGTCCTGTAAACCAGAATATATTTTGCTCACTGCAGTATAAATTTGCGCCGGAGCTTATTATGCTTGACGCATATGAAACTGTGGAAGCATGGATGGCCAACAAAAATCTTAATCCAAGGAGATTAATTACTGCAATGATGCGCTACTCAAGCGAACCTCATGCAAAGTAATGGCACACTTCTCAACTATATGTTTATTCATGTTGTGTTATCAATTTCTACAATAACTCCTAAAATCAAAATGCAGGAATGAGACACACGAAGTCATAAAATATCTTGAGTTTTGCGTCCACCGTTTGCATAACGAGGATCCAGGGATTCACAATTTACTTCTCTCATTATATGCCAAGCAGGTTTGGTTGGTTTTCGTCAACAAATTTTCTTTGATTCCTTATAACTTTAGAACATGTAACTAACTGGGAAGCAACGTCTAGGGTTACTGTCCATTTTTCTTCTTTTTCACTTGTATGACTGTGACTAAGAAGTTTCTGGAGGGCTACGTAATGGTTTTATTTTTCTTATCCTATTAGGAAGATGACAGTGCTCTCCTCCGTTTCCTGCAATGCAAATTTGGGAAAGGACGAGAGAACGGTCCCGAATTTTTTTACGATCCCAAATATGCTTTGCGCCTCTGTCTCAAGGAAAAGAGAACCCGTGCCTGTGTCCATATCTACAGCATGATGTCTATGCATGAAGAGGCGGTAGCACTTGCTCTTCAGGTAATAATTCTATTAATAAAAAATCATCCATCTTTCAAATTCCTTCTCCTAAGATTCCGAATTCGCCACATTCTATGATGCCAATATGTCTCAGAAAGGTTGGTTGACCATTTTAGTCCGAATTTTCTTCTGGTTGTGGTTGAAAACAATTTTTGTTTTACAGATTGATCCAGAGCTTGCCATGGCTGAGGCTGATAAGGTTGAAGATGATGAAGACTTGAGAAAGAAGCTGTGGCTGATGGTTGCAAAGCATGTTGTCAAGCAGGAAAAGGGAGCTAAAAGGGAAAACATAAGGAAAGCCATTGCCTTTCTCAAGGAAACTGATGGTCTTCTGAAGATAGAAGATATTTTGCCTTTCTTTCCGGACTTTGCCTTAATTGATGACTTCAAGGTTAGTCATCTTTTCCTCTTTTCCAGACACACAAACACTCTGTCTTGGACCTAACAAGTTGCTTCTGCTCTCTTGTTATTTTCTTCAAACTCCTCTTGCAGGAAGCGATTTGCTCATCTCTTGAGGATTACAACAAGCAAATAGAACAATTGAAAGAGGAGATGAATGATGCCACACGTGGTGCAGATAACATTAGAAATGATATCAGTGCGCTAACTCAACGATATGCTGTAATCGACCGTGACGAGGAATGCGGGGTATGATGATCCTAAGAATTAATAGTCTTTATCTATTGTCTAGCTATCTATGATATATATAGATTGGAATCAAATTTTCTGAAGCACCAAAATTACCAGTAGAGCTTATTATTTTCAATATGTTACCAGGTTTGTAAACGTAAAATCTTGATGATGACCGGGGATTTCAGAATGGCACAGGGACATTCTTCAGCTGGACCGTTAGCTCCTTTTTATGTCTTTCCTTGTGGGCACTCTTTCCATGCACAGTGCCTGATCACACACGTCACAAGCTGTGCACATGAAGAGCAAGTAAATTCCTAACCATGAGTTCTCTCTGTATATTAGATACTGCAAATTTAGTAATATTCAGTTCGTTTAGAGTAGTACGATTTGCTGTACCTGTAGCTTAGTTCGTAATTTTCCATGTTAAAATTGTGATTCCATTTTTTTGGATTGGTTATCCAAAAATCTGTCTAGGCCGAGCATATACTTGATCTGCAGAAGCAGCTGACATTGCTCGGAAGCGAAAGCCGGAGGGATATAAATGGTAACAGATCTGATGAACCCATAACAAACACAACTACTGCAGACAAGGTAGGGACATTCGTTTCATTTTTCTTTTCCTTTTTATTTTATATCTTTTCTTAACATGTTTCTATGGCTTGACATATATTATTTTACCTTGTGGCAGCTTCGATCAGAGCTAGATGATGCTATTGCCAGCGAATGCCCATTCTGTGGAGAATTAATGATCAATGAGATCACTTTGCCTTTTATAAAACCTGAGGATTCACAACATTCTGCTTCATGGGACCTCCGACCACAGACCAACTTAGCAAACCAAAGGACCATTTCTTTGCCTGTTTGATTCATGTCACCCAGTGATTTCTTCTTCAGCTAGCTTCGGATTGTGAATTTGATTTTGAGTGCTGTATTATTTGTGTAATATTATTATTAAACATGCTTCTGGAGATACATACATTAAGTTGTTTCACCTACTCGTGCCTCTGTAATCTAAAATGTTCTCTTGACTATTTTTTCGATATGAAAGATACTTTTGTATTCCATGATTTTGCATCAGTGACGCGATTCTTCCTCGGCTTCAAAATCTTTTTCTGCAGATATTTTCTTGGCCAGAGCCTGCTTGGTCCAGCGCTTCAAGTCATAAGCTCTCTTGAAAGGCTTCTTATCCTTGGTAAGTTTCCTCTTTGTAATGGCAATTGCAAGATCGTTTGGGAACAAAGTTTGCCAGACAAAGGCGTGGAGAAGCGTGGAGACAAACAAAATGCAGACCATCGCTGTAGATATGAAGGAAAGAGTGAGTGCTAGAGCCCTGCTGGGGTAACCAGGTACTGCCTCTGCATACTTTATTGTTGCTACTGATGCTGTTGTCATAGGAAAAGTATATGACCACCACGCTACTGAGAACCTGCATACAACTCCTTAGCCACTAATTTGCAACAACACATACTTTGACTGGAAAATATATAAACCCGAGTTTGACTTACTTGAATCCCGTGAAGAAATTGATCCGTGCGACAAGGGAGATGTATAGGAAGAGTGCAATAAAGAAGCAAGTTCTCGAACATCCATCAAATTGGCCATATATCGTGTTCCAAGCGATACTTGCTGCTGAGGGGGCAGCTATGAACATAGAGTAAACAGGATGAAGCTCTTTAGGCAGAGCTTCACTTGTGGGAAGTCTCTGATATAGTGTTACGAACAAAACCAAGTAATGTGCAAACCCAACTGCCCATAGAAACTTAGCTACTTCACTCCATCCAACTTTTGAAGCTAAGATGGCCCCAACGAA
The DNA here is from genome assembly GCF_000375325.1 of Capsella rubella. NCBI lineage: Eukaryota > Viridiplantae > Streptophyta > Magnoliopsida > Brassicales > Brassicaceae > Capsella > Capsella rubella. Next base: position 4,347,329 of record NW_006238923.1, read on the forward strand.
ATTCCCTACAACAGAAAGGTGAGAAGATGGGTTTGCGACTTTGCATAGTCTTCTTTTCCCTCCTGAAAGCCATTGCCCATAGATCTTTAGCTCGAGTAAGAAATAAGGACCCATGAAAACGCACCAAATAGCGGGATGGAGGTATTTTCGGTTTGAGGAGAACACGGGAGGTACGCTCAGGGCTAGAAACATGCAAACCACCCAAGGAGCAAAGAAGAAGTTGACTCGGACCGGATGAAAGTACTCTCTTTTGACAGCTTCGAAGTAGAAGATGCATTTGAGTATGTAAGTGAAGGACACAGAGAATAAGGCTACCAGTGACAATAGCCATACAAGTAAGTTAATCAATGGTGTGATGTGTAAAAAGTTTGTCGCGGGACTTTTCGCCAGGGCAAGCCACAAGACAGCTTGACTGCTAAGTCCTAAACAGATACCGTAGCATCCAATCGGGAACCTTAGAAGAAACGGCCATTGCTCCTCTTTTGGAAGCAGAATATCTTCATTGTCCTGCAAGAGAATACAATTGGAACTAAGTCATTGAGAATTGAAGAGAGAGAGAGAGATAAAGAAGAAGAGTTGTTACCTTGACTTCATCCAATTCGGGTCCTCTAAGAGCAGCAAAGTATCTTCCTGCAGAAACATTTTCATTTATAGAATCATCTTTGGTCTCACCACCTTCAGTTCTTAAAGAGTTCTCAATGTCTCTCTCCCTTATTATAGAAGGCAATAGAGATTTTTGTTTGCTGAGCGTAGATTTGGTCCTAAACATACTGAAATCTGCTTTCCGACCATCTCCACCGTTGATGATTCCACCTACTTCAAACCCGCCAAAGCTACGACCACTCCTCGGTAAACTCTTTTTGTCATCTTTTTCTCTAGATTCTCTGTTGAGCACAGAGAAACCAGTCTCTAGTGAGACCTGTCTGCCGAAACCTCTGTATGGTCTTTGTTTCCCTCGGTTTGGTCCTCTGTAACCAGAAAATCTCTTGTTGTTGTTATCTTGCTGTTGCGGTTCTTGCTCTGCTTCTTCTTCAACTTCATTGATGTCGGCGAAATTGGAATGAGCATTTGATTGTTTCCTCTCCATTGATCAGAGTTAATATGATACTTGAGAAACACAGGAGAAGATATTTCTTTTTCTCTCGAATGCAGAGGAAACATGTTGATGTATATAGAAAGAAAGATGCAATGGAGTAAGTTTAAAAAAAGCAAAGTATGTGGTTAAGGAGAAGAGATCACGAGAGAGCTTGTTGAATGGTGTGGTTTAAATGTGTGCATGTGAGAGCCAATACTTTCCTGGAAAGTTTCTTAGGTTTCTCGTGAAAATGTTTCGATCCAAACAGCTTGGAAAAAGAGAGACGATGACAAACCACAGATAGGAAAAGGCCGTTCCCTTAGTCACGACTCACGAGACTCAAATTGCAATAACCAAAATCAAATTGCATTTTGCTTATTTGCTCATCTTTCTTCTACCAAAACAAAACTTGAATCAGTTAAGTTGGACTGGTTCGGTTTAGTTAATTCGATTTATGTTTGCTCCATTCGTTTGGTTTTGATGTCTCGTAACTGATGAAACAATTCACAACTACAATGTGAGGTTTTGAAGTGGTTATTAATCAAAGCCAATTCGTTGCCTGTAGCCAACTTAAGTAAAACCTATCAACATTTGTTTGCATTTACACGACAATGTGACGTTACATTAGATGTCAAAAAAAAGAGTACGTAAACACACATTCTTAGGTATATATTTGAATTATGATCTTACATAAACAAACATATGTGAAGTAGAGAGAGAACATGTGTTTCAATCGTAAAGGCCTATAGGTTTGAAATATTGGAAAAGGGATAGAAAACAAAAAGAGTGGAGCTACCAAACATATGTGGAGAAGTAAGAATAGCATATATTCTTCTTCTTTATTTAAGAGATTTTGTTTCCATGGATTTTGGTCCCTTTGTTTTGCTTTACTTTTTCTCTTTATCCAAACAAAACAAAAACCTTTGAATCAATCACTGAGACAATACAAAAGTGATAATAAAATCAATGAATAGGCTTCGCATGAATTGGACCAAAAGACAAAACTCACATAAGCTGTCATAATCTATCTCCCTCTCTTTTCTCTCCTCTTATTTTCTTTTCTTACACTTTCTTGAAAACGAAAAGCAAAATATAAACATAAATTCTTGAAGAAAACTTGGTTTTTCCAATTAACACGTTAGACTTGTTGTATAGTTGTATAAACAACAATTATGAGAACGAAACCACAACAACCTGGATTTTGCCTACATTTTATATGAAATGAACTAATGAAGCATGTAATATATAACTACCCCTATTGATTAATATAACACGTTTAGTTTAAGTGTTACCACCTTAAAATGTTAGCTATATTGGAACACACATTAACAAGCTGTAAGTCTAATGATAAACCTTAACCCTACATTAGCTAAAACATCAATATCATATTTATCAAACCTATTTAATACTGACTACATTTTTGGATGCATGTTTGGTTCAGCCTTTGATTACTCAATTATAGTCAACAATAAGATGTGTTTGTGTTTGTGTGTCTTTATGCCTAACATTTTTCTTTTTTGTAACAAAGAAGGAAACTCTTCTGCTAAACACATTAGTTTTCAGATCAAAATAGTAGATCTCAAATCATTATAAGAATACAAATCTTACAAGTGAAATAATGAGCAAGTTGACATAAAAAAGAGCAAGTTGACAAAAACAAAGAAGGCAAGTTGCTAACAATTATATTAAAAAAAAAAAAAAAGGAAAAGGAAAAAAAAATATGTATACATTACCAAACAGATGAAAATGCGATTTCGCCTAACTGAAGAAGAACTCAAATCAGAAGTGGAAAGAAATTTAGTATTTTTAACTTTTTTTCATCACTATGTTTCGATAATTTTGGTAACACCAACTATAAAATAAAACATAACAGTACAAGAACAAAATAACAAATTTAAAACAAAGGAAGATAAAATAAAATATACAATCTTATTTCCTTTAATTATGCCCCCTACTTTTTCACTTTTGTTATAAATATATATATATATCCCCTCTTTTTTTTTCCATTTCATATCTTTTCCCCAATCTCAACCATTTACAATTAAATTGATTTGTCCCCTCTCTCAAAACGAACCAAACCGGTTCAAAAACAAATAGCAGAATTCCAAAGAATCAAGAAACTAAACCGAAAAATTAAAAATTAAAAATTACTTCACCGGTTTAAAATCCAATATCTTTCTTTTTCTTCTCACTTTCTATTTTCACTTCTGGTTAAGCAATTTGGATCTCTTCCTAGCTTCGCTATAGAGAACCACTCCCATAATGGTGACGCCAAACCCGGCAATCCCCATCACCGTGACTGGATTCCTAAATATCAGAACCGAAACTCCGGCAGCCACCGCGGCTTTCCCGTTCCCCAAAACCTGCAATGTGAGAGCACTTGTGTGCTTTGTCACCAAGAAATTTGTCAAGTTCACTAAATATGCCACTGTCGCATTCCCGGCTAGCAAGAAGATGATCAGTGGATCCGTCCTCGCCTTTTCTATTAGGATTCTTAATACGTTTCCTTCTATGTATAGTGTGAATGGTAGTAAGATACAAGCCGCCATTGGAGCCATGTATAGCAATAGATTCATCGAATGCAGCTTCTCTGATTCCGACGTCAGAATTATCCCCTACAACAACATTCACAGAAAATCCGGTTCAACCAAACCACGAAATAACTGGATTCAAACTCAGATTCCGTGAGATCCAAAACTAGATTCAGACGCAATTGAATCATACCCATGATAAACCAATACTATAATGTAAAATTCAAACAGAGACTGAGCTAAACCGGACTCAGTTCTGTTCGAAACCAAATTCCAGATTTGACACAATTAAACCAAATTCGGACAGATTTTAAAGAGAGATGTGTTGTAATAAAACTGAAATTGGAACACAGTTTCTATTGGTACTAAACCCGAAAATTCAAACCGATATTTACTGTTACAGATTTAAGAATTTAATACCTGGACGACGGATTTGAGAGCTCTGCCGGCGGTGGAAGCAACACAGATGAGGAAACCAAAGAGATGAAAAGAAGGTTCAGAGTTAGAAGCAAGAACGATGCCGGAGACGACGGGAAGAAGAGCCAAGTAAACTTCAGTGGACTCTGTTTTACAGGTAATGAGAAAAGAGAACACGGCGGTGAAGAAGGGCGTGGTGGCTCCAATGGCTTGATTAAACGAAACAGGGATGTAACGCAGCGACGTGTTGCCGCAGACGACGGAGAGACAAAAGATGGCAGATAAAGAGAGGATCTTCAAGAACTGACGGCGAGATAAGATGTGCTGACGTGGAACGATACCGGCGATGTTGATCACGGCGGAGCTGTAAGCGGCGCAGGAGAGCATGTGAGTCATGGTGAGGAAGATAGGGTAACGGAAACCGTAGTAGAAGAGGAGGTATTTGTTTAAGAGGAGGACTCCTATGTTAGAGCCGAACCAGGCTGCGATTATAGACGCCGTGAGGATTGCTGGAGATACGGTGGGGGAAGAGAGGAAGAATGGTTTGAGAGGCGAGGAGTGTGGAGGCGTTCCGGGGATGTCTACGATGGTTGGTGCGGGGGTTGCGGCGGCGTCGAATCTAGGATTGCTCATCCGCCGCGTTGTCCATGATTGAGCTTCAACCATTTCTTTGGGAGTAAGGGCAAAATGGGAATAATGAGTTTTTTCTTTTTATCTTCTCTAGAGAGAGAGAGAGAGAGAGAAAGTGTGAGTTTATTTAATCGTTTTCTGGTGAGGATCGAGATCTGAGAGTGAGGAGGAAGGAAGAAGAAGAAGAGGGAGAGATAGAGATGAATCGGACGGTGGAAATTTAGATTTTTAGCTGTAAAGGTATTGGGTGATATCAGCCGTTGGATCTTTATAGTTGGAGGGAATTGTTTTTATTTTAAAATAAATAAAAAGGAGAAACAAATACTTATTATAAAAGGAGAAATAAAAATGAAGATTCGAAGTCTTTTTGTGTTCGGAGAGACTCTCTAAGCCATATGAGTCAGAAGTGTCGGTAGTAGGTCCACGTTTGAGATCCAATTGGAAGCAATCCTCTATGACGCACGCCCACCCTAATCACGTAATTAATCACTCACTACTAATTTATTAGCCTCTCTTTTCAAGTTTTGTTTTCTTTAATTATTGTCCCTCAATACTAGCCCTGGGTAAAATATTCGTTAGATTCGCTTCGTTTCGATATTCGTTTCGATTCGATTCGAAAAATTCAAATATCTATAAGATATTGAACCGAAGCAAATATGAAAATCTAGTATTCGTAAAAACCGAAGCAAATAACAAATATTGAGTTTTTTTTAGTACCGAATATCCGCTTCGCTTCGTATATTTATATATATGTATAAATATAAATTATTATATAATACATATAATATATATGATATGTGTATTTATATATTTGGGTATATATCTGATATGCCTATTATTCAAATTATTATATTTTGGCTCGTTGGGTTTTTTTTGTTGCTAAATGTTGTTTTTAAACAAATAAAACTTTACTAGAAAAATCATTATTAAAAATAAAATGTGAGAATTCTATGGACGGTGGTTACATTTCCTTCTTATTTTGAAAATATGTCAAATAACAACCTCTAATATTTTATATTTTGCACTTTATATTTATGTACTATATATTTTTTGTTTAAAACAAAAATTGGATGGGTCGAAGCGAAGCGAATCAAGTAATTCGCAAATATTACGAAAATATTCGAATATTCGAAGTTCCGAATACTCGAAAATTTACGAATCGAAGCAAATAGCAAAATCAACTATTCGATCGAAGCGAAGCAAATAACAAATATCACAAATTTTCCGAATATTCGCTTCGTGCCCAGGGCTACTCAATACACTAGTAGTTTTATACAGTAGTTGGAAAAACACACTGCCCTAATGTCATGTCCTAATTCTTCTAGACTAGAACACGCCAAAATTATTATTAAACATCAGTAACAAAGATGGAATAAGTCATATGTGTGTATTTATAATAATATAATATGGTTAAATCAAAAGAAAATGGTGTAAAGATATATATATGGGATTTATCGTAACATGTAAACACCAAATGCGTCGGTGTTGACAGAATGGATAAAGCGTATAGTACAAAACAAATGAAATTAAACTTTAGTTTTCGGTTTTGAAATACTATACCATATAACATGTTATATTGTTATTTATAGTATTTTATGTAATGACGAAATGATTCAGTGTGTAGGTGTATATGTGTAATATTGATATGATGATGCCAATGCCAAACGAAGTAGTAGATCTCATAAAAGAAAATTCGTGTCACAACATCATTTAGCTTAATCTCTCGATTATTTACTTGGTCGATTTGTATACTAAGGATGTTTCATTCTGTTTCTCTAGATTGAATCATCCACTACATTATTGGTTTATATATCACTTTTGTTTTGTCAACATTTGTTTATACTAATATTTACGAATAGTCGAATATGTATATGTATGTTTAGATTTTAAAAGATGCATTTTAAAATTAATTATATTGACAATAGTACATTTTAATAAAGGTGGTCACAAATACCAAAATCAAATCAGATCTATCAAGTAATAACGCGATTTTTTCTTTCTTTTGAGCCAGCATTAATCACGCATTGAGTTTATTATTGACTATATGAATGACTATGGAACTGTATATGTATATATATGTCATGTCATGTGCACATGACAAATCTTCAAGTTTATCTAATTTCTATCAATCAAAGTTTACTACCAATTATGGTAAAAAATAAATTATAAAACGGGATTTTGGCCAATAGAATGCAATATTCTTCGCAAAAATAAATGCTACTTTCTGCAAAAAAAAATTCGCCTTGTACTGGTTAAATCAATATGAATACTTTTATTACACTTGCCATTTTGCCAACTGATCTCATGATACCATGCGATTGCTAATAATATCCAAAGGTAAATAAACAACTTGCACACCGTGGATTTTTAAAACTAAAATATCCTTAATGCGAAATATATTGTATGTATAAACATGATGTGAATAAAAAAAATTGATAAGTTCATTAATCAAATTACAAATTTACAAAACGAGAGAAACTGTTCGTTGACAGAAATGAAAAAGAGAATTGTCCCACATTGACAAGGAATCCAAACACGAAAGATATAATTATTTGTTTCTTTTTTTTTGGTATTATACGATATGAAGTGCATCTATCAATAAAATCATTTTTATCGTTATCACATCAATCCATAATACCCCCATTTCTCTTATAGCACGTAAGCGTGTTTATTATATGTGGAGATCAGATTTCAAATTATATGATTTATATAACACTAATACATGGAATTACCAGTTATCAATCAATTATCTACTACTAATAGATAAAAATCAACAATCCAATACCACACATAAATCATCAAGGTAAGATAATATTAAATACTGGAGAGTGTGGGATAGGTAAGAACTATCTTTACTTAGAAGGGACCAGTAAAACTTTACCTAAAATACTCAAAATGTCTTATTTTGTAAATTGCCTTGAGACAAATCAAATGATTACAGCACGTCACTTAAGTAACAAAACTTAATTCCAATGATGATGGATGTCTACGTATAATAATAATGCTTATGATATCAAATCACCTAACTAGCTAATCCTCTTATTTCCCATTATTAAATATTTAAGTAACTACATAACTAAATAAATTAGTATGTATATTGACCACATAAATTACATACGAATTGATGTCTAAAGTTTGATACTAACTTCTCTGTCTTTATTTTCTAAGTTACAACAAAACAAGCAAGAACAACTTAACTCTTTTTCGTTTTTTATTCTTTTAATGTAAGAAACAATTAAATAACATAGTATATGATGATTGCCACTGGCAATGTAAAGAAAGATTATATGATATAAGAATAGAGTCCTTATAGGACATCACATGTTCTTGGTTTTCAAAATTCTATGATTTAGTTACTCGTTATGAGTTTACAAGAATAAATAATGTGGGGCAGATTATTGTAGGAACCATTTGTTTCCATGTGCGACCCAATTCTAGTAGGGCCAAATAACAGTGGGAGCTAAAAGCTAGTTTGCATTAGGGCCATGACAACGATACATTATCTTAAACATTTGGTTAATACAAAAGTTATCAAAAAAGACAATTCATATGGCTTCGCCCGGGTTCGAACCGGAGACCTTCAGTGTGTTAGACTGACGTGATAACCAACTACACCACGAAACCTTTTGACCTTTGATAGATTTACAAATTATATCTACTTGTCGTTTCTGGATTAGCCTTACCTTACTGTCGTCGTCGCTCTTCGCCGTATTAGAACAGTACATTTCGTTACACACCACACAAAGGATTTGGTACGATACAAAAAGGTTCTGTTGTTTTGATACAAACATGAAATATCTAAGTTTTGATACAAAACAAATGTTCAATTGTTGCTACAAAACGTCACTGTCTTATCAATTTGTTGATTGTTATATTAAACCTTACTGGTCACGAAATCGCTGTTTGTAGCTTCCCATATAACAGTGCCATCACAAGTACAAAGCTTTTTGTAGTTTTCTCCAACTCCTGCGCTTCTAGCTATCACTGCTGCGGTCAATCCTGGGCCTGACTTATTATCCTCGGTCTTGTAAACCACTACAGCTCGCCCAATAAGATCCGCAACCTTGAGCTTCTCTTTCTTTCCCGAATAAAAGGCTTCCCCGTTCTTGTCTGCCTCTAGTGTTCCCAGGTCTCCCAATGCCTGACAGAGGAAAACAAAAGACAAATATAGCTTTTGAGTTTTTATAGGTTTGTGAATTGTGATGATATTATCGTGATTTTTAGAGTAAGCCTACCGACCTCTGTGCCAGTATGATCTTGAAACGGATTGTACAAGTTCCCCGTGCTGGCTGCTCCCTTTGTGAGATCTCCATACTCATTAATAGTCCAGCTGTGGGTTCCGGGAGACAAACCAGTAAAGTTGGCTTCGATTCTTGCAAGTTCCATACTGACCTGAGCAAATCGGACCACCCCGAAAATGTCAGGGCCTTTGAATTCCGCAACTGCAGCTGAGACTAAGAAATCTGCCAAACACATCACAAAGTTGAAGTAGCAAATGAGAAAATAGTCATCTATGAAAGACAGGACACGTAATCGTATAGTTAAATAACCCCAATCCAATACTTCTAATGAATCAGAATAGAACAAAGTGGCGGCAGTGTATCAAAGAGTGATTCACAGGTCAAATCCCAATGTAAATTTTCTTATCTTGTTTACTCCCATCATGAGCTGAGATAAGATATCTTAATTGTTTTGACTAGCAAAATAGTCTTCTAAAACAAAAAAGCAGAAGAGATATCTAACCTTGAGGAACACCTTGTCCAATTAACCGAGCTTTTCGACCTGTTTGCTCCAGAGCTTGGGTCATAGCCTTAACAGGGGAAGATCCAAGAATCCTCACAACTTGGTTGGACAAATCCACCTCCACGTTTTCAATCCCTATTAAAGATCACATTTCCATAATAAGCCGCAACAACAGAGTAAATCATAACCAAACAGACGATAAATAAAGTCCTATTTACTAACCTTCAATGGTTTCTAATTTGTTCTTTACAGCATTAACACAACCCTCACATTTCATATCCACCATATACTCAGTCTGGGAACAACAACAACAACATATTAAATTAGAGACACACGCCAAAAATTCTCAGTAGCTCAATCCAAAACAGCTTTATCAAATGATTTGTACTGGAAAGAGAGAGAGAGACTTACAAGGAGCTGAGGCATGACTCGATCCTCCTGCAAATCAAATTCAGCTACTTAAGTACCAATAAGAAAGCGAAAAAGGTAAAATTGGAAAAAGGGTAATTCAAAGTTTGAATCTTTTAACGGAAACCTGAGGGAGATTACGATCAGAAGTGAGAGCAGTCGTCATGGGAGAGCTAACGAAGCTTCGTGAAAGTCCTAAGCCACGTGGAGACGATCGGGAGAGGAAGGAGAAATTGAGAGATTGAGATTTGGGGTTGGTAGAGGAAGAAGAAGAAGAAGAAGGAGAGGAGAAAGCGATCGCGATGGGAATCGCAGAAGCGGCGGCTACGACGGCTGAAGTCGTTGCCACTGACCTCAGAATTGATGCCATTTTCTTGCTTCTTCAGCTTTTGCGGCTTTTTATTGATTTCTGACCCTTCACTACAAATCTTTAAATTTATCACTTTTATTTAATCTGTGAATAACATTTGTAAATACGGAATTACTGATATAATTAACGTGTTAAATATGATGGTTAGTATAACAAAATTCATCAAATATATATCTTCACCTAATTTGTGAACAAAATCAATGTACAATAATTGTTGTTACTAGAAACAGTTAAATAAAACAAATTACACGTTTTATCCAAAACCAGGAGGGAGTTCAGGGTCTTCTTCATCATCACTACATGCTTCTCCTTTGTTTTTTTCTTCTAAAGCTCCTTGGATCAGCTCTTGCTTCTGTTTACTCGCTGGACTGGTGTTGGAATCAGCTCTTGATTTTGGGACTGGTGTTGAAATCTTATGTTCCACTTCTCTAGAGGATGATCCGCATTTCTCGCCTCCCGGGTTAGCTAGTGTAGCGTAGACAGATTGTACGGTTTCTCTGATTTCATTCTTCATCCCATCCTCTGATCTTATTATCCCCCATAACCCATCTGAGAGCTGGCTCAGCATCTTGCTCCTATAAGCAAATAATTCAAATTCTTTAGTAATGCTTGTCATAAATAGTTACAACAACAAGAGTCAAGCTAGATAGCCTCTTAACTAACCCGACTTCTTTGAATATCGCATCAGAGAGTTGCCTGGTTTTCATATTTTGAGCACCTGATCGTTTTAAAGCTGTTGACTCCTTGACAACTGAAATCATCTTGTTTCGTAATTCCTCCTGCAATCCAGTTCCCACTTTTAATAGTCAGAACACAATGGCAATACATGCAGTCCAGAAGAACAAATCGCAAGATGTTTATCCAGCTGAGAAGTAACCTTCACTCTATATAAAAGCTCTACTAAGTTACGGAATTGACAATGCCAACTCGATGGATTACTCTAAAGACTCCTCAGAGATAATGAACAATATTTCAGCTACTGGTAACTAGACTAACCATTAAACAGTTCCCAATAAGTAAATACTGATAAACAGCCGGGAGAATCAGCCATAAGCCCATAGCTGTGATCTAACACTTAAAAGAAAACTCTCTCCTCTAAGATCTGATTCAGCTAAGAACTACTTAAGGCAATTTGGTAAACTCCCCAATTCTCCAAATCATCAACGGTTTGCTTACTTCCACGTCTCTAAAGCATCTTCAGATACACTTATCCCAAATCAAGATCAATGACCAAACTAACTTTTCCTATATAAACGATCGGAATCATCCCACATCAGCACAAATCTTCCCTGAGACGAAGCTAATCAACTAAAACTATCACCAGTGACAACATTACAAAACAGTAAAGAAAACATAGCAAAAGATCTCAGATCACTCAGACCCGAGTAGCTAACTGAGTAAAGTACCTAAAACCAATCATGGAGGATTGAGCTCAGTCTATATGAACTAAAGGAGCAAACTTTGCATCGAACTTTTAAAAAAAATATACTAATTTCTCAATTGTATTCGCTAATACTCATGTCAAACTAAGTAAACATTCCAATTTTATGAATCGAGAGACTATAAAAACACTAATTAGAGATGCAAATCCGAAGACAGGAAAAGAAAGAGAAATTAGGGTTTACGTTATCCTTAAGGCGGCGTATGATCTTGAGGCGGAGACGGTCAAAATCGCCGTCGTCCTTAAGCTTTTCTACAACTTCCTCTTTGCTTATCTTCCTCGCCATCGCCAATCTTCTCCTTCCTTCCACTGGATTTTTTTTTTTTTTTTTAATCTTAAAGTCAATTTATTAGTTACGGTATAAGTGATATACACACGGATAATTTTAAATTTTTGTTATTAATCTTTATTTACTCCAGAGGGGAAATATATTACAGTAGTAAGAAAATTATTACAAAATATCATGAAAAAAATAGCAAAAACTATAAAAATAATTTTTTTATAATCCAAAGGAAATATTATGAAAAAAATTTGGACAGAAAAGGGAAGTTTAAGCTAAATAATATAGCACTAGTATTATTTTTATGGAACATATCCCTATAAGATGGAAGTGTCACACCTAATCTAGTCCTTTATTCATTAAAAATATCCACCGATTATTGCAAAAATCATCATTTTTAGTATATTTCGAAGTGTCCCGATTTTACCAAAAACGATATATATATAATATATGTATATATATATATATGTATATATATTTCAAGTGTCCGCGTCATCATTCGCAATTTGGACTCCATATTGGCCCCTATATGATATTTTGGAATATTAAACCCTTCTTATGGTTGAGCAAATTGTGATTAACGAAATTTTGTGTTACCAAATCATTAAATTTTTATACGTACGTACGTCGCTTGAAAAAGCTATCGTGATTACTAGCTTTCAACATTTGTTGATCTTTTTGTTTTGTTTTTGAAAGAGTACATATGATGATCTTCTTCATGTATAACGTAATTTTCCATTTATCTCTTTAGTAGCCCTATTTTTCTTCATGCAATGATATAAACTATAATATTGTAGTTATAAGACCCAACATTAAAAGTCAGAGAAACAAAATCGCTCAGAAATTTAAGTTGAGATTAGAATGATGATAAGATTTATATATTTTTTAGTCCTGATTTCACATATCTTATACGACTATATACATGCTTAACTTTTTACTGATTATGATCTAAACAAGAGTATCATATTAAAGTATACGTTAGCCAACAACGATTAGATTTGCTCTGTAGATCGTTAGACATTTAGTATTATATGTAAATCGGGTCATTGTCCCCGAAATAAGTGCGATCGATTATGTTACCAAACGTTTTATTTAGACGCCATGCATGATGCACGCAATCATGTCTAGCTAGTGAAAATTTTAATCAAACATATATATATATATATAGTATCATCCTTAATTAGTACTTTTTTTTTTATTTCTGTGTGCACAGCAATGAAATTGACATAAACTCTTAAAATAACCAATTTTTTCGTTGATGGAAAAGCAAGTACCGCAAGAATATAAATATAGGGCCTATGATTGATTATATGTGTTCTAGGCGGCCTAGCTAAGAATTGATTAATGTTATTTCGGTATCTTTTGGCAAACTAGAAGATGACATATATATAATTGACTTTTTAATATTGCAATTTGCAAGTTACCGTTCGAGTAGTGAAGTTTTTCACACATACTAAACAGTTAGCTAGATAATTAACAACAATACATATGGCCTATAAACTCAAAAAAAAAAAAAAAAAAACAAGATGAAAAAGTCAATATATTTACAGACGAACATAAGAGTAGTAAAAAATGCTAAGAAATTAATTGAAACAGTTTTTCCTTTCTTACACAAGAAATGTATTTGAAACTGTTTTTGCTCTTTCCTTTGGATTTTTACATTATTGTTAAGTTAAAAATCATTTATCAAATTCAGGAACTTACTGTCGGATGAAACACATTTTAAATGTAAATTTCCTTGCGTAACTATATATTAATCAATTATAGCCACTAAATGTACAGCACTCAGATGAATAAATCGTTTAAAATGCCTTCCAAATTCAATATTTTTAATCTTTTATAATTAGTATCACTCACTCAATCGTATCTTTCGGAGATTTTAATGTTGTTTTCTTTGATGTCACAAAGTTTTTTTTCAAAGAAAAAGAAGTTGAATATATTGATCATCGTGCGAAAGTTTTAAAAAAGAAAAAAAAAAATCTTGGATGATATAAAATGACTAACATCATTGTTATAGAAATTCTACACCAAAAAAAAGAAAGAAAAACAATAGAACTCACTCAACCACCAACCAAAAAAAAAAAAAAAGGCATCATTTAATGGATTTTGCAGATTCTTCATCCTTCACACTAGATTTTGCTAATGAAAATTATCTCGATTTCTCTAGTTTGATCACTCCTTCAACACTTATATCATTCCAAGAACCTAATCCATGTAATCCCATCATTCAGAACGATGGAAGACAAAAGGTTCGTGAGACGACCATGGCAAGTGAAATCAGGAAAGGGGACGATGAGCCGAAGAACAAGAGAGCTAAACATAAGGATATTGAGAGACAAAGAAGGCAAGAAGCCACGACTCTTTACAAGAGTCTAAGGTTTATATTGCCATCTCATTACATTAAGGTAAGTGAGTGTTACTATTCGTCTATTCTTACTTATCCTCTTAATTAGATTCCTATACAAACTTTTCTTTGGTTTGACTAATCTAATCACAGTAATGAAAATTTGGCTTAAATAGGGTAAACGTTCTTCGTCAGATCACGTTGAAGAAGCTGGGAATTACATCAAAGACTTACAGAAGAAGATCAAAGAGATCAGTGAGAAAAGAGACCGAATCAAGAGCACTGTTACTCATCGTTCTTCTTCGACAAGCAGATGTTCTTTAAGACCATTAGCATCATCAACATCGTCAACTTGTTCCTGTTTTGGAGACACACACATGGCTGTTGTGGTTAGGCCTTGTTTGATCGGACTAGAGGTCGTAGTAAGTTGTTGTCTCAGACACGAATCTTTTCTTTCAAGTGTTCTTCAGCTTCTGACTCAAGAGCAATATTGTCTTAATGTTGTTAGTTGCATCTCAACTAGACAGCCACAAAGTTTCATACACACCATTGTTTCTGAGGTAATTTAATATTTTATAAATATAATTCTCTACTGAATTATGATGTTAATTAAAGAGGGTGTAGATATTATCAATAATTATTTTACGGAAGTGCTTAAAATTGTGCAGGTCGTGGAGGGAATTGAGGTTTATCACTCAGAGATTCACGAAAAGATAATGAAGATGGGAAGAAGTTCATATGAATATTTATATTAACTTTTGTTTCCTGGATTTTTCTTTTCATGAATATATTTTCGATAAAGGAAATAATGTAACTTGACAAAACAAAGAAGAAAAACTGTTATTATAATCACGTCTTCCTAAATGTAGTGTTCAGTATATCACCATGACTTTTGCAGAGTATGATGATACTATCATCATCCACCAACATGGTCATGTTCATAATTATCATAGAAGAAGAGATCAAATTGAATGGACCAAGATTTATAGCTTTTGATGATTTCTGTTTGAGCTTGAAACGATTTCTGACTTCTCCACAAGTATTATACTATACATATATATGTGTTAATGTGATCGTGGTATCATCATCATCCGTGTTTACCATATAGTATATGTTAAAAAATATCACATCCGAAAATGAACAATGAAAAGTTATTGATTGTCATATTTATGTTGATAATTGTCGAACAGTGTTGACTAAATTCCATCCCTAAATTGGATTTCCTGTTTAATTAATGATTCCTTGATTGATTAAATTAATAACCAGCTAATAATCAGTTTTGTTTTGTGCTCGTTAACTAAAAATTGATAAAAGTATGACCGATGTTTCAATCTTTTATTAGATGCCATGCAATCATCATGGATATAAAAGAATAGAATTAAAGTATTTTTTTCCCACTAGTTGATATATAAACATAAACCATTTAACTTTTCGCATGAAAGTGACATAAAATCCTAAAGTATCAAGTTTTTTTCCTTAGTGGAACTGGAAACAGTACCGAAAACATTTTAGTATAAGTCTATGATTAAATTTTTGTTGGACGGCCTAAGTATTAAATAATATCGTTTGCCATTTTTGTAACCCTGCTTGGTGATACAAATCAATGACAATAAAGGAAACCTTTTATATATACATAAACAATGACAATAGGGGAGCTGTCTATCTCTCAGAGTGTGGGTGGGTTAAAAGATCACGCATCATGCAATCTATTTTGTAGCTCAAGGTCCTCCAAATTGGCTGATTAAAAGGACCTCTTAAATTAGATGATAACATGAAGATGGAGGAGATGATGGTTAGTGACGAATGGAAACCAAACAAGGAAAAAAAGACCAAGTAAGATGTTGAAGAAGATATCAAAAGAAGCACCATAGATATTAGAGGAGATGAAAGAAGAAAAAATGAAGAAAAACTATCCTACATTTAAGTATATATGCAGCACATTTTAAACATAGGTTAACCTAGCGTAATTAATAGCCATTAGCCACTAAATGAACAGCTCAAGGGGTTAAATCTTTTTAAAAGCCTATCGAAAAACAGCTCAAGGGGTTAAATCTTTTTAAATATTTTATCTAGTATTCACCCACTCGCTCGTCCGGTCCGGGCGTAAAACTTGTCGGGGGGAAATGTCTTTCCCTTTCTTTTCTTTTGTGAAGACAAATTTGCCGTCACAGGCAGCGTTGGTATAATAGAGATTATTAGAAAACATATATATATATATATATATATTAAAACTCAAGAGAACCCAATGACTCTTTTATCACCACCAAAATTCCCACCACAAGAAGAGAAAAAAAAAAAAACGAAAGATACATCATAGCCCTATGGATTTTTCATCTTCTCCATTGTGCACACCTGATTTTGTATATGAAGACGAATTAGATTTCTCTAGTTTGTTTTCTCATTCAACACTCCAAGAACCTAATAATCCATCTATTCCGGTTACTCATATTGAAGCCGGCGGAAAGAAAATAATTTGTGAAATCACAAAAGAGGACCATGATGAACCGAAGAACAAGAGAGCGAAACTTAGAGAGATTGAGAAACAAAGAAGGCAAGAAGTCACGTTTCTTTTCAAGAATCTAAGACATATATTGCCATCTCAGTACATTAAGGTATAGACATATTACTTAATAATTTTCGTCTTTACTAATTGGATCCTTAAACAAAACCTAATTAGTGAACGATAAATATTTAATTTTATGAGAAAGTTGTTAAAACTGTGTAGGTGGAGGAGGGAATAGAGGTTTATTTCTCAGAGCTTGAAGAAAAGATAATCAAATCATGGTTAGGTTTATACTGTGTATTATTTCCGGTAACAAGTATGTTTGTAAAAATATATATGAAATTAGTGGAATTATCTGTTTTTACTTAAATTTATATGGATTGGCAATTGTTCGAGATATTATAGTTTATATTTTTCTGGTCTTTTGATTTGCAAAATAATGATATGTAAATTGCAGGATTCATGTTTCTTATACTAATTGTTTGTTCATTTGCCTTTGTTAGACATGTCCTTATCAATGTTTATTATTATTTTTTTGTTATGTAAAGAATTCAAAAACTAACATAGCAGAGAAGCTAGAAGTAGAAAAAAAGTATAACAATACATATGACCACTTCTCCATTGTTTTTTTCCAACACTCATTGTACTAATAGTTCTAAGTTTTTCAACTATTGGTACATAAAGAAGGCACATGGTGACCCAAAAAAAAAAAGAAAAAAAAAGAGAGCCACATACAGTCGTTCATGTCATTAGAAAAATAAAATAAAACCAAAGCTCCCAATGGTTTTCCATTCTCATGGAGTCATGGGATCATCATCTTTTCCTTTCTCACTGAAAACCCTCACTTAAATTCACCATGATGTGACGTACCATTTGACATTGCTAGAGTAGAATAAAGATCGTAATGAGGTTAAAAAATATATTTCCTAGATGACTTTTATATTATGTTATAGGGGCGGACTTCTTTGAGGAAATCGAAAGTAGCACCCATTGGAGTATGTGAAGTAAGATTTGATAGTAAGCAATATGTTTGATCATATTTGTGATGCTAATGTGTGTTTAGAGACCAACTATTTATAGAAGATTATGTGAGTTAAAGATTTCCCCTTTATTTCCGGTGCAGAATTATTGTTTTGTTCACAAATTAGGAGGAAATAATTCTCATAATATTCTATTTTTAAGGAATATACCAAGTATATATAATATATAATTTGTTTGATTTAATGCAATTGATTAGTTTCTATTGTCGATTTTGTATTTAGAGAGAGATTTGGGGGAACCTTTCAAATAAAATAATATGTTCATCATAAATATGGTTTCCGTTTTTAGTACAAAAATCATCATAAATATGGTTATTAATACCGCAAAATCATTTCGAAAATCTCAAAATATTTAGCTTGCAAATCAGCTAATTTTTAGGGATCCTATAAGTTAAATTTGTTGAATAATCGTGGAAACAAATTTTAGAAATATTAGAGAATAGTTAATTAAAGCCAATGGCAGGACTTTGTAAATAAGTGAGCTAAGTGAGGGTTTTTTCATAACTGTCTTCAAAAATATTAATATAGATAAGGGAATTAATGTGTCCGTGTGTTAACGTGTTGTTTTGTTTGTCTTTTGACTTTGGCACTGGTTTATGTTCGTATTAAATCGGACTAAAACAGGGATTAGCATAATAGCTTTGGTTGAATGTTTCTCCAAGCCCACATGGACCGAAGTCCACAAGTTCAAGTTGCCCACAAGTTCAAGTTGCCCACATGTGGACCGGCTTCGTTTTTAATACAAGTAGGCCTTACAAATTCTATGAGTTGAAGACCTAGGAGGATCTTTTCTTGAAGTCGTAGCCCCACACACCAAACATTAGTTCTGTTTTTGTACTTTTCCTAAATCTTTAATTTGTCTTTTTGATGAGGATGTTGTTTTGAATACACGTTTTTTTTTAAGATGTTTATAATAAGGTGATTATGTAAGTAGGTGTGTCATGAGAATTTTGCCAAATCACATTTTCCTAATACTACTAGTGTTTAACAAAATAGCTCATATTCATTCATATGCACAAATGAAACCATTAAAATTATTAATTTATGGAAACTACGTTGATGGATGAAAAAAAAAAGAAAAAAAGGAAACTACGTTGATGATAAAAATTCGTACAATGTGATCAATTATTTTCTTTCTTTATTTGGTATAAGTTACAAGTTTACAATGTTTATAACGTTTTTTTATTTAGATAGCTATTAATTTTTTAGTAAACATAATAATGAAAAGATAATTATTATATAATCAAGTTCAACCAAAGATTAATTGCTTTACCAAACTAGTCAACTACAGAGTCTTGTCTCTCTCTCTCTCTCTCTCTCAGCTCAAACATCAATGGCGGAAGCTTCAGATTCTCCGCTCGTACTCCTTCACCGACCACCGTCTCTGACTTTCATGGACGAGATTCTCAATCGCAACTTCCGAATCCTCAACGCTGACACTTCATCGGAACCACTCCCGATCTTCCTCGACCGTCACGCCTCCTCGGTAAGGGCTTTCGTCGTCGTCGGCAGACTCCCTATAACCGCCGAGATCCTCTCTCATCTCCCTTCTCTCCAGATACTCATCTGTACAAGCGTCGGCATCAACCACGTCGACCTCGCTGAGTGCATGCGTCGCGGCATCGCTGTAACGAACGCTCGCAACGCTTTTTCCGATGACGTCGCGGATTTCGCCGTCGGGTTGCTTCTAAGCGTCCTCCGTCGTATCCCGACCGGCGATCGATATGTTCGGTCTGGTGATTGGGAGAAGTTGGGGGGATTCCCACTAGGGTCCAAGGTTTGTCCGAAATCATACACTCTCAAAGTCTCAATTTTGAAATTCTGATCTTTAACTCTAGTAAGCTTAGATCGGTTTAAATCAATCTAGGGATTAGGTGTGGCTTAGGTAAAGGGTAAAGTATGAAACTTTTAGCTTAGTGATCCTTAAAAGACATAGCTTTTAGACTTGTGGAGATACAGAACTAGCGTGTTTGAGTTTGATCAAGAGAAAGATGAAAACTTTTGTCTTTGGGTGGGCCTTGTTATGTGTTTTAGTACTTAGTACAATTAAGTCTTTTTTCTTTTTGTGTTTATGATAATCTTTCTTGTTACAGGTAAGTGGCAAGCGAGTTGGGATAGTTGGATTTGGGAGCATTGGTTCTGTTATCGCTAAAAGACTTGAGGGCTTTGACTGCGTCATCTCTTACAACTCGAGGAGTGAGAAACCGAGTATTCCATACCGGTACTTCCCCGACATTCTCTCCTTAGCAGCCAACAACGATGTTCTCGTCCTCTGCTGCAGTCTGACAGAGCAAACGCACCACATTGTGAACAGAGAAGTTATGGAGTCACTTGGTAAAGATGGGGTTATCATCAATGTGGGACGAGGGTCGTTGATTGATGAGAAGGAGATGATCAAGTGTCTAGTCGATGGTGTGATTGGTGGTGCTGGTTTAGATGTGTTTGAGAACGAACCGGCAGTTCCTGAGGAGTTGTTACGTTTGGACAATGTTGTCTTGTCTCCACATTCTGCTGTGGCCACGCAAGGGTCTTTGGACAATGTTACAGAGATCACTCTTGCTAACTTGAAGGCGTTCTTCTCGAACCAGCCTTTGCTTTTCCAGGTTCAGTTTGATTGAGGGAGCGTCCGGTTTAATCAAAGTGGCTCTTCTTTTTTTTGGACAAACTGGCAGTGGCTAATTTATCAATCTGTTGTTTATTAATCAAATAATAATTCGATAAACAGAGGAAAGTCTGTATTCATGCGACATGCTTTGGCTTTGTAGTAAATTAGTGTTTCCATCTCGTGCATTTAAGGAAGATTCAATATTGTGTTAACAATGAACACTGAATCGTGATTTAGTTGGTCACAATCAACATTTTAAGAATTCAAAATTTTATAACGTGAGTCATCACAGCTTCACCGCTCTCTACACCCACACCTCGCTGGAATCACTCCCGGATTTCCTCTCTAGTCATGCTGGCTCTGTCAGAGCCGTTGTCAGCCTCGGAAGGCTTCCCATTCCCGCAGAATTTATATCCAACCTCCCTTCTCTCGAGGTAGTGGTTTGCGCCAGCGTCGGGTTCGACCACGTCGAATACAAAAAGGGGTTATATGAGACGCTTGGGAAGAATGGGGTTATAATAAACATTGGTCGCGGCGGGCTTATCGATGAGAAGGAGATGGTGAAGTGTCTGGTCGAAGGAGTGATCTGGGGAGTGGGTTTGGATGTGTTTCAAAACCAATGAGATAGCGCAATTGAAGGGGTTTTCTATTTGACCACAACAAATATCAGTAAACTTCATAGCCTCGTAGGGACAACCGTACGGACGGTAAGAAGGGTTATATAACTAAACTATTTATCTAATCTCTAAATTATTTACCGATCTAATTAATTGACAGGCAATTTCACAAAGAAGAAGAATTAACCACGCATAATTGAAATCGTATAATTTAAAACTTTCAATTCAATCTAAGGAATAATTGATTCAAGTATTAAAATATCATAAATGCATATTACAATTTCTTTTTATGTTGCATATTTCTTTATTAGTTGACAAACGACGACAATACAAAAATTAATGTCTGCTGGTTACTTTAACTAATCATTGTTAATACATAGACGCACGTATAGAGAGATTAGATAAAGTCGGTACACGAACCGCTTATAGAACTTGCTCGCACGTCAAATTGTACTTTATATATTGTAAAACTTTTCTCAAACAACAATTGACTTGTTTTTTCTATGTTTTATTTCATATTTTTCTATCGCTAAAATTCAATGAAATGAAACAAATCCCAGTCAGTACGGAAAAAAGTCTCCAATTAAAAAGGAGATAAAAAAAAGGATAGTGACCCTCACGTAGCCACCACCACTGTCGTTGAATAAACCCCTCTATATAAGATTGTCTCTTATTCGATTACTTCGTCAACAAACAAACAAAACACAAACCCTAATTAAGAAAACGAAAAGTCTAGAAAAAAAAAACTGAAAATGGGTCCAATCTCAAGTTCTTGGAGTTTCAACAAATTCTTCGCGATTGTTTTTGTCGTTTTCGCCATCTCTGGTGAGTTCGTCGCTGGATACTATCGACCAGGCCCATGGAGGTATGCTCACGCCACTTTCTACGGCGACGAGACCGCTAGTGAAACTATGGGTACGTTAACATTTTCATTTCACTTCTCAGCTTGCATATATCATTTGCATGTTTTTTTTCTTTTTGGTTTAAATATCATTTTCATGTTCTCTGAACCTAAACTGATATATGATCACAATATGTAGGTGGTGCATGTGGGTACGGAAACCTTTTTAACAGCGGATACGGTGTGGCCACGGCAGCGCTAAGCACGACGTTGTTCAAAGACGGTTACGGATGCGGCCAATGTTTTCAAATAACGTGTATGAAGTCACCGCATTGTTATTATGGAAACCCATCAACGGTGGTCACAGCCACCAACCTTTGCCCTCCTAATTGGTACCAAGACTCCAACAACGGTGGTTGGTGTAATCCTCCTAGAACCCATTTCGATATGGCTAAACCGGCTTTCATGAAACTCGCTAATTGGAGGGCCGGTATCATCCCAGTTGCATACCGAAGGTATATATATAGGATACGATCGAGACTTAGTTATTCAACTTCATATATAATCCAAAACTACATAACTAATATATGTGATTGATGAATATAGAGTGCCATGCCAAAGGAGTGGAGGTATGAGGTTTCAATTCCAAGGCAATGCATACTGGCTTCTGATATTCGTCATGAACGTTGGCGGCGCCGGAGACATCAAGAGCATGGCCGTGAAAGGTAGCCGGACGAATTGGATAAGCATGAGCCACAATTGGGGAGCATCTTACCAAGCATTCTCGTCTCTGTACGGTCAATCTCTATCTTTCAGGGTCACTTCTTACACCACAGGTGAAACCATCTATGCTTGGAACGTTGCTCCAGCTAACTGGAGCGCCGGTAAGACTTACAAGGCCACTGCCAATTTCCGTTGAGACTTGCGCTTTTGCCCTTGCAAACCCAAAATGGGTTTCTCTTTTTCATTTTTGTTATTCCTTTTTTTTTGGGTGGGGGATTTTGAGAAGTTTCGGAGGCCTTTTGACTTTTGTCATGGGATTTGTATTGGCCCGGCTTTATGTTATACATCGACATGTTTGTATAATGTATGTATGTATCTAATTGTGATATAACTCTTTTTATAATATGATGAAGTTAAAACTTCCTTGACCAAGATAATTTCGGTATGCTATTTGAAAATTCTCTACCAATAAATCGCTTTCTTATGTTCTTTTCACCGGATATATCGGTCTCCAATTTCACCGCATTCGGTCTACTCCAAGACTAAAAGGCCATGGTGAGAGTTTTTCTTTTCTTTTCACTTTTTTTACATCTTTAAACCTCTTCAATTACAAAAGTTAATATTAGTCCTCTTTAGACTTCAAGTCACTCAAAGTTCTTGTTTGTTTTTTTTTTTTTTGCTTCTGCTCGCAAATATATATGCATGTATGCATGTTAAGTTGGTCCAATGATAAATACCAAAAAAATTACCAAGAAAAATATATATTATAAGCTATTAAAATCAGTGATTTATAAGACCTTGATACATTTCATTTTGAATTTTCATATTTTCACAAACACTTATCAGATTCAAAAGTCTACTTCTTGGTGAATCTTTCTCTCAAGATCTTCACACCCATATACCTGCATGCGAGTATTGTTGATTAAGCCTTTAGCCACACAAAAAAAATGAACATAATATGTATATTGTATTTGTATGTGATTATTTATACCTGCCAAGCATCATAACCGTGGCTTGAGGGTTTGTCCCTGGACAATAACCAATGGTCGACATATCAATGACTCTAAGTCGGTCGATACCAATAACTTTGTAATCCCCATCGACCACTCTACCCACAACACATCCTCCATGGTAATGCCAAATTGTTGTAACCGTATGCTGACAAAATTCCTCAGCTGATGGAGGCAACGAGGCTCCAGGACCACTTCGAGGCGGCCTTAGATTGACTGGAGTACTCGCCGTGAGGTTAAGCAAATACTCAAACGACATATCCGCGTACTTATACCTCGCAAATGCCTTAGATTGCACGACTCTCTCTATGGTTTGGATCCCTCGAACACAGCGTTTTAGGTCGTCCGGATGTTGGAAATAGTTGAAAGTCACGACCGGGTTATCTCTCGGGTTTCGGGTCTTGAGCTCTAAATGACCCGTTGATAGTGGACCCATTACTTTCTCTAAAAGAAAGCCTCCTTGAAAAGGTTGTGCTGATGATAATTTGGTCATTGAATTTGACTCTAGTAATGTTGCTCTTGGTGAAAACATTGCGTAGTAGTCTCTAGTAGATGAACCACTAGAACCACCTCCACCAAAATTCTCACCACCGGCGGCCTCTACGTATGTTCCTTCGCCGGTAATCCCAACAACCTCAATGAGTGAAACCTCGACGGGTACCGGGGAAGGGATGAACACGGCGTTCATAGGGTTATCATACATGCCTTGACCCACTTGAGGCTGGTCCATCACCACCGTGATATTTTGGGCCTGTAGTTGAGCTGATGGACCAACGCCGCTTAGCATCAGAAGTTGTGGACTCCCAAGGGTTCCGGCCGATAGGATGATCTCACTTAATGCACCTTCCTTTAGGTAAGCTCGGTGGGCCTGACCAGTCTGGTCTCTATACACAACTCCGTTAGCTATTGGCTTGGTGGTACCTTAAACGTGAATAAATGGAAATTTCAGAGTTAGCTTATATATATATATATATATATATATATATATATATATCATATGATATATAATGGTAACAAAATGAATTAGAATAAAGTAATACGCAAGACTTGATTTTGGGACAAAAGCAATAGACTAAGAGAATTTACATGAAATGTGAAAATAGGGGTTATATCGTATGTACAGTATTTTTTTTTGGACAAAGTACAGTATTTATTTATTAGATGATTTTATACTAAAAATGTTACATTAAAGTACCTCGAGTCCGAAACAAGATCCGGTGGACTGTGGCATGTAAAAGGACGGTAATACCCTTAGGATCGGCGTACTCTAGCAAATCGGCGGCGGTGTGTCTATGGCCGTTGTGGTCAAAAATAGTACCGCCAAATTTGGTGCCATTAATGTGATCATAAGTGAAACCATTGTTAGGGACAATCCCAACCTCCAATAAGCCGTCTCGCACGGCGGTTTGCCACCTCCCCATCGGAGGCTGAAACGCCACTTTAGCTTCGACCCACTGGTACGACTCGTTCGCTAGCGCTCCGTCCCAACCCATGTTCCTAACAACATGTCAATTCGTATTAATTATTTATTATAACGTCGCACCAAACGCAACAACAATAATAACGAATTTGCCACACACAAAAAAGAAAAAAATAACAACAATAACTACATCATGTACGTACGTTTGTACTATGTTAACACGTTAGCAGATTTAAATGAATATAGTTACATATATCATCAGTCGTCCTACATATATTAATGTATTCCTAAGTTGATCGATCATATATTTATTTCCATGGACTATGATGGTAACTTTTATATAATTAAAAAGGGCCAACTCCTGAGTAATATTCGGATACTTTATGTCATTCAAAGCACTCGATCGAACTACGGTTTTCCAATTTCAGTAAATATACGCTATGCACATTGCATTGCACGCGTATTAGTGTATAATATGCACAAACCTAACATATTTGGTGTCGGCACGTGTGTAGAAGCCGGCGTTGAGAGCGCTTCCGCCACCGAGAACTCGAGCACGTGCGTTAATGACGCCGTCCTCCGACACAAAACGCTGAGATGGTGAGGACTCAGACAGGTCAGAGAGAGCGGCTCCGAAAGAAGAGAGCCTCGTGATGTTGGGGTTGTTGTACGGTGCGCCACCGCGTTCGAGCAGCAAAACACTAGCGTTGTGAGACAGCGTTGCGGCTAGAGGGCACCCGGCAGTCCCACCACCGATGATAATGTAGTCGTAGTACGACGTCGTCGGGCTTTCTCTCGCGTCCCGCATGAAGGAGTAGTTTGGAGCTGCGACCAAAAAGGTAACGCATAACGATATAAATAAACAGAGATACATAAAAACCTAGTTGTAGTATATGAATATCACCTTTGTCAGAAGAACAAATTGGAGAATGGATGAAAAGTGAGAGAGCAACAAACAATCCCCATGACCAAAATCTATCCACCATTATTACAAATTTGAAGTTAACAAAAAAAAAAACTCTAGAGTAGAATTTTATCACTTGGTATGACTAAATATATGTATATGACAAGATATGTAGGTTGTTTTATAAAAAGCTTTGTGATAAAACCTATGGTTGAAATTAATGGTTTCGACCATTCCACTATTTATATAGCTAGGAGAGGCAATTTAAGAGTCCATCTAATTCTGAGGAAATGCAACTTCAAGATTGTATGTCTTTTTTCATGGACACGTGTGAAATCGAGAAGCAGATAAAATACCCACAAAAGATGAATAAACAAATGTAATTGTAAAGAAAATGCAAATTAGGTGGGATGTATCATGGGAGAAGAAACTAAATGGACCGATAAAATGTATAGGCAATGCAATATAGAAATCGATACACTCTCTAACCTGTCTCTCTTGGATATGATGAATAAAGAAATATGAAAATGATGGAAATAAAAATTAAATACTATATTATATATTTAGCGACCAACGGTCCAACGTCCATTAATAGACAGTTGGTTACAGTTAAAAATGCACCAACTCTTTCTCGTTTGATCGTAATAAGCCGACTATTTTAGGTGGAAATAATTGACATGGGTTCGTATATTTGAAACGAGATTAGCATTATAGGTTTTAAAATCAACCTTATTGGTCATCATTTCTAGCATAAAATTAATCATCACGACAATCGATATAATCTGCAGATGATGAACATTTATATGTTATTTAGTCATGAATTTTTTTAACTTGATCTCAGTTGCTAAATTGTTTAAAACGACTTCATCCAAAAAAAAATACCACTAATATTAATATATAGAGAGAATATATGATTATAGATTACACAAACTAGTGATAATAATAATAATTAACTATGCACCAACCAAATTGGTGATTATCTTATATGTAAGACGGTTGCTAGTTGCTACTTGCTAGCACATGATCAGCCAGTGTCATTAACTCTATACAGAGTACTAGCTACAGTATTTTAGTAGAATTCTACATATATTCTGTGTGTTCTCAATTTATATAATGATAAAATTATATGGGCCAAACTATTTTGCGCCTGAGTCGATTCAATTATCAAACGAAACGGACTAAAAGCCCATCAATCATCCCTTTTCTCCTTTGTCCAACAATACAGACATTTTACTCTCTTTTTTTTTTTTTGTCCTCAAAAACCCACCTCACCTAAAATAGTAGAAATATATAAAACGATGAAAACGAACAGAACCCTTAAATTTAAATGGATCTAAGTTTGAGAATCTTATTATGATGTTCGAACTTTGATATCGTGGTGTGTATACATATTTGGCTATTTGCCCACATCCAAAACAATATAATTTGTAAAAAGAATGTATAAGGAAAAGAAACTAGTGGAGTACAGTAGTAACTATGTAGTAATGCTGTGTACAGCTCATATATTATCAACATGGAAATACACAGATACAGAGAGGTCTCTCTCTAGTTGTCAAAAGCATAGACAAACCGAACTGACTCTAATGATTTGATTAAGTTACCTAAAAACAATAGTATACATCTAGTAAATTCAATTATTAGTTTACACAATCAATTTATTAAGTGTATAAGATAGTCTCAGACAGCGAAGAAGAGCATAAAAAGTGGAAGACAAACTAGGTCCCGCTTGCTTCGTACGGCCAGCAAAATTACAACGTGGCATACTTGAAATGGGCTATTTGCCCTGAATCTATTTATTCTTATTTAATATTCCTTTATATAGTCAGTCACCAACTATGAAAAAACACTTTGTTGGATAGGTTTCCTCAAGAGGGCTATACAAATCCGTAGTTTTTTTTACTCTCTTCTGTCCAATCCTGCCTGAAAAATCTTCACTACCATTCTTTTTTTATATATGTATTAGTTTACTCAAAACATGGGGAATAGCATGTTTTATATAAGTCGTTTAGTTTCTTTCTCTTTTTAATGCAGCAAACTTTAAAACATTTAAGTAATGGTATAGTTGTAATTGTAGTATTCCATATTCTGTTTACAGTTTTTTGATACATGATTACATCTTTCTTTTTTTTTTTATCAAAAGAATGAAAAAATTAGCAAAACTCTATTTCACCACAAAAAAAAATAAAAGTATGATAAACCAAAATATTTGAATATCTTTATAAACACTAAATTCAATATTCGTGGATAAAATGGCTTCTCACGTCGCGAATGGTCTAACCTTAGAATCAAAAAAAATATGAGGTCATAAGTAGAAATTAGATAAAAAAGCAGTGGTCTGAATTGTAATTAAAGAAAGAAAAAAAAAACACTTCTCGTGAAGTAAGTAAACGTGAAACTGGCTCTCCCGGTAACAAGTTGACACGGCATTTTATTTGAAAGAGAAGAGAGAAGAGAGAGAGCAAGTAGAAAGGACTGGGTCTGGTCTCTTCGCTGCAACCTATAGCTCTTCGACGGGATTCTCACTACTCTTTCCAAATTATAAAAAGAGGTAATTTTTTCCAGAATTTTTCTCTCTCTTTATGAATAAAATCTCATCTTTTTGGTTGGAGTGATTTGTTTTTGTTTTTTTTTTAAAAAAATTTTGAGCTTGCTTGCTTACATACAAGTTGAAGCAGCTGGCGAACTTTATGCTCCTGTTCGTATCTAGATTCCTGCAAGTTTCTTCCTTTCTCTCTCTCTCTCTCTCTCTCTTTGTGTTGCTAACTTTAAGGCTCTATTATTTGATTAAGTCGAGATCGAGATGCATTTCAATAACCCAATTTAGAGGGTTTTGCGTATTTTTTATTGGACTCTTTTGAGCTCGGAAATCGAGTAATCCTTTGATCTATGGGTCTCGTTTTTGTTGTTCTCTCAAGCTAAACTGCGTAAAAGCAATTTGGGATTCATTTGTGGGAATTCAAACGCATCAAAGCTGGAATTTTTTTTTTTAATTATCAATTCACTTTTTGAATCAGTGCTTAATCTCTGAGGTTTATGTATTGAAACTTTACAGATCGGAGGATCCGAAGGTGAATGCAGCTTACGATTTCATCGAAGAGTAGATTTGCCTGTTGGATTAGGCCTAATTGGGGAATTATATAGCTGTAAGATTGTAACTGAGAGATATATTGCTAGCGGAACTTGGATTTTTCCGGGAAGTTTTTTTTGATCGTTTGGAGGATATATGGGTATGGACATAGCTGATAAGGAGAATACAAGTCCGCTTTTATTTGAATTCTGCCATTGCTACAAAGTTGCAAGCCTCACTGAAACCATTCTAGACCCTGTCAATGTTTCCAACTTAAAAGATCGATATGTGCTTGGGGAACAGTTAGGTTGGGGTCAGTTTGGTGTCATAAGAGTGTGTTCTGATAAGTTAACTGGAGAGAGGCTTGCTTGCAAGTCTATCTCTAAAGACAGGCTGGTTACACAGGATGACATGAAGAGTATCAAACTCGAGATCGCGATTATGGCCAAGTTAGCTGGCCACCCGAACGTTGTGAATCTCAAAGCGGTTTATGAGGAGGAAGATTCCGTGCATCTTGTGATGGAACTATGCGCTGGCGGTGAGCTTTTTCACAAGCTTGAGAAATACGGGAGGTATTCGGAGTTGCGTGCTAGGGTGCTTTTCAAGCATTTGATGCAAGTGGTCAAGTTCTGTCACGATAGCGGTATTGTCCACAGAGATTTGAAACCTGAGAACATTCTTATGGCCACAATGTCTTCTTCATCTCCTATCAAATTGGCTGATTTTGGGCTGGCAACCTATATAAAGCCTGGTAAGATAGAGAAAACTGTCGTTTTTCTAAGTTATCAAATCCTGAAATGGACATTATGAATTCTAAGAATGGGTTTTCGTTTGAGCAGGCGAAAAGTTGAGCGGGACAGTTGGTAGTCCGTTTTACATAGCCCCTGAAGTGTTGTCAGGAGGATATAACCAAGCTGCTGATGTATGGAGTGCAGGGGTTATTTTGTACATTCTTCTCAGTGGAGTACCTCCCTTTTGGGGAAAGACTAAGTCAAAGATTTTTGATGCTGTCAGGGCTGCAGATTTGAGATTTTCTGCAGAGCCATGGGATCATATAACTTCATACGCCAAGGATTTGATCCGGGGAATGCTTTGTGTTGATCCTTCCCAAAGGTTATCAGCTGATGAAGTTCTAGGTATTTCATCTTTTCCATTGTTTTCTTGTAAACTTGAAATGAGTATTTGCTTGAATGGTAGTTATGAGAAAGTTATCCATGTTCCTAAACTGGCAAAGACACCGAGATATTACTTTAATGTTGTCTATACGTTTTTGAATTACAACAGAGTGATCACTTTTTTGCGTATTTGTTTGTAGCTCACTCGTGGATGGAGCAATTATCTGAATCAGGTCAAGAAAAATTTGTTCAGGATGGGTTTGGCTGTGAAGGATTGGAGAATGGTGGATGCTCTTTCTCCACACCATGCGTTTCTCGAGAACAAGATTATAGCTTTAGCATGGCACAATTAGAGAAATCAACCGATAGCGATTGTAAATCATCATTCTCGTCTTTCTTACCGGTGGATAACACACTGCCAAATTCCGGTTTTGGTGGGTTTTCTCTTGATGGGAAACAACCGGAATCAACCTCAACTGGCTTCACATCAACTGGAATTCCGTCCATGCCAAGCTTTACCTTTTTTAGCCCAGGCCCAGCGACGACTCAGAACAATAACGTCACTGAAACAGATGGAAAACTTCGAGGTACCTGTTTCACTCTTCCTTGCTTAGAATTTAGAATGTTTGGATTGATGATTGCTATGCATAGTCATTACTTTCTAAAAATGGCAAGGACATTAGCTTCAAATCCGCAAATCAAGATCTCAACTTTCTGTGTTTCCATACCAGAGCTTTTTTGCGAACTTCAAAACGTTTTCCAAGAACTAAACATTTGCAGAAACCGATATCGGAATCTGTTGATTTTTATTGAATCTGTTAATATCATCTTCTTTCTTGGTGTCTTTACCCGAAATCTAGTCTTCAAAATAGCTGATTAAAGAATCTGTGTCCCATTTTTACAGACTCAAGTCCAAAGAGGTCACTGCCTTCTCCAGATTTCTCATCACAACTTGAGAGGCGTGAGGAAGCAGGGGAAAATCAGACGGAAGCAGCAGGAAAGTCAGAGACAAGAAGGGAAAGAGGAAACTGGTCAAGAATGTCAGGACTGCACAGCAAAAGGAACCGGACCATAGGACTAGGAGAGCTAGATCAGTTGGTTGTAGATGTTGCAGTCACGGAGTCGATAATCAGATGGGCATCATGCACGCATATTCCCACGGCTCCATCCCTCAGATTGTCGCTCGTCTGCTAGAACAAGAAGAAGACAACTGTTATCAGTATAATTTGTATGTACACATCTGATTTTGTTCCTGCAATGTCTTTGTTTTGTAGTAAAACATTTCCATGGAAACTGACCGCAACTGTATAATACCAACCAGAAATAGATTTGTGATTTGATATGTCTTCAGTAACGTTATTGTTTGATTATGGACTATCCAAAAAGAAGGTAAAAAAAGTGCGTCTGCCGGGAGTCGAACCCGGGTCTATTGCTTGGAAGGCAATTATCCTAACCGTTGGACTACAGACGCTGAACGAGTGGTACATTGTTTCGTTAATACTTGTTGTTATAGACGACAATATGTTGAAGGAACAACCTTAGCTGACTGGAATAACATTGTTAGACAAGCATGTTCGAAGTTCCGAGTCAAACTCCAACGAGAGACATTGTCAACAACAATATAAAACCAAATAAAATTATAATGTAATGATAAACCCAAACGTTTTATTGACCAAGTTTCAAATTGAATTGCCGAATAATGTTTCAGTTTAAACTTTAAAGATTCTAAACTACAAAGTAATCAGACAAAATCTACCTTTTTATAACACAAACCACACTGAAGATAAAAATGTAAAACGAACTAAGAATTGAGTTTTAAATATGATATCTCGTTAGTTTATTAGACCAAAGGCCGACTCTCTTCATCGTCTTCCTTCTCAAACTTAGCCCGTTCCAACTTCCCCGGTGTCTGACCCGAACCCGAAGATTTTGGGGTTGGATTAGGATCCGGAACCATTTTGAGTATAATGCCCATAGAGATGAGTAACAATCCCGAGCCGTGCTGTTCTGTTAAAGGCTTTGTGAATATCAAGTAAGATAGTAACAACGTAACAGCTTTTCTCGCCGTCGTTATCTACAAAATTAAAATCAATAAAGTATAGTCCTAAATGTCATATGGGTTTATACACTATACTAAATTAAAACAGTTAAAAGTAGTTTTACCATAGCAGTCGTGGCAGCGCCGAAGAGTGCAATGAGGCATAGAACGGAGACTTGTCCGATAA
This sequence comes from Capsella rubella, assembly GCF_000375325.1. NCBI lineage: Eukaryota > Viridiplantae > Streptophyta > Magnoliopsida > Brassicales > Brassicaceae > Capsella > Capsella rubella. The sequence goes on from NW_006238923.1 coordinate 4,379,638, forward strand.
ATGTAGCCATGGCTTCGAACACCAACACTCCATACACATATGGATGCTACAAAATGTCAATTACAGAAAATACAAAGTAATTAATTACATAAGTCAATGATCATCATACAATATATAATGTTTCTTGTCATTTAAGTTAAGTGGCGAATAAGAAAGAAGAAAAAGTATGGAAAGTGGTATCTTATAATATATAAAGCTTACTTGAGCACATGAAGTCCAAGCTGTGAAGAGCTCTCCGGTAAGAATCATTGGTGCAAGTAAGAACGGCAAACCAACTACCGTCGAGCAGAACAACATCTCCATCTACCGTCGAATTAAGAAATCGTTATCTGAGAAAGATAGATATTATTCAATAGAGGAAAGTGTAAGAAAAATGAAATTACTTGTGTAGTCTCGGGATTCATCTTGAAGATAGCTTCTTGCAAGTTACCAAGAAAAGCGTCCATGATGAGAGCGCCCGAGATCATCATAACCCCAATAATGCTGAAGTTTGGGGAGGTATGGGCATCAGCTAATGTGAATAAGATGAGACCAATTACAAGTAGCATAGCCGATATGTACTCATGGATTGGGTATTTTCTTCTCAACCCGGGTATAAATGCTCCCATTACCATAACCGGCAAAACCTAGACAAAGAGGGAGAAATAAGATCACAAGGATCCACATTACAACAACATTTCTAACGACCGTAACCTGATAACAAGAAATTGATCCTAAAGAGTACTCAAAACTTTAGTCCCTAAGTTCAGCTATATACCACTACTTGGTAAAGTCAAGTCTTACTATAATATATATACCTTAGTGGATTTGAACATGATTTGAGCAGGGTAATTGAGATAAGCCAAGGAGCCTTTGGTAAGGCCATGCGATCCCATAAGAACACCAGATAGTTTCACATAAGTCTTCCATGGATTCACCATTTGCTTTGTCCGGAAGCCATGCATGTAAATCAGAGCAATGTACACCAGTCCTTGCGCAAACGTGAAATACCATCCATAACTGCAACGCGCACACACACATTATACTTATACTATTCGAATTTTATTTTTATATAAATTTTGACTTATAGAAAAAATAACATTGACATATAAAATTACCTGAACTTAAGCCGGTTGTACACATATTCCTGCAAATTTTGAGAATTAGCAAAAAAAGAAAAGATCCGAAATTTTAGTAGAATAAAAAATAAAAATAAAAAGATTAAGAAATTGGCAGGTAAATCATGATTAGCGCGCGTAGTAAAGTAACTGTATAGGGATTACGCAAATAGAGAATCTCAAGAGGAAAAACAAATAAAAAGTAGAATCTCGAGAAATTAAACTTACATATATGTTTGTATTAATTGTAAACATATCTTAAGATTTTAACAAAAGAAAAATATATGCATGCCTAATCTTCGGCTTTGTTTCCGGTAAAAGCCTCTGTTCTAGCGAAAATTATATTTAGAAGAAGAAGAAGACCGGATTCATCTCTAAACCTTTTGAATCTTCTCAATATCAGGCACAACAAACAACACACCGCATGCAAAACCGGAACTTAGCTTACCAGACAAAATCAAATCAATGAGCAACAAGAAAAAGCAAAATTCAAGAAACAATATTGAAAAAGTCTATGATCCTACTACTACTTATATGGTTTTATCAGAATTATATGTAAAAAAGAATAAAAATGAAAAGAAAAGAATCGAACCTCGCAGATGCCATTAACGAGGTAACCAAAGAAAAAACCAGAAGAACAAATGAGGAATTGTTGCCATCTCGGTTTATCAGAAAGAGGAATCCCAAACAGTGATATCATTTGCTCTTCGCTGTTGTTCTTCATGATGATCTCTCTAGAAACCAAACACACACACACATACACAAAAAAAAAAGAACAAACAAATTAAACCAAAGGATAGAGGAATGTTAGAAATAGAGAATTCGATTTGTCTTTTTCAAGGATTTGGGATTTTGTTAGAAAAAAAAAAAGGGGGAAGAAGAAGAGTAAGTGATATTGACAAGTAGATGAAGAAAGGTATAAAAATCAATTGAAGAAGAAAGAACCAAAGAATTCTCCTTTTGGATTTATATTTTTTTTTCCTTTCTCTCTTCTCTTTACTCTCTCTAACTTAACGCTCACGATCACTTTTTAACATATTAGAATTGTGTACTACGACGTATTAAAATATACGTATCACACTACTGAGAGAATAGAGATTAAGGGTCTAATTGTCTTTTATTTTTCTATCGCCTACGTTTTGTATTTATCTTATTATTTAGATAATTATTTTTACTTAGACCAGGAAAAAAAAAAGACCTATAACAAAATGGTTGATGATAAAAATAAAAACGTTGTAGATATTGATGAAATATCACAGAGAATATTTGGTTTTTGAGAGTTTTTGAAAGCTAATTTGGATTTTATAGTCGTAATTCGTAAATGATTATGATGAAGAAGATGAACACGCACTTACTGACAAACTTGCTCATAAAAAAACCTCGTATAATGAAAATTATAATAATGTAGGGACTTGTGATGAGTCTTCTTGAGTTAGAGCGAATGATGAGCTGGCAAAAGCACACAAATCAGTTTCAGACAGCCACGTGTTTCACGCTTCAGTTCCGCGCCGATACCTCACGCCACGTCAGACTGAGAGTTTTTGAGCATTCTACTTTTATTATAAAAAAATGTAAATATAAATAAATTCAAGACCTCTTTACCATAAATTCCGAGAAAAAGACTTACCATGAATTTCGTTTCAAGATATTAAATTTTTTAATAATTTGCAATCGTGACATGCAGAGTATATTGGGAACTCCGAACTGCGATTCCACCGGAGAAGCTTATTTTTGTATGATTTTATTCCTAAGTCGTCGAAAGCATAATTATAATATTCCTAAGTCGTCGAAAGCATAAATATAATATTCTTAAGTAGAAAAAAAACAGTATATTTCGATGGTTTCAATCTCTAGTAGTCACGAGATCTATGTGCTAGTTTAGTATCCAGCAAGATTTGATTAAATCTCCCTTAATTCTAATACAAGTAGAGAGAGATGATTACGCTTGAAATTTGCATATCTACTACAACCGTCACGTTAAATTACCATATGGGCTTTGGCTATATGTAAATTAGAGGTTCACAAAAAGCCCAATCAATTTATAAAGAAGAAAAGGATTCCAAGAATATTACAAAATTTATACCCGTCAAGGAACCTTCTAACTCCATCAGAGGATCTAAACGCCTCTCAGTAGTCTCAGCTAAAAATCTCACACAACTCTTTTTCACTTTTTACTTACACAACTCTTTTTAACTTTTAACAATGTTAAAACTTTCAAATATTTTTAGTAGTTGTAACTCCAGAGTGACATATCTTCATAACACGTCTCTTCTTCCATGTAAACATTAGGAGTCATGTCTTCCATATACGACCGCGGCGGCGACATTAACGGCTCCTCAGCTAGCCTCATCATCGTCGTCGACACTTCTTCGTAGTCCCCGTATCCATACGACGGAGAATACATCTCCTCCGAACCCGATCCCGATCCCGAACCAGAACCCATGTCTGCATCATCTCCAGAAAAGGGCAAAACGGTAATCCCACCGCCGAACTCCGCGGGCCTAAACATCTCGGCGGCTTCCGCGGCGACTCTTCTTATGACGTCCGGATCGTTGGACTCAGGTACGGGTAGGCGCCAAGCAGAGTCGGCGAAGTTCAAACAGGCGGATCTGCCGCGGAGGGACAAAACAGCGACGTCGTGAGCACGGGCAGCCATATCGGCGGTGGGATAAGTGCCGAGCCAAATGCGGCGTTGGTGAGTAGGCTCGCGGACTTCGCAGACCCATTTGTCGCCGTTCCTACGACGTATACCTCTGTAAACAGGGTGACGTGTCTCCTTGAACACTGTCCTCCCCGCTCGTTTCTTAGGCCTCATCTCCGCCAGATTAATCTCTTCGTTGTTATTCATTACTCACAATTTAGAAACAATAAAAAGAGATTTGTTCGAATAAAGGAAGAGTCTTTTTTGTGTGTGTGTGTTTGTTTGTGAGTTGAGAGCTCTGTTTTTGTTGCTGGGAGTTAAGGAAACAGAGGAATGAATGAATATTTATAGGCTACGAGTTTAGGATTTGATATGGGACCCACGCAAAGTATACGAAACGAACGCGCGTAAAACACACAATTTTCTTTTCTTTTTCTTTTTCTTTAAACCTTATCCACGTATATGAGCTGTTTAGCCGTTATTATACCTAAAAGGTTCTGTCTCCTATAGATATTATATTAATTCATTGTCTTGTATATGATGAGCTTGAACCCACTTTTACACACACACAACTCAATTAAAGAACAGAAAAGTGAAATCTTCTTTTATAAAACACATGAAGAGTTTGGAATTCGACACATTTTAATTAACTCTAGTATCCCATCACTGCTTACGACTTACATTCTCTTTATACAACAGTGTGGCTTCTAGTTTTTTTCTGGTTTCTTTACCATATTACGGGATCGGTCTCTAATTACAAGTCAGAGTAAACTCAAACTACTATCGAACAACTTTACCAGAAACTAGGAAACAAAACCAAAGTTAAATGATATATATTACACTGAGTAAGAAATATATCTTACAAAGACCTTTAAGATGAAATTGATTGAAAGTAAATATTATTAATCACCGACACTTAATTTTGTTCGTTTTTGTTTATTTTTATACCTTCGAATACACTATTATCCTCATGTTTATTTTTTTTTATGAGTGGTGATAAATTAATCTATTTAACTCAGCATAATTACCCAGTGTTAAACCACGGCTACCCTTCCTTTTTACTGTATTAAAAAAAACACTTTAAAATATCATTGGTGGGCTAAGCTTTTAGAAAAGAAAGAACATTCTTTGGGTCAAACATATCATATATATATTTTTTTAGTTGTGTTTGACTATACTCTATCTATAATTAATTTATTAAAAATTCGGATACAGTATAGTTGGGTCCAGCTGAGCTTTCTCGCCTTGCAGGACCAAATTATCCAATTTTTAAATTTTAGAATCTTTATTTCTATATTTGTTTTTTTTCTTCATTTCATTTGTGGAGGATATACAACACGTGACTCATTTCCATATTAAGGATATTATTAGCCGTTTCTTTACTAACACGTGGGATATCCGTGGGTACTTGTTCTATTTCTTTAGTACTATGTTTAATAACACATTTAATCCCTTTGGTTTTCTTTTTTATCAAACACTTTTAATTATACACGAATGGAATCAGCTTTTTAAACTGTAGTTTATACTTAATCATCTCACTATAATTAATTTTATCATCTTTCCTTTTTTTTTTTGGTATGAAAAAAGTAATTATCAAATTTAATAGTACATTAATTAAAAAATTGGTATGTAGAACATTTTTATGCAAATTAATGCTGACGATACGTAACGATGATGTTGATGAATGTGTGATAATGATATATAATACAGAAATAAATGTTGAGATAAAAAAGTGTGTGATAAGGAGTTAATAAGGAGACAAGGGTTGGCCACAAAAGATTTAATGCTTCATGCTGTCTCGTGAGTGTCACATGCGCGTCGTCGTCTCCTTCTTCTTTCATCTTTTGTTTCTCTCTCTCTTTCTTTCTTTCAAGTCTTATGAGTTGAGAACTTGTGAAAACTTTTATACGATTATAGGCAAATTATATAAAGTATATTCCGTGTATTACAATATTTGCCCTACTTACTAATTATACACGTTTTTCTTTTGTTGCTACGAACCAGAAAAAAATAAATCACTGATCAGTCTCTGACTATCGACTTCTGAAAGCTGCTTCGATGATGATGATGATACTAGCTTCGGGGCATTCTTCATTGATAGATATAAAACCTCTGAACTATTGTGGGACATCACCATCCTCTGTTTCTTGTATCAAACTTCATTGCCAGAATAAGGGAGCGGATAAGCTAATGGATTGTCCTTGTTTGGATCTGAAACATGTCTACGGAGAGGACAATTTCATTAAAAAACATGAATCAATTTCATTAGAAGAGAAACTAAATTGTTAGCTAATTACTCTTCTGTTCTGGGTTTAGAGGAAACAGATCCAACCATGACCTTTTCTTTGGCACTCAAGAAAGCATATCCAGAAAGCTTTTCTCCAATCTACCATCCGATAACATATCCATAACCATCTTTATAGTGGATGCATCAGCAGCGAACCCGCACCTCTTCATTTCTTCGATGAGTTGAGCTGAAGTCATTATGTCAATACCTCGGAGATGTGCCCGGATTAGGGTGTTGTATGTACGATCATTTGGTGTACAACCATCCTCTGCCATTTTCCTAAGCAACATATTCGCTTTATATAGTGAGCCGCTTCTACATAATCCAGAAATCATTATGTTGTATGCCATAACCTCAAGCTTCACTCCTTTGCCATGGAGGCTGTCGAATAAATCCCAAGCATCATCCACCTTATTATCCTTGCACATAGCGTGAATGATGATATTATAGATACAAATATTAAGCTCCATCTTACTCTTTTGCATTTTTTCAAATATTTCCAGTGCTTTTTCTAGCTCCCCATTGTCACACAACCCATTCAGCAAAAATTTGTAAGTCACAATATTAGGAAGAACACCACGAGAAACCATCTCCTGGAAGAGTTCTTTGGCAACCACAAGCTTTCCCGATTGACAAAACCCTCGGATAAGACTGTTATAAGAGACTGTATTGGCAACCACTCCGCTCAAACTCATTTTGCGGAAGAGTTCCAAACCATCGTCGACCCGCTTAGCCTTACAATATCCGTTTATGAGACTACCATAGGTCACGATATTAGGATCACACCCTTGGCTAACCATCAGACCCAACATCTGGTTTGCTTCCTCAAGGCGGTTCTCCTTGGAAAACCCATCTATTAAAATATTGTATGTAACAGTATTAGGAGCTATACCTCTTGTGATCATCTCCTTGTGCAGTTCTTCTGCCTCTAGAAGTTTTCCCTCTTTCACAAAACCATTTATCAATGCATTGAATGTGATGACGTCGGGGGAGATTCTCCTAGTGATCATATCCCTCAGTAACTGAGCACCATCATCCCATCTACCAGCATTACAAAAGCCTCTAACGAGAGTGTTGTATGTAGTAATATTTGATTTGATCCCTTTCATTTCCATTTCATTGAAAAGGTTGAATGCATCGTCGAGGCTCCCCTCTTTGCAAAGAGCACCAATGAGGATATTGTATTTGACTGCATCGAGCTTGACATTACTTTCTTCCATCTTTCTGAGCAACTCAATGGCCAAGGCAGTTTTACCGGACTTGCACATTACATTTAAAACTGGCCCATAGGTAACTTCACTGGGTTGACAGCCATATTCCACCATTCGATCAATTAAAGCAACAGCTTCAAACACTTTACCTTTGAGACAGAGTCCATTGACCACAGTGTTAATCGTTATGAGATCGGGTGTGTGTCCCATTTCTACCATTCGATCAACTAATCCCACCGTTTCAGAAACTCGGCCCTCGAGACATAATCCGTTAATCAAAGTTGAAAATGTGATAATGTTAGGCTCATACCCAAGTTTTAAGATCTTTCCCAAAACAGAAAAAGCAAAACCGAGTTCTCGGCGTCTGCAGAAACAATTGATGACAATACTCAAACTATACAAGTCATTTGCAATCCCATTCAACTCCATTTGCTTGGAGAGAGCTAACACGAGATCATACTGCTTAGTTCTGGCAACACCACTAAACAATTTATTGAAATCAACGACTGTGGGAAGAGGACGAGACCTAAGCATGGATTGGAAGAGATCAACAGCATCCTCCTCCTTAATATTAGCAATCCCATTTCTCAATCTCTCTCTATAAGAGACATTCCCATCACTGACACTAGAAAAGACTCGTAAGAAACAAGAGAAGAAAAAAGGAGTTCTTGGAGTACCTGTCTCCAGAAGAAGACGTGTCTGAACCAATCGAAGCATCACTCAGTTTAAGATTTTGAAAGCTCTTGATATCAAAAATAACTAGAGTCGCGCCTTCGATTTTGCGCTTAATTGCTTGTTCGGCTCTCACAGGCGCCAATTTCACACACAAACAGCAAAAAGGTTCAACGATGCTTAGTTTACCTTCGACACTTGTTCTCTCTGCAATAGAAGTGAAAACTAGAAATCTTCTAAATCGCACTAAAGCTTAAGCAGCAGAAAATGAAATCCAAAAACATTCGAAGAAGAAGGAAGCAATGGAAACCC
>NW_006238923.1:4387957-4463279 GCF_000375325.1 Capsella rubella
AAATAGAATGCTTCAAAACCGGTTTATTACACCGGAGCTGTTGACTCGGTTACAGCTGACTTACTAGTTACTGCTACCTACTACTATTACCGAGGGTTTTTAACTTTTCCTTAATCTATGTAGTTCAGTAATTTTTCTCTTATATCGGATATGTCTATCAGTCTTTGCATGCCATTAACTTTGATTTTAGCGCTCATATGAATTTATATGATAATCAACACCGAAAAGAAAATTGTAACCTTTCGTATGCATATATAAGCATATTCAAGTAGCATATGCGTATGCTGCTTCATGTTATATATACGCTAATTCTGCAGTCCGTATATGATTTATATAGCTTTAAAATTATAAAATTATGTAAAAATATTATTTAGACCTCGGTTCGGATATGTGGGAATTTTTTTTAATGTAAATGGTTAAAAGAAGCGGTACGAGTCAAACCGAGTGATTTTCCGGTACGAATGTTGGTTCACATTGGCAAAACTAGGAACTAGGAAACCACGAGTGCCTGCCGCCGTTGGAACCACCGGAGTATAGTGCTTTGACGAATTCGAGAGGTCTCTTCACCCGCTAATGTGTTTTTGTAACTTAAGGCAGAGTACATTCTGCTGTGAGAGCAGTGTGACTTATATATAATCTTCACTTCAACATCTCTAATTAATAATGTACAAGAAAACAGTTCCAAGAAGGAAAAAAAACAAGAAAGAAAGACAATCATGCACTGCTTCAACTAATAAACCCAAATACCTCTTAAACACTAGTTGGTAATGGTTGGCTTTAATCCCTCTTTACATGAGAGATCACATACATTCAAGATATCATATCCATAAACCTTTTGTCCAATCTACCATTCGATGACATATCCATAACCATCTTTGTAGTTAAAGCATCAGCAGCGAACCTACACCTCTTCATTTCTTCGATGAGTTCAGATGAAGTGACTACATCACTACCTCGGAGATGTCCTCGGATTAGCGTGTTGTATGTACGATCATTTGGCAAATACCCATCCTTCACCATTTTTCTGAACAACATGCCCGCTTCACCCAAGAAGCCATTCTTACATAGTCCTTCAATAAGTATATTGTACGTTCTGACATCTGGCTTCACTCCTTTGAGAGGGAGGCTACAGAACAAATCCCAAGCATCAGAGATCATACTTGCGTTACACATCCCCTGAATGATGATACCATAGATACCAATACCAAGATCTATCTTATTGTTCTGCATTTTTTCAAATATTTCCAGTGCTTTATTAAGTTTTCCTGATCGAAAAAACCCTTGGATAAGAGTGCCATAAGTGATTGTATCTGCAACCACTCCTCTCATAGACATTTTGCGTAAGAGTTCCAAACCATCGTAAACCCGTTTAGCCTTACAATATCCTTTTATAAGGATATTACATGTCACGATATCAGGATCACACCCTTTGCTAACCATCCTGTCTAGCATCTGGTTGGCCTCTTCAAGACGGTTATCCTTGCAAAACCCATCTATCAAAGAAGTGTATGTAATAATATTAGGAGCTATACCTCTTGTGATCATCTCCTTGTGCAGTTCTTCGGCCTCCAAAAGTTTTCCCTCTTTCACAAAACAATCAATCAATGTGTTGAATGTGACAACGTTGGGGGTGATGTTCCTAGTGATCATATCCCTGAGCAACTTCGCACCATCATTCCATCTACCGGCGTTACAAAAGCCTCCTATGAGTGTGGTGTAGGTAATACAATCTGCTTTGATCCCTTTCATCTCCATTTCATTGAAAAAGTTAAGTGCATCGTCGAGGCTCCCATCTTTGGATAGCCTATCAATGACGATATTGTAATGGAATACATCGAGCTTGATCTTTCTTTTTTCCATCTGTTTGAATAAATCCAAGGCGAAACCAGTGTTCCCGGACTTGCATATTCTGTTTATAATTGGTGCATATGTAACTCCATTGGGTTGACAGCCAATTTCCACCATTCGATCTATCAAAACAACAGCTTCAGACACTTTACCTTTGAGACAAAGACCATTGACCAAAGTGCTAAGCGTTATGAGATTGGGTGTATGTCCCATTTCTACCATTCGATCAACTAACCCCACTGCTTCAGAAACTCTGCCCTCGAGACATAATCCGTTGAGTAGAGTTGAAAATGTGACGATGCTAGGCTCATACCCAAGTTTCAGGATCTTTCCCAAAAGAGAAAAAGCAAAACCGAGTTTTCGGCGTCGGCAGAAGCAATTGATCATAATACTCAAAGTGTAGATGTTATGAGCAATCCCATTCAATTCCATTTGCTTGGAGAGCTGTAACACAAGATCGAACTGTTTTGTTCTGGCAACACCACTAAACAATCTACTGAAATCAATGACACTGGGAAGAGGACGAGACCGAAGCATGGATTGGAAGAGAGTAACAGCATCTTCTGCCTTAATATCTACAAGCCCACTTCTCAATCTTTCTTCATAAGACATTTTACCATCACTGAGAACAGAGAAGGCGCAAGAGAAGAACTCGTTTTGGGATATGAGATAAACAAGTTCTCGAAGTACCTGACTTAGGAAAACGAGGCCGAACCAGTCTGAAAGTGAAAGCTTTCCGATTTAGAGGAATCAATCTCCTCTGTGTCATCAACAACGCCATTTCTTCTTCAGATGAACCATTCGTTCCTTCTTCTCAGGGCACAAATTTGTCTTCTTCTCTGTGTAGATTCATCATTCATATGATATGTGCTTTTTTGCTTTTGATTTTAGTCGGGAAGGAGACAAAAGAAGTTCCGGTTTGATTGTCTTATTTCTTAACCGGTTCTTTTACATGTATTTCAATTTTCACGTGATCTATTTTATATATTTGTTGGTTCTATATGAAAACGATGCCGTTTGGACCAGTCTTCAACATCCAACGATATTACAAATTTGTTAATGTTGGACCATACCAGTACACCATCACGAATACTATGGTTTTTTTTTTTTTTTTTGTAAACCCACGTATACTATGGTTTATATTTCAAAGTTTAGTTGTGATAATTGGATAAGTATGAAAAAGAAACCTTCTAATTAAGCAGGAGTATTTGACACGATGGATTTTTATACAGTATGTACGCGTATATAATCATGTCGCCAAATCCAAAGTAATAACACAACAGAGAACCCAATGATTTTTTTTAACTAATAGACAGAACTGAGATATGTCCTAAAGGATAAATACGACAATGTTCACCTACATCATAAGAAGAAGCTTATATACACCTTTAGAGCACCTCTTTCAATCCCAACATTGCTCAAGAACCACGGATTGTTAACATATACCCTTCTGTTGTGGCTTTCAATGAAAGAGAAACTTCTGTTGTGAGTTTGCTTTCATGGCTGCAGTATTCCAACAGTTGACGTGCTTAAATAATATGGACTGGACTTACTTGATATCTGAAAACAGAACAAATCATAGCAACACAAGAAGATTGATATTTCAATGCTCTCCCATTCCAGTCCACAAAGGATTTTTTTTAGCACGTATATATAAAATCAAACATTCACGAAAGCATATCCAAAAAGCTTTTGTTCAATCTACCATCCGATAACATATCCATAACCATCTTTATAGTCGAAGCATCAGCAGCGAACCCGCTCCTCTTCATTTCTTCGATGAGTTCAGCTGACGTGATTCTGTCACTACCTCGGAGATGTGCTCGGATTAGAGTGTTGTATGTACAATCATCCGGCGCATGCCCATCCTCTTCCATTTTTCTAACCAATTTATTTGCTTCAGAGAGTGACCCCTTCTTACATAGTCCTCCAATCATTATGTTGTATGTCTTAACATCGGGCTTCACTCCTCTACGAGATAGACTACAGAATAAATCCCAAGCATAATCTACCTTACGATCATTGAACATCCCGTGAATGATGATGTTATAGATACCAATATCAAGGTCCATCTTACTCTTCTGTATTTTTTCAAAAAGTTCCAGTGCTTTTTCTAGCTCCCCATTGTCGCACAACCCATACAGCAAAATTTTGTAAGTCACGATATTAGGAGGAACACGATGAGAAACCATCTCCTGGAAGAGTTCTTTGGCAACCTCAAGTTTTCCCGATTGACAAAATCCTTGGATAAGACTGCTATAAGTGAATGTATTTGCAACCACTCCTCTCATAGACATTGTGCGGAAGATTTCAAAACCATCGTCGACCCGCTTAGCCTTACAATATCCATTTATGATGATATTAAACGTCACAATATCAGGATCACACTCTTTGCTAACCATCAGATCCAGCATCTGGTTTGCCTCGTCTAGGCGGTTCTCCTTGCAAAACCCATCTATCAAAGAATTATATGTAATAGTATCAGGAGATATACCTCTTTTGATCATCTCCTTGTACAATTCTTTGGCCTCTGGAAGCTTCCCTTCTTTCACAAAACTATCAATCAATGCATTAAATGTGAAAATGTCTGGGGTAATTTTCCTTGTGATCATATCCCTCATCAACTTCGCACCATCATCCCATCTACCAGCATTACAAAAGCCTCTGACGAGAGTGTTGTAGGTTACTACATTTGCTTTAATCCCTTTCATCTCCATTTCATTGAAAAGTTTGAGTGCATCGTCGAGGTTCTCGTCTTTGCAAAGACCATCGATGATGATATTGTATTTGGCTGCATTGCGCTTGATATTTCTTTCTTCCATCTTTCTGAGCAACTCAATGGCCAAGGCAGTTTTGCCGGACTTGCACAATACATTTAAAACCGGTCCATAGGTAACTCCATCGGGTTTACAACCATTTTCAACCATTTGATCTATCAAAACAATAGCTTCAGACACTTTACCTTTGAGACAAAGTCCATTGACCAGAGTGTTAAGCGTTATGAGATTGGGTGTATGTCCCATTTCTACCATTCGATCAACAAATCCCACAGCTTCAGAAACTCGTCCCTCGAGACATAATCCGTTAATCAAAGTTGAAAATGTGACAATGTTAGGCTCATACCCGAGTTTGAAGATCTTTCCCAAAACAGAAAAACCGTAACAGAGTTTACGAAGTCGACAGAAACAATTAATCACAATACTCAGAGTGTAGAGGTTATGCGAAATCCCATCCAATTCCATTTGTTTACAAAGATGTAACACGAGATCGAACTGTTTTGTTCTGGCAACACCACTAAACAATCTACTGAAATCAATGACACTGGGAAGAGGACGAGACCGAAGCATGTCTTGGAAGAGATCAACAGCATCATCAGCCTTAATATCAGCAATCCCACATCTCAATCTTTCTCTATAAGAGAGTTTATTATCACTGACACTAGAAAAGACTCGTCCACAGCAAGACAAGAAAAACGGAGTTCTTGGAGTACCTGTCTCTAGAAGAAGACGCTTCTGAACCAATCGAACCATCACCCAATTTAGAGTTTTGAAAACTAGAGTCGCGTCTTCGATTTTGTGCTTAATTGCTTGTTCGGCTTTCAAAGGCACCAACTTCACACACAAACAGCAAAAAAGGTTTAAGCTTTAATAACGATGCTTTAGTGTACCTTTAAAACTGGTGCTCTCTGCAATGAAAGTGAAAACTGAAAACGTTCCAAATCGCATTAGTCTTAAAAGCTAGAGCACCAGAAAATGAAATCCAAACACGTAAAAGAAGAAGAAGAAGAAGGACGCGATGGGAAAAAATAAAATCTTCAGATACGAGAATGCCGCAAAAACCGGTTAATTGCACCGTCCTGGATAAAACCGGTTGTCTCTAACCTTCTGTTTCAATCGGAATTGTTGACTCGGTTACAAAGACTAATTTTGTCATTAGCCTTATGATTTGGTTTGGTTATTACTTATTAGGATTGATTGGCCTAATTCCATTATTTAAAACAGTTTTAATTATTGACTTTTATTTGGACTAATGCTAAACCTAGCTAAAAGAAATTTATTTGGTTGCGGTGCCTGTGGAAGCCGAACAAGAGAATAATAAAATAGTGTTCATAGTTAACGAATTTGACTACACCAAATTGATGAGTAAATCAAACAATTAACCATAAAATTACATTACAAAGAAAAAAACACAATAGACATTTGTTGGAAGCAAACTAAATTTGCTTAGGATATTAGAGAAAAGACACTAAAAACAATGAGCTATTTTTGCCTAATTGCATCTAAATTAAACTAAATTTGCTTAAGTTATTAGAGAAAAGACACTAAAAACAGTGAGCTATTTTTGCCTAATTTCATCTAAATTACGGACAGTGTATATCTAACGTCACATAAACTTCCGATATTGTTGATCATATAACGCTTCTGTTCCCAAGTATAAAAGTGAAAGACTCTGTTGTCTTTGACATTTGGTTCCAAAGAAGCATCATACTATACTACTACTGAGAGGGGTTTCTAACTTCCTTGCAAAGCCAATATATTCGTCTAAGACCCGTTGAACATGTATCCTAATTTCACACTCTCTTTCCGGTACGTGGTTTAGCAGTTAATTATCATGTCCCTAGAGTTGGAATATGCATATATATATATCTGTTTTTCACCGCGATGTTATAGTTGATTATAAAATCAATGTATCATTATAAGAACAATATATATGATATATGTATAAAAGGTTTTCTTAATTTATGTAGTTCAGTCATTTTTCTCTTATATATCGGATATGTTTATGCATGCCATTAACTTTGTTTCTGGCGTTCATATAAATCTATTTTACAAAATTACACCGCAAAGAAAATTGAACCTTTTATATGCATATTCAATTAGCATATGCTATTATATAGACGTATATATATGCTAAGTCGCTAATTGTGCAGTCCATATATATGATATATATAGCTTAAAATTAAAAGTATGTTTCATATTTTTCAAAATATATATAAGATTATGCTTCATACTGATTACATAGCTTAAATATTTACGAGCTAGCTAGTAAGTTACTAAACAAGATAATTTATTCCCCCAAAAATAACTAATATATACGATATGTTACATACAGTATACCTATTGTATTTTTTTTCTCACTTATTATTTACAAGAATAACCCCAACCAAAAGCCAACACACTTTCGACAACCCCAAGTGAGAAAGTGAAAGAGAATAACAACTGTGCCTTCAGAAAATATTAGTGAAATAACCCTTTCATGATTCATCTCACATCATATTTTAACAATATTAGTCTCTCACTAAACCCTAGCTAACTAATTCAATTTATAATCCATCTTTACATATATATACTGTTTACTTTTCGATTCTATATATATGATATGATATGTGGCTGATGGTCACCACTCAACTCACAAATCCTACCTAATGGCCATCTTAACCCAAAACTTCTTCATCTTCTTTAATTAATCTGCCACCTTCGCACGTGTGAAAAAAAGTAAGTCCTCTTAGCTACGTGTGAAACCTTTTTATCTCGTTTGCTAGCTACTATACACTACCAAATAGTACGAACAACTCAATGTCTTCTGCCGGCTTAGCAAGCCGGAAAAAGGATCCGGTGTACAGAGGAATCAGGTGCCGAAGTGGGAAATGGGTTTCCGAGATTCGTGAGCCGAGGAAAACCACTAGAATCTGGCTTGGAACTTATCCCACGGCAGAGATGGCAGCCGCGGCCTACGACGTGGCTGCTATGGCTCTTAAAGGAAGAGAAGCCGTCTTGAACTTCCCGGAATCAGCCATGTCATACCCGGTTCCCGTATCAACATCTGCAGCGGATATACGAACCGCTGCGGCCGCTGCAGCATCAGTGAAGGGATGTACTGAGTACGGGGAGGAGGTGGAGAAAGAGTCAAAGAAGAAGAAGAAGAAGAAGACTAGTAGTAGTAGCTTGAAGTCGAGAGCGAGTGAATGCCACGTAGATAATGATGTGGCGTCTTCGTCGTGGTGTGGGACAGAGTTTATGGACGAAGACGAAGTCTTGAATATGCCTAACTTGCTGGCTAATATGGCGGAAGGGATGATGCTTGCACCACCGTCGTGGATGGATTCTCGGCCGTCCGATGACTCTCCGGAGAATTCAAATGATGAGGACTTGTGGGGCTATTGACCTGTTTTGTGTTGTCCACTTATTATATATGTAATCATATATATTGTTCTTTTATTTGTTTTTTTCTCATCATATCACTTATATGATGATAATATCAAATCATATGTTTTAATTATTTAAGGGTGTTTCTTGTATTGTTGAATTAGGGTTTGGGTTTTTCTGGAGTTTTAGGGTTATCTATTAGGGATTCATGATCAAGCCTTGTAGTTGATTTCTATATTACTCTTGCAGCTTCTTTATATTTGCACTTTCTTTGTTAAGAATAGTTCATGTTCTTAATTAAGTTTGTTTTTCGTTCCATAATATATATGAAGATGAGATTATGATCTGATACCTAGAGCCACTCGTTATTACATGGTTTACTACAAAAGTCTTTATTGACACATAAAAACATAAAAAGGGGGTTTTGAAATTAACAGTTAACAATTTGGCAAAGTTTTCCTGTTTGTCAATTAAAGAAGATCCAGTAATTAGTTAATATGATGAGTAAATATGATGTTTTTTGGATTTTCTCTTCTTTGATGAGAAGATTAATCATTTTATTGACGACGAGTCCACATTGTATCATTTCGGTGTGATTCTCCCAAAACTGACCGGATCAGCCGATCGGGTTTATCAAAAAAAAAAAAAAAGATTAATCATTTTTAATTAATATACTCCATAATCAAGTGTTTTGACTTTCTATATATCAATTCTTTACTATAAAGCATTGTTTTCTACATATACACACCATATCTATCTATCTATATATTAATTCGTCACATGTTCGTTCCTATTGCTAAGATATATATTCGGTAATCCATACAGCGATCTATATATATGCCACTTAATTCGTCTCGTAATGTATATATGTTATAATATGATTCCAAAAATCGATTGATTGATGCTTATTTACACAACGATACATGTATTATATTCATCTAGTGTCCCTTTTAAAAAGTTTTGATGTCCTGAGTTTCCTTTTTTAGATATGTTTTTTGTTATAAAGGTTGTGCCATATATGTATGGACATGAGTGCTGTTTTCTTACTTGGTCCTTTTTTGTCGTCTTCTTTCTTTGATTTTTTTTTTCCTTTGGTAATAATATAAAACTATGTTTTTATCTCTTTATCTTGTGACAATAACGAGTGATAAGTTTTGTATCAAAATCTTGGTCTTTAACCACATACTCCTTATGGTTTACAATTAAATGTCACAAATACAAAAAAAAAAATTGAACATTTTGTTGTACGTACTTCGTAAATTTTACTTAATAACATTATGTTGTGTTTACACGAATTACTTCACATGACTTATTGAAAATTTTGCATTAATATTATAATTCAGGATTTAACGCAAACTGGTGCAAATGGTATTAACACAAAGAAACATATTTACCCTCACACCAAAACAAAAAGAAACAAATTTACCAAAACTATTTTACCTGTAACGGACAAAGAGGGGTTAATTAGAGAGGTGACCATGTGGCTTTTCTTTAATCATATCCGTCACTAAGTTTTATAGAGAGAGGCAGAAAGCTTTAGCTTTACAACTTTATAATATTCTATCAAGAAATAATACAATATATATAGTAGTATTGTTATGAAATTTTTAATGGGTTTCTATTCTTCACAAATGGTAAAGGTATGGGTCAGACCAAAGAAATTTGCCTTTTGTTTAAAAATAATTATTAATAAGAAAACATTTTCCTCTTATTTATTTTTGCCAACTAGGTTTGTCTCTTCCGACTAAAAAACATCTGCATTGTGTGTGTGTGTGTTTTTTTTTTAATTCTTTCGACAGCTCTTTACCACGTGTCACTATCTTCTCGGATTTCCTTGACCTAAATCCTTTATTTTGTTTTGTTTATATCAAACTGTCTTTTGTGGCTACAACAAATATCTTCGATCGGTGTCTTAAGTACCATATACAAACTATAAAACATGTATCAAGCTGGAAAAAAAAAACCCAACACATTTCTTCAGATATACCTACGATTGACGAGATGTCGACATAACTACAAACAACTACGTCCTGGTTATTGGCGTTTAGGCTTCAGAGTTTCACATGGCTCGATCGTGTTAGTAATATTGGATTGGTGTAGAAGATGACATTTCAGGACGTAACGTTCGTCCGCTCGTGTTTAGTGGCTTTCTATCAACATCTATCAATTCATACCAAATTGTGGATTCCATATTTGTCCTATAAAATATTGGGTTGTTATATTAAAAATTTTGAAAGATTTGTAGTATAATTACTATGTTATCTTGTACATATTAATCATTTCTCAGTTTCGTATGATAGTAATTAGTGAAAACTATATATCATAAAATGAAATTTTGGTTATCTCTTATGCCTTATGTAACCTAAGTTTTCTTTCGTTACTGAGCTCTTCTTGTAATGTTTTTCTCTTTTGTGTTCCAATTTAAAACAACACACTGTCATTTTGAAGCAAGTAAAGATTATTTGATATCAATATATATATATAGCCATATAGGTTAAAAATTTGATACATGTATCAAATTTACTCGTGAAAATTTGCAGTTAAGATCAACAGCCTAATCAAAACCAGTTATTTTATCCGTTAATGTTTGTTTTTCTTTATTTAACCAGCTGTTGATTTATATCGAACAATATATACAGTATTAAGATTGGTTTCGGACAGATCTTTAAATTCGCTTTGATGAGATAGTGGTCCACAGCAGATTTGTCTCCCTACGTGTTTTTAATGACACCCTTCCCTCTTTGGTATGTTTACTCACACTCACACACTCACACAATCATTAATCATTCTTTTAATCTTAATTAATTCCCATTAATGGCTGTTTTGTTATGATCATTATACAATTAAGTATAATACACCACTACTCTCACTTTAGCAGAAATACTTTTCTTTTGATAATTGGAGTGAGTTAATTAGCAATTGTATGATTTTTATTTTTGAAAGCTTGTTCTGTATATAGTACTTTTGATTCCAATCGTTCGGCACTAACTACACTTTGTTCGGTTATAGGTTTACTACAAATCATGTGTTCTTTCTTTTGGTGTGCAACATAATGTGTTGTAATGTCATCATTCGAAATTTCGAATCATAGCTAGTAAAGGCTAGTGGTTGATGGGAGAGAAGCACACAGCAACATTTGTTTGGGGACTTGGGTGTGATTTTTTGTTTCCGTCAAGATTTAGAGACAAGTATATAATAATGGTTTCCTTCGTCGTTGGGTAAACCCTGAATCGAACCTAAGAATGACTGGACAGCTATCCATGTGGAGAACACTGGACGATAAATAAAGTCGCCACTGATTTAGAATTTGTAGTTAAGAAATTTATATTTTTAACACTTTAAAAAACATATTTAAGAAAAGTGCATTCTACTCACTGTAGTTTGATCAATCATGGGCTTCTACATCCTATTTTTTTCAGTTGTCATTATTTCGTATTTCAACATGTACATCTGTAATTTTCTTTTCGTGTTTTTTTCTCTTTCAAAAATTATATATAATAATATTGTCTCCAAAGTGTGAATTGTTATGAAAATATAACTGATTAAAATATTTTACAATCCATTATGAACTTTTAGATATTTACCTGAAATATTGGTTTAATAATCCTGATTGGCAACTTGTTAAAGAAAAACTGAAAGATTACATTTTGCCGACAAAGTAGAAATATATAACTACGACATTAGTAACATGGAGTTTGGATATAAACACAGTTTCTTTCATCCACTAATTTAAATCAAATGTCTTTGATACTAAATTGTACAAAAAAAAATATAGATAAGAGTTTTGCAATTGGAAGACCAGAAAGGTCCAAAACGATAGCTATTGCTCTTTCAAGCTTATATCATCTTGAAAGAAAATACTAAGTACAATATTTGCTTAGAAAGCTGCCGTCTTGTGTACGTTAAATAAGTACCTTATATAAACATTTTCTTTCAACCGTCTTCTGCTTTATTTTTGGGCGTCTTTTAATGGAAAAAAAAGCTGCCGTCAATTGAGAAAAATTATTTTGCAAACTCTTGTGATTTGTTTTGTTAGTGGGGGACTTTGGTGAATTAAGTAATATTCCTTTATTTACTACAACGTAAAGAAAAAGGAACAAAAAAAACATCAAAAGTTCAAAACGTAAACAATACTTTTTCACATTTGTAATTTACAATTACATATTTATATTTATTGTATAATCTATTTGCAAATAAAAAAAAATAATCGGTATTAAAAAATCAGAGAAAACAAGAACCGTATCGGTTTATGGTAATGATGATACTGATGATGATGAAGAAGAAGCAGCTGGCAAGCGCGGGAAACCTACTTACCGTTAAGACTTAAGAGAGAAAGAAGAAGACAGAGTGAGAACGGTTTATTCTACTTTGCGTGGTTTCGGTCTGGAGGGTTTTGTAGGAACAACGTAACTGAGGAGAATCAATCCAACAGGTAGGATTGTTCCAATGTAATATACGCTCCCATAGGCTGTGAGTGTTTCGTGCAAGCTTAACACCTGATCAGATATTGCAATTAACAAAACAATGGTTTTTTTTTGTTTTTTAACGTTCAAAAGGGCGTTAAAGAGTGATAGATCAATGTGAAGGGAGAGAAATGAGTTTGTAATTACCATGAAACCGACGGCTGAGTAGTTGAGAACCAAAACGGTGTAAAGGAAGTTTATGAAGACCATGACTTTTCTCAGCATTGCCATTTTCAGACTGATGGCTTGTTGCCACCGGTAAATAACTGCAACGAAAACAGAGTTAGATCAACAAGAAGATAAGATGCCGTTAGCAAAAGAGTGGAACAATGAAAATTGTATTTCACCCCGTGAGCCGGCAATCATCAGAGCTGACTGAACAAAGAACATCATGTAACCAGGATAGAGTCCCTGCAAATTGCATCGGATGCAGTTAGTTAGTTTCCTATGGGGGAAAATATCAGATTTTTATATTCATCCATCATTGGAAGCAACTGAAAACAGACTAACTACAAGATATGTAGGACTTTCCAGCTTAGAATTGAATAGATGAAGAATAAAGAACTCACATGCCAAACCGCACTGACAGTTTGTGTAGCTAGTAACTGGAAGAAACCCGCTTTCTTCCCATTCTGCACAAGTCTCTCATACACATCTGCATTGTAAACACCATGTATAAGTGGATAGTCTCTTACAATGACTAAGTTCACAGAAACAATCGTCTATCATCAGAAGACTACTTACAGTGACGGAGCCAAGTGCTAACTTGTATGTTCCATACTAGCGGAATCTGAACGGCACTCTTAGCTAGTTCCACACCGAGGATGTCTACATTCTTGGCACGGTCCCATTTGGGCTTTGGTGAAGCATCATCAGTCCAGCCACTGAAACCCAAACCAGAGATGATAATTGAAGCCTCTGATATTGACCAGATGAAGTAGTACTTCCAACGAGCAGTAAACCCCGCCATGTACTGGTAACTAAATTTTCTCAAGAATCCCCATTCTTGGTACACGGGTTCAGTGAACCGAGTTAACGGGTATTGAGGTACTAAATAGAGATACAGAGCCATGCAGATCGCAGCTTGCAAAATAGCTCTGATTGTAGCTCCAAAAGGTGAAGGCTGCTTTCTTTTATCTGAAGTATCCCAAATCTGGAAAGTACCAAAGTTTACAAATTTACAGCCTAGTCTATAACAAGTCACTGTTTTATTGATAAAAAGTTAAACACAAAGAAGAAGAAGAAGAAGCTTACCCCTTTCCCTTCAGTCCATTCGAGATAATCTTTCATTTCATAAACGGGACCAGCAAAATGGCTACCGCAACAGAGGCAGTAACCAAAATACTCAATCAAAGAAGGCATCTGAATCAATCGGTTTTTCTTCTGAGCTTCACTTAGACCCTCCTCCTTCAACATCCCATCATTGTAATTCATCGCACAAGAGATAACTTTCAACGTTAACACCATTAACGCGCCTAATACATTCCAAAAAAGAAGAACCAGTTCAAGAAGCTAACTACAATTACTACTCAGACCAAATTCCATCACTAAGTCGTAAAAACAAGAGCATCCAAAGCAAAAGGACGAAACTTTCATCTCAATCACTTTCAGAAACATAAACCCATTTACGAGAATGTAACAAAGGGATTAATAAAAATTCACCAACTACTTCATCAGTGAAATAAGATGAGGAGATTAAGAGTTACCAGTAGAGTCGATTCCTCCTTCTTTCCAAGCATCACCACTCATGTAAAACACATGACTACACAAATCACCAAATTTGCACCATAATTAAATCAGGCTTTTGTTCAAAATTCAGCATTGGTTCAGAGCATAAGAACAAAAAGAGTTGAGATTTCTAGTACCAGCCAATAAGATAAGCGAAACCGAGGAAGAAAGTGATGATTCCACACTTGGGTCTATAAATCGCCATTGAAGCATAACCGATCGTCATCGGAACAAGGAAGTGGAGGTTGGAGGAGAATCCAAACGAGAGGTAAGAGAGTAAAGCACCTGAAGCAGCAGCATACAAGTGTTTACCGAGTCTACTCGGAACGATTCGCCAAGCGAAGGATACAGGGATCGTGGCCACGAAACAGAGGAGGAAACGGAGGACGGCGACCGAAACTCCGATCGAAGCAGCCATGGAACTCATATCCATCAACTCCATGGTTTTAACTCGGACTGAGTCACAACGTTCCGAGTTTATCCGGGAAGCGGAAGAGAAACTCTGATCTCGCCGAGGCTATGGATCGGTCGTGTCGTGTCGTGAGGTTGTTCGCTTCTTAACGAAAGGTATCAAATTCACTAATAATAAACCGGTCGGTACAATTTTAAACCCAATGAAATTGAAAACCATCGGTTTAATATAAAAACCCTAATTTCCTTTTTTTTTCTCATCTTACGGTCTCTCGTTAACACTTCTATCATCGTCGTCCTCTTTAGCCGTCGTTTGCTTGATTCTTCAGGTTCCTCTGTTCGAGTAAGTTTTATAGTTTTTGGTGTTCATACTCTGTTTCGATTTCTGTATGTAACTCTGTTTATGATTGAAAGTTTTATCTTTGCATCTTTCTAGTTTCAATGTTCGTATTGATGTTAAGGAACTAGATGTGTAATACGATTTTGTTTCTGTGTTGTGGGTTCAGTTTGTTTCTTAGGGAATGCTAAAAAGTCGTGCTCTTTATTGATTAGGTTCACGTTTAGTAAACATGAAGGGAGCTGGTAAGTCTGAAGCGAGCTCGAGTAGGATAGTTTTTGAGGACAGTGAAGAAGACCTCTCGTGTTCATCTGTGTCTTCTTCAGATGAGGTTAGTGAACTTAATAAGAGTATTGGATGAAACTTTAAGACGTTCTTGTTTGTTGATTTTGAATTTTGAGTTATATCTTTTGTTTTGAATGGGGACTTAGGAAGAAGAAACAGAGAAAGAGTTAACATTTGAGGAAATTCATAGATTGCGAGCTGATGGGTCTAAGGCAGTTGCCAGGAAACCTAATCAAGTGAAGAAAACGGGTCGTGCAAACAAAAACAGGTACGTACATTGTTTCCTTTGTTCTTGTTTTTTTCTTTCTCTTTGTCTTTGTTGGTTATATTTTTGTTAATCTTGGGTGTTTCATTTGTGATGTAAAGACCAGTGGAGTTGAGTTCTAAAAAACCTGTGAGTCGTTATAGAGAAGTAGTTCATGTTCCAAAGAAGGTAATAACTTTGAGCGTGGAGAAGTTTTTGAATCTCTTTTTCTCGTTATTTCATTCTCTACAAGTGTTTGATCTTGGGGGTGTAGAATTGTTGAGTGTTTGTTAAAGGAGTTTCTTTGTTTGCATTCAGGAGCCTCGCGATCCTCGCTTTGTTTCGTTGGGTGGACAAGTTGACCTTGAGGGGTATCTTTTCTCTTATCAACATGAAAATTAGTTATCATATGCTTGTTGTTCTTGTTTGAGTGAACATAAGTTCTGTATCTTTTGTAGGTTCAAGAAGCGATACAATTTCTTCTTTGAGGATAAACTTCCTGTAGAAAGAGAGGTATTTTGATTGATTGACTTGTTATTGCTGAAAGAAGCTCTTGCAATTATCTGCGAGGTTCTGATATTTCATACGGAAGCTTTTTGTTTGATATTCCGGGGTTCTTAAAACAGGAATTGAAAAAGCAGTTAAAGAAAGCAAAGAATCCAGAAGAGGTCAACCGATTGAAGAATGAGTTAACTTATGTTGTGAGTGATCCTTTCTTTGCCTTCCCTGTTATCTAAAGTCTGTTAAAACTTTCTGATCATTACTTTGTTTCCTCACTTTTTTTTGTCTGTTGTATATCTCAGGAGAAGATGTTGAAATATGAACCATCAACGAAGAACAAGGGAGCAGCAATACTAACAGAACACAAGAAGAGAGAACGAGAAGCTGCAAAAGAAGGGAAAAAGCCTTACTATCTCAAAAAATGTATGTCCGGATTTTTTCACTCAAAAAGTCCCATGATTAGGTTGAACATAATAGTTTTGAGTTTCTATTTGCCAACAGTTTACTGAATTGTTTTCTTTCTTCTTTTGCAGCGGAAATCCGAAAGCAAGCTCTCATCGAAAAGTACAACACTCTCAAGGTATGTAGAACAGTTTTGACTTCAGAGTTTTAAAGCATTCGTATTAAAACGGGATCACTGAATCAGTTTTTGCTTTTGGTACAATCCAGGAATCTGGGAAGCTTACATCGTATCTTGACAAACGGAGGAAGAAGAATGCAACTAAGGATCATAGGTTCATGCCCTACCGTCGAACAGAGGAATAGAGGCAGTTTTGCTTTCAGACCGATCTCTTACAACAGCCCAGGACAATTTTGGTTGTGGTCTTTGCAATGACTTTATGCTTGAGAATTCAAAGACAAATGCAGTATCACCTTTTGTTTTGTTTATTTTTTGAATTGAATTCCAAATCCAGTACCAGTACAAAGGCCTCTTAGTTTACTGTTGGTTCTGTGAAGACACGAGACTCTAGACCTTTCAAAAGGTTCAAATCTGATTTACTCTTCTTGTGGTACTTTATTTCCCTCAATTATGATAGTCACCATAGAGTTTTAGTATGTACATCGAATACTTTTTTTAAACTAGCACATCCTATATTATTCAAAAATGAATTGAAAAAAAAAAAAAATCTAATGAAAGTTAAAGTTACTGATGGTGATGTGAATGAAAAAGCTATTTCAAAAAACTCTTTTATTATAAACAATGTTGAGAATTTGGATTAAGGGATTTTAATAGATTTTCTTAGTTGACAATATAGAAATCTGAAAAATCTCATGGTTTTAAATGTGTGATTTGGAAGAATTTTATAATACAGAGCTTCCAAAATCATAATAAAACTCAAATCTCTTAAAATATATGATGAAAAATACACTTCCTTTAGTTACCAAGTTCTCACTGTCACAAATAATTTCTTGCTGATTATGAAAATGTTTAAATGTAACAAAAAATTACACAATCCCATATAAATAAACCTTAGTGATACAAAAACAAACAATCACAATTAACAAACACTTTCCATCAAAAGTATTTGAAATATTCTCCGGACAAAAAAGGAAAGAAAATGGAGAACAAGAGAAGGGTTATGTTAGTGGTGATGATGTTGGTGATGGGGAACATGTTGATTGAGACAGAGGCTGCAATGTCTTTTAAAGTATGTTACGGAGGCTGTCTTCTTGCGTGTGGTATTTTAGCGCCCAATATCAAAAAACTCTTCTGTCCTTTTATGTGTATTAAGGATTGTAGACGTCGTCCACTTTCTATTGAGGCAAATCTCAAAGAAATGAACCAGGCTGATTATTTCTGTAACCTCGGTTGTGCTACTGATCGTTGTGGTTCATCCTCCTCAATCGAAGATAAGGGTAAGCTTTTTTTTTATTTTTTCTTTCTTTTTTCACTTCTTGTATAAAGATAAATCATATACATATACAGTTTAATCTTCTCTTGTGACTCTAATTAAGGATATTTTGTGAAATTCTTATGAGTTGTTTTGTTTTATATATTTGGCAGATCATGTGGACAAAGTATCAGTATGCGTGGATTCATGTTCAGATATGTGCTCCCACAAGAACTAATTAAAGCCGTTATTTTAGTGTCTAAGAGATTTATAAACCAGTAATTTACGTAACGATTAAATATATTCTCCAAAATCCAAATGAGATTTTTTTTTTTTTTTTCCTGAGTTGATCATATATGCTTTGTGTTATGAGCATGCCGATTAATAAAATAATCCACATCCAAAATAAAGAGACTTTAAATAACTAAGAAAAGGATTTTTTAATAATAAGAATTATGTGTACAATTGACCAACGTCTATTTCATGCATGCATTTGATTGTTGTGTTCAACAAATATACGATCGCACATTTATTTAATACACACATAAAAATAAATAAAAAGTAAAACACATTCATATACGTACAAATATGTACTGTACATACTAACATATATGCTTTAATTAACGTATACTCGATCATCATTATTGTAGAGAGATCTCCAAATCCTAAACGAAAGGAATTTAGAAATGATTTCCCACAATGTCGTCATATTACACAGAGATTACAGCCTAATTTCTGGCTCACTAACTATATATGGAAATGTTTACTAATACACAGAATCACACAATCACTATATAAACAGACCATGTTAGCGTACAATCACATCATTCACAACTTACAAAACCAACTCTTGCTTTAGTACAAAATTGTATCATCTAGTGAGAAAAGAAATGGAGGGGAAAAGAGTGGCAATGTTGGTGGTAGTAACGATAGTGATGTTCATAGGGAACCTTATGGCTCAAACAGAGGATCAAAAGATCCCATTTGAACAATGTTATCCAGCTTGTCTTATAGAGTGTAAAGCTGAGTCAAAGTTTCCAAAGTATTTTAAGTGTCCATTCACGTGTATTAAAACCTGTCTTCAACAACCTTCTCTACCGTCTGTTTCCTTAAACAAAATCGATGATTCTGATTACTTCTGCAAACTCGGTTGTGCAACTCACAATTGTGTTTCTCTTTCTTCCCTCCAAAATCCGAGTAAGTTTCTTTTTTTTACTGCTTATATACTTTTTATACCGTGTAATTTGTTTTCTTCTGCTTATTCTTCAAAACGATGACCATATATATACATAGTTGAGATTTGATATTGTGTATTTTAGTTAACGTTATGTTTAATGGTTTTGGTTGGTGTTTGTTTGTGTTATGGACAGATGTGGAAAAAATATCAGCTTGTGTGGACTCATGCTCAAACAAGTGTACCAAGAAAAACTAGAAGCGATATTAGTATTATTCTACGATCATTCATGTCTAGATAAAAAGATATGAACCATTTTTTTGTATCAATTCAATTTTTAAAATCAAACGAAATTTATTTCAATTCAGTATATCTTGTGTTACAAGAAAATCAAATGATATCACTGGAAAACCAAAGCTGAATTAGAGGAAAAATCAATTGATACAAACTGGAAAACAAAGGATTAATTAGAGGAAAAATCAGTTGATATAAGAGGAAAACAAAGGCCAAATTAATTGGAGGAGATATTATTTAGTATTCACAATTGAGGAAATAAGAACAAAGTTATAAACATCAAATCTAATGACACATAGAAGCAATAATACTCATTTAATTTATATAGAATATTATACCAAAAAAAAAATTAGAAGAATGAAAGAATAATAGTCTAATTTATTTAGAAAAATTAGAATGTCACAAATTATATACCTTTTTATTAATAAAAAAATTACTAAATTGAATGAATTTGTATATATCTTAAAACAGATTTACTTATTGGATTAGTAGTAATTAAAACACTAAAACTTATCATCAATTAATATTAGATATATTCAGATTTTAAATGAACAAACAATTACCCGGTTTTTTTTTTTTTTTTTTTTGGTAAGGCCCATGGTTTTATTAATAGCACTAAAGTTATAGCTTAATCTGTTATTATATGTGAATATGTTAACTAATGCAGAAATTTGCATTATGCCTATATAAACTAACCATGTTAACACAACCAAACATTCCCAATTAACAAACAACCAAATCTACAAAAAAAAAAAAGCTTTGAATCCTTCTTCTCCCTTGATTTTAAAGAAAAAAATGGAGGGCAAAGGAGTAGTTGCGATGTTAGTGGCGATGATGATGGTGATGGGAAACCTTCTTCCTCAAGCAGAAGCTCAGTCAACATCGTTCAGGCAATGTCTCACACCTTGTCTTCTACACTGTGGGAACGATTTATCGTTCCAACATATAATCACTTGTCCTTATGACTGTTTCCAAACATGTCTTGATCCTACTACGCCATCGCCACCGCCGTCTCCTTCTCCAAAGTCGGACAACAATTAGCGATATTTCTTTATTAACTAAGCTTAATGTTTCAATAAATATTTATGATGATTCAATAATTAATTTGTATCGATTGAGACTTTTTAAATGAAATATGCTGGTTTTAATTATATAGTTGATACATTTAATTTGTACTACAAATTAACAAATCAATTGGTAACCCAAAAACGAGCTATATGATCATACACTACAACAACATTAGTCTCATGCAATTTGATATTGTTTCGGTCTAATAAAAGGTTTCACTCAAAGAAAATTTCCCTCAACATATAATTATATATATAAAGAAGAAAAGAAAAAACTCAGCGGTTATGGTTTGTTTATGTGATCGGTGAACCATATTGTTAATTCACAACCAAACATCCACAATGAGTTTTGATGTAACGTTCAATGTGATTTGTTTTTTTTTGTTTGTTTGTTATCTCTCAAGTATCATTCTGAAGGACCAAACAAACTAATAGATTTTCAATTAACATAATTGTTTACCCACTATGTTGCAGCTTTTTTGTTGATGATTATAATTAACTGATACAAAATTACGTACAGATACCTTACAAAGTAATACTATTTCCAGACAAGAATAAACAGTCACACTATTTAAAGACAAGAATACTTTATTTTATACTGTATGATATTACGAATTACAGTTTGTATCCCAAATACGATCTTACACACACGCAATTTAAGTGGTTGACTTCAATAAGAGAGTGAGTAATAATTATATGTAGCTTTTTGTTCCCATGTAACAATATTTACTCCCTCGCTTGCTTACATATGATGAAAACAGGCAACCTGCAGTAACCACAATTTAGAGGAACATAAATTAAATGTGCGGATAAAAAACATATACTTGAGAAAAAATAATAATAAAAAAATGCCATTACATATAGTTTCCTAAACTTCTGAAATGAAATTTTCTCAGCTTGTTTTTTTTTGTTTTGTCTCAGAAATTTTAAATTAAGTTTTGGTTTCGTCGATATTGTATGGTTTTAAACTGAAACTAAACAGAAATACTATATAGTTAAATACCATATGTAAATTTTGGTGGATTTTCATTACCTATGAAATTTTACTACTTTAACATATATGAATTAGCTATATATATTAACACACATGTGATAAATCTACTGCACTTAAAAAGCAAAATCCATCAATGTATGCAAAATGAAGAAGATGGAAAAATATATGTGCATGTTATGTTAAGGCATAATCTTATGTCATAAAATGTCTATATTATAACATTCTCTATATTCTAGAGTAACAAAATCTCTATGTTATAACTGAATAGGAATTAGATTAATCACTAATTCTATCATTCCCACAGAAAAATCATTACTAATTTGTTTCTAATTATGAAGATGTTAACTATAACACAAGGTAACATAATCCCTTTATAAATAAACCATTGTTACACATATAAAAAAAATCACAATCAAGAAACACTCCCCATCGAAATTTTCTTATATTCTCTGCCAGAAAAAAAAAAAAAAAAACAAATCCTTGTACCTTTAAAAATGGAGAACAAAAGAATGACCATGTTAGTTGTGTTCATGATGTTGGTGATGGGAAACATTTTGATTGAAACAGAGGCTATAGCTTTTAAGGAATGTTACACACCTTGTGTTGTGGCGTGCGGTAGTGTTGCGCATGGGATTACTAAAGCTATGTGTCCTTTCACGTGTCTTAAGGAATGTATACATTCTAAACCTTCTTCGGTTGCAAATCTAAAAGAAACTGACCATACTGATTTTTTCTGCAAACTCGGATGTGCTACCACTCGTTGTCTTTCATCTGCCTCAATCGAAGATAAGGGTAAGTTTCGTCAGTTTTTGTATTTAGTATATTATACAGTTTAATCTAGAGCAGATGAATGTTTTGATTATTTTTAAAGATATCAATTCATTCGTGTAGGTTCTAGTTAAGTTTCTTATGAGTTGTTTTGTTTTATATATTTGGCAGATCATGTGGAGAAAGTTTCAGTATGCGTGGATTCATGTTCAGATATGTGCTCCCGCAAGAACTAAACCCCATGCTCACACACTTATGGTTAATTACTTAATGTCTAAATAAAATGATTATAATAAACGAGTGATAAAAGCTTTTTTTTTTCCCAAATGATAACTTATTTGTAGAGATGATATGCTTTGTGTTACGAGAAAGCCAATCGATGAAGCCATTAAAAATAAAGAGACATGTCTAATAACAATAATAATAATAATATTAATAATAACCGTATTAATGAGTTTTGTGGAAAACTGTATTTCATTTCATGGGACATTTTTAGGCCTTAATGTTTTTTTTTGTTTTGAAGAGTAATATCCAAATGGTGAAGGGAATAGAAAAATATATATATATATATATATATCTTTTTTTTGAAAAAATATAGAAAAATATATATTCTCCCATCAATTGTCGTATTATCAAAATAATTACACCTTGATTTGTTGTTGACTACTATCAAAGTGTTTACTTATACGGAAAATTACGTGATCCCTATATAAACACAAATATAAAGTGCAATAATAAACAAAACAATCGCATCAACACGTACGTTTTATAACACACTTGAGAAAAATGGAAAGCAAAAGAGTCGCCATGTTGATGAACATTATGATGGTAGTGGGATGCCTTCTGGTTCAGACAGAGGCTACGTCGACTTCTATTAACCATTTTACAGTTTGTTACTCAAAGTGTCATGTGGTGTGTAAATCTCATACGACGTTTCCAAAATCTCTTTTTTGTCCATTCACATGTCTCATGACTTGTATTGTTCCTACTCTACCATCTCCTTCTTCTTCTTCTTCTTCTTCTGATACTACGGGTTTTAATCGACCATACTGAATACTTCTGCAAACTCGGTTGTGCTACTCATCATTGTGTTTCTCTTTCTTCTCTCCAAGATCCGAGTAAGTTATTCACTTTTTCACATTCACAGTTTTTGTAAAAATAAACATTTCTATTAAACTCATGCATCTTTGTCTTTGGTCACTACAATCTTTATATGATGGTTGTACGTATCTATGGTTGTGATGTTGTTTGTGGTGCGGACAGATGTGGAGAAAGTTGCAACCTGTGTGGATTCATGCTCGGAACAATGCTCCAAGGACAAGAAACACTGATATTTAGTTTTTTTTTTTTCATGAATAAAAATCAAATCATAATATGAACTTTTGATTTTGTATTCACGCGATAATAAACCAAATGAGTGTTTTTTTTTTCTTTTTTTTTGCAAGTCAAATAAATTTTTAGTTTTTTTCTTTAATTAATTTTGGTTCTTGTAATTAAAACCAATATATAAAACTGCGAACCAAAAACAACGTTGTTTTTTACTTACTATTCACTATTCAGCTGTAATATTTGATCTTTATTTTAAGCTACGACCATTTTGTTGTTGTTTATTTGTAATGTTAATTGTTAAGTCTTTATCTATGAATATATACAACGACATCAAACCTCATATATAATAGATACCAATACCTCTAGACGTCCTCTAGGTATTGTGATTGGGATTATATGTATATACAAACATCATTGTTACCTTCATCCCTTTCGCGAAAAGATATATATACGTGACGAAGGTTCCGGCAATGCAAACGTAACCAAGAATCAAGAACCATTAATGTGTATATTTGTAATTCATTTTAAATTGATTAAAACAGATTATAAGTAGATGATTATATGTACAAAAAAAAACAGAATCCATAACGAAATCATACATATTTTTTTAGAGCATAGTTTATGAACTAATATTACTTTCTACTACTTGTGTTCTCACGATGTACAGTCTTATGTATATATCGAATACACATTATTCACAGTTATACCACCAAACCAGAAAATTTGAATAAAAATCAAATATGTGTCCCTCATGGAAACGATTCGTATACACATTAATATAGTTTTTTTTTTTCTGTCAACAGAGCTTAGTCTTTGTGTTATTTTTCAGATAATTCGCTGTTTATTCGATAAGAACAAGTTTCTATTTCTTTTTTTTCAGAGAAAGCAATTGCGTTGTTTCTCTAATGTATACAGCCAGCGCAAGTGAATAGACAAATGTATGAAAGCAAAGATCTACATTAAAAAAAGGCTGTAATTAATTTTACGTTAATGCATATTTGTATGACACAAACGGAATAATATCATTAATCATTTAAGCAAATATCTACAACTAAAAAGGCTGTAAGTTTTACGTTAATGTATGCCATGAACGGAATAATATCATCTTCAAATGGGAAATAAATCATCGAAAAATATATATGATTCAATATTTTTGTTGACTGTTGAAAAATTAACTAATAAAGAGTTCATATATAAACAAG
The DNA here is from genome assembly GCF_000375325.1 of Capsella rubella. Classification (NCBI taxonomy): domain Eukaryota; kingdom Viridiplantae; phylum Streptophyta; class Magnoliopsida; order Brassicales; family Brassicaceae; genus Capsella; species Capsella rubella. The sequence continues at coordinate 4,412,581 of NW_006238923.1, forward strand.
CAATACCAACACAAACTGTCACCACCACCATTCACAAGTAACACACAACTTTTATAATATTCTCGATCTACAGACACCAAAATAAAAAAAAAAGATGGAGAGCAAAAGAATGGTGATGTTTGTGACAATGATGATAGTGATGGTGATGGGGAACCTTCTGATTCAGGCACAAGCTCAAGCTCAAGCTCCACCTCCACCTTCTCCTTTCAAAATATGTATTCGTGGCTGTGTTGTGGGTTGTCTATACCAGAAGACGTTTCCAGATGTTTTGTCGTGTCCATTAACGTGTCTAGGGACCTGTCTTGTTCCCAGATTACCTTCTCCTCCTTCACAGATGGTTTCAACAAATGACGTCAGTCGTAATGATTACTACTGCAAACTCGGATGTGCTGCTCATCACTGTGTTTCCCTTTCTTCTACCCAAAATCAGAGTAAGTTTTTTTTTTTTTTTACTATTGTAAGATTATATGGTTCTTTTCTTTTATTTTATTGACGTATATGTCACCATAAGATTGATTGTATTGTTTGTTTTGTTTGGTGTTTGTGGCATGACCAGATGTAGACAAATTTGTGGACTGTGCGGATTCATGCTCGGACAAGTGCTCCAGCAAGAACTAATAATGATATGAACCTACGATGAATATTTATGCCTACTTATCACTTGTTTTTATCATTACGATGTCGATGAATATTTTTATAAACAATCGCACCAACGTTTCATAACACTTTCCTAAGTAAAATGCATTGAGCGCAAAACAGTCATGACGTTGATGAACAATGTCATGATAATGATGGTGATTATGGGATACCTTCTCGTTCAGACATCATATTTATCTTAACAAAAATATATGAACGATTGATTCGTATTGACGGGATATTAAAAGCAAATGAGTTATGAAAAAAAAGAAGAAGCAAATGAGTGTTTTTCTTTTTCTTTTTCTTTTTCCAAGGCAAATAAAAATATATTTTTTTTATTTAATAAATTTTGGTGTTTGCTACTTTGCTAGCTAGTTAATCGACAGTGAACCAAATATAAAGATTCAGTTGTAAAAATTTGATATTAATCTACGACCATTTTTAGTTGATTATAATGTGAAGTCTTTATCAATGACCTACATCAAACCTTGGTCTAAAACCTCATAATCTACCGATGAGTATATAGTTTAAAACCTATAGTGTATACTACGGTAATGTGCGTAAACGTGATTAGACGTATGGGGAAGTTGTATGCCAAGATATTTCTACATAGTTTCTAATTTTAAGACTATAAATTTATAACTGTAATTTTTTAAATTCCCCCTAGTTAAGATTAACTAATATTAGTTTCTACTAGTTTTTTTGTTATATCACCAAACCAAAAATTTAAATATAATCAAATGTGTGTAACTAACGAAATTTTTTTCTACATACAATATTCTGGAAGGTATACATATATACAATATATACAATTGTACTGTTTTTTTTTTTGTTTTAATTTTGTCTAGGCTTACAGCTGTATATATTCAGCGCAGTAAAACAGATAACAGTTCATGTATTTAGAGCAAATATCTACAATTAAAAAGGCTGTATATTTTACTTTAATGCATATTTGTATGCCATAAAACAGAAGAATATCATCTTTTTTTCTTTTTTTTTGCTAAACAGGAAGAATATCATCTTCAAATGAAAAATGAATGGGCAAAAATATATATTATCCTATCATTGAAATACATAACCATAATTACACTTATATTCTTGTTGACTATAGCAATATTAACTAATAAAGCAGATCCATAGTACATTATATAAACAAGCAATACCAAAACATACTACCACCACCAACATTCACAAGTAACACACAACTTCCTCAACTTTTATTAATATACCAAAAAAAGGACAGAAAGGATAGTATGGAGAGCAAAAGAATGGTGATGTTTGTGATAATGATGGTATTGGGAAACCTTCTGATTCATACAGAAGCTCAAGCTCCACCTCAACCCTCTCCTTTCAAAAGCTGTTACAAAGGTTGTGTTGTTGTTTGTTTCTTCCAGCAGAAGTTTCCAAACATGTTGATGTGTCCATTAACGTGTCTGGGGACCTGTCTTGTTCCCCAAATGCCAGTGCCTTCTCCTCCTTCAGAGATGGTTTCATCAACAAACGAAGTCAGTTATAATGATTACTACTGCAAACTCGGATGTGCTACTCATCACTGTGTTTCCCTTTCTTCTACCCAAAATCCGAGTAAGTTTCTATTTTATTTGGAGATTATGATTTTTCTTTTCTTTTATTTGGTTTATTGACATTATCAACATATGACTATATGAGTATATTGTATTTATGGTTTTTGTTGTTGTTTGGTGTTTGTGGCATGAGAGCAGATGTTGACAAAGTTGCGGACTGTGTGGATTCATGCTCGGACAAATGCTCCATCAAGAACTAAATAACCTGCTTTTACGTTTTGTTTTTGGTTTATTGTAATAAAAGTACCGTTCCTAAAAGTGATATGAACCGTTTAGTTGTTTGTTTGTATCATCATTACGATGATTAGTTTATGTCACAAGCAAGCAAATCGGTTAGATTAAAAAAAAAAATAACTTTTTTGCTTCATATTATCACTCTGTTTCTTATATGGACCGGGCCGAAGTTATAACTAAAAATACGTTAATCATAAAAAAAAATATACGCATTAACACATTTGTACGTGTATTAAACAGAGTTGGTAATAAACACCGATCGGAGATCCTTAAATCGCCGAGGACATGGCAGTGAGTAGAGGAGGCTGTTTCATGAGATACATCAATGCGTTAAAGATTCAGACTTTTTGTTTGTTATTGACTTCTCTATCAAATTCAAACCATTGCTCACTCTCAATTGCTACAAGGATTTGTTAGATTCATTGGCTACTACTAGATTGCTCCATGGGATCAAAAATTTCTACACGGAGATGTTATGGATGTCGTTTCACCAGGCGTTCACACTTTAAAAACAATGGTTTCCGTCTTTGATTATGGATTACTCTATAACCAAAGATGTTGAGGCTGCTCCATAAGAATATGGTAGAACTGGAACATGGGTGTGATCCTGATTCAAAATGCTACGAACGCCTCATGTTGGGGCTTTGTTTTGCTAAGAAACTAGGATTAGCACAGTGTTTGTTGGATCAGATGCAAAGGTGGTGTTGTTGCAATTTGTGTTTTCAGAAATTTAGGAGATATGATCGTTGCTATTGCAACAGTTTTTTTTGACGTTTTATTCTTCCAAAATTGTATGGAAGTACCCGAAATAACATATGATATTTTGATAACTCCGATCCAAAACAGGATCAATCATTTGTTTAGCATATTCTATTCACAGGATCTGTACATAGTCAGAGATGTAGACGAGGGAAAAACACAGAATCATATCAAATCCAACTACTAGAGAGCTATTATCCGTAAGAGTCACTACGATGGTGGAGAACCCGTAGCTTGTGGTGGCTTGGACAAATGCCCATGTGCATTGTGTGGGTTATAAGTCTGAGAAGCTGTTTTTTTTTTCAGAAAGCTCGGCAGAGTGTATTAGTCGTGGTCAAGTTAGAAGAGTGTTGCTGCTCAATGGGGTTATTGGTGGGACTACAGACTCTGCTTCTCTTTGGTTCTGAGATCCTCACGTTGGAGATTGCAACAACAAGCACATCAACCACACCGCTCTCATCTTCTTCCTCCTCTGTGTTGGAGAATGAATCAGTCGGTGAATCAGATGTTGTCTTCTTTTCTCTGTTAGTTCTGTTTACATCAGTTTTCTCTACGAGACTGCGATTCTTTAGGCACGGAGGGGATCCTGCTTGACTCTTGTGCTTCGTCTTGATACACATGGTCTTGAGTGTGCGGTCTGTGTAAAAGAGTATCCATGGATGCCCTGAATCAAAAGTGGAATATTAAGTCAGTTCACCCTCACAACTTAATGGAATTCCAGAATGAAAATCAAGGTTAAGTATCAAACATAGACGAACAGAAAATCCAGCAACATCAAACATTAAATGGATATCTAAGTCATTGCTGGAATCAAAGAAGTTGGAAGAGGCTAAAAGGCTTACTTAGTACTTCATCCGCTGTGATTCTGGCAGATTCTTCCCTTGTTAGCATTCTTGCCAAGAGATCACGGGCAGGTTTGGACACAGACTCCCACACTCCCGAGTTGAAATCAAGCTTCACGTTTTTTATTGCTTCGAAAATGGCGTCCAATGAGTCTCCCTTAAAAGGGAGTACACCAGACAAGAGAGCATATAAGAGGACACCTGCACTCCAAATGTCGACCTTCTCTGAATAATTTTCAGAAAGAACTTCCGGTGCAACATAAGCAGGGCTTCCTGCCAATCCTGACAGTGTTTGACCTGTACAAACCAATGAACAAACATGTAAGCAAAAATTTGACAGCCCAATAAGCTACAGAGAAAGGGTCAAACTCTTATCACAAGTACAATATGTCAAACGCTAAGCTCTAGAGAAGAAGAGGAAGTGAGGGAACCATAACTTGCCAGCAATAACACCATAACGAATACTTTAATCAAAGTGATAATAAAGCATGTACAGCCGCTATCAACCTTAGTCATGAACGACTAGCTCTCTTTATCTAGTTTATAGTCAAGAAAAGTATACTCATTATCCAGGCAATTGCAAGTTAAATTACTAGAGGAAAAGACAAACACAGGACAGTTAAATTTCGTACCAATAGGTCATATTTTGGGGATCACTAATTTTTTCACCAGTACTGATAGACATTGGTGCCATGCGAACTTTACAGTATCAAGCCACTATGTTCCATACAGAATGAAGTCATTGCACTTGACAAATTCGTAAAGTCACTGCCATGTATATAAATCATGCATACACAAATTACTAGGAAGTACTAACGTCTGAATATAATTTACCTTTAGCAATTCTCATGGCGAGGCCAAAATCAGCCAGCTGTATCTTCCCCGCAGCTGTTAGGAGAATATTCTCTGGTTTTATATCTCTGTGCACAACTCCCATCTCATGGCAATAATTGATGACTAGCATGAGGTCCTTGAATATATTAGCTGCTCGCTGCTCAGAATACCTGCCAACCTTTACCATCTGATCAATCAAACGACCCCCTGAACACAGCTCCATTACAAGATGGAAACAGTCCGACTCTTCATATACAGCATGTAATGTGACAACACGAGGATGACCAGATAAATGTTGCATTATCTCAACTTCTCGATGAACTGTCTCCTCCCCCTTCTTCAGAGTTTTACAAGCAAACTCAGTCCCATTCTTCCTAGACTTACAGATCCTGACTGACCCGAATTTGCCTTTCCCAATATTCCGACCAAAAACATAGTCGTCGTCTATTTTATTCTTCCTACCAGTCTGTGTGGAAACATCTATGCACCCTATCTTCCTCTTCAACCCTCTTCCTGATGAAACCAAAGACGATGCACCACAAGGAGGTGCGGTAGCAACACCAGCAATTCGTCTCTTAAAGGAACCAACAGACTCGACAGCTTCATTTTCCTTACACCGCTTCTTTAGTCTAGCATAACCCTCGAGTGAAAAGTGCGACCTGAAGTTGGATGATCGTGATGCAGTTGAACATAACAAATCCTCTGGTAATTTCTCCCAGCCCTCAGTTTCACTACCTTTCCGCTTCTTCCTCATTAAACCAGCCAGAGATATCAAAATCACTTACATAAGAAAATAACGGGCCTTCTCCTGCAAAATCAGAAAAAACGAATCAGCCATCAAAAACAACTGAAGAAATACAACGCCTTAGAACCAATCAAAAAGACAGTACACAAGTGTATCGAAAAGCCAATTTCCAATACATTGCAAAAGAGAAAAACCAAACATTTACCCCATCGATTGCACAGATGTGTACACAACTTCACAAGTACAATCTAGAAAGCAACGCGTAGACGAGTAGGAAAACAAAAAAGACGCAACTTGAATGACTCAGAAGCTCCCCACAGATTTTCGCGCGAAACCCATTACCTTTTCCCGGAATAAAGAAGAAGAATGCTAGATCGAAACAGCAAAAACCAATACTCAATCCCTTTAATCAAAGTACAGAGATAGGATCAAAGGAAGATAACGAACCTCGGCGTCCTTTCACCAAGACGAAGCCGATCAGAAAAGACACTGATGGAACCTAATGAAGCGAATCGGTGCGAAATTGGCGATCAATGAATCAGAGATGAATATACTAGCACAGAATCGAATCCATAGATGTTAAACCGCAGCGAAGATCGAAACGGAGAAACCCTAGCAATCTCGATTAAGCGATATTTGGGGGAGAAAAAAAGAGAAAAGGCTAAGCCCAAATCATGCAGATCTTCGTTAGATGATGATGCTATATATACATCAACATCTTCGAGATTGTGTGATATACAGTGTGTATCTCCCTTAACCGGTACAATGTCGGTACTACAATAACCGGTTTATTTTAAACCTTCTCCGTCTCGATTTTGACCTATGTGTGTTTTATCAGAGAACCGTCTCTGTTGAATTATTTCCTTTTGTTATTTTGATTAGCATCTTCTTCTAATCTTTTCTAAAAATATTAGTTTTAAATATTTGCTATGTTTATGAACTATGACGAGATAGTTATGCTTATGAACTCGGATTTTCTAAGAGCTGCAGCTCTTTCATTATGTTCATTTCTAGCCACATTTTGCATCCTTGTAGTCTCAATGTCCTCAAACTCGTCAGATTTGATATCCCATGTAAACTCTAAAGACTGCTCGTGGACACCAAATTCACAAGTGTTAACATTTTCAACTCTTATTCCATGACAAGTCAAGATATTACAGAGAAACCAATCCTGATATTTGCTCTGGCAATCCAATGAGACTGGTATTCCATTATAAATCCAAAACGAGTAGTCTAGGCAGAGACCGAAAGAACTCACCTGAGATAGCTACTAATTTATGGTTATCCCCAAGGAGGGAAGTAGTAAGTTCAGGACAGTCGAGGCTCGCAGATATCTTCTCAATCTCATTTACCATCAATGACATCCTCTTCTCAGATTCTTCCAGTGATTCACTTTAGGTATTTCACGTAACCCAACACCAGCCTGTCCCCTGTATATTACATTTCTCTTTATGCTTTCTGAGATCCGAGGCTATCCAGATGGCCATCTCCCGAACCACATCATGTAATTTCCCAAATGATTTATCCTGTCCAATGTTACAACAATAAACATGCGCGAACAAGGGTACCAATTATCTCATAACCTTGGTTTGCTGCCCTCTCTCCACCTTCCTTTTCATCTATAAATCCTTCACTTATCCAGTATTCTATCAACCTCCCTTTATCCAAAAGATAGTCCTTTGCTTACTTCTTTAGAATCCTTGATCTCCCTAGCTTCCCGAGATCTCTGTGCAGTTTTGCCGAATTCATACCACGAGCTTCTCTGGTGTTGAAGTTATGAGATGCAGTAATCATGTTGAAGAGCTAACCATAAATCATATCTAAACTTTTAAAAAAGGTTCAGCTACTAAGCTTGAGATCCTCTCAAATGCTTAACTCCTGGAGATCTCGTCAGCTCTATGAACCTGCCAAAATCACGCAGAAGATTGTTTTTGAGTTTTAGTAATCAATCAGTTTAGGAACCTGTTTAGTAGATAATACTTTGGCACACATAACTAACCTTCAAAAATATTTGGTTGTTAACTAAGCAAGAAAAAACCTTTTCAATGCTCTGCGACAAATGAAAAAAAACACCAAACCGCTAAGAAAGCATATCTAGAAAGCTTTTGTCCAATTCACCACTCGATAACATATCAGTAACCATCTTAATTGTGGAAGCATCTGCTGAGAACCCACAACTCTTCATTTCTTCAATAAGTTTAGCTGATGCAGTTAAGTCACCAACTTGAAGATGTGCCCGTATTAGTGTGTTATATGTACAATCATTTGGCGCATTTCCATCTTCCTCCATTTTTGTAAGCAAGACGTTTGCTTCAGACAGAGACCCTTTCTTACATAATCCTGAAATCATCACAGTGTATGTCATAACATTAGGCTTCACTCCTTTACAAGGTAGGCTACAGAATAAATTCCATGCATCTTCCACTTTTCCACCCTTGCACATCCCCTCAATGATGATTGTATACATAACAATATCAAGATCCATCTTACTCTTTTGCAAATCCTCAAAAATTTCCAAAGCCTTTTCAAGCTTCCCATTGTCACACAAGCCATCAAGCAAAATACCATATGTCATAACATCAGGACGAACACCGCATGAAACCATTTCTTGGAAAAGTTCCTCCGCGATCTTTAGTTTCCCAGATTGACAAAACCCTTGGACAAGAATGCTATAAGTAACTGTATTGGCGACCAAGCCTCTCTTAGAAATCTTGCGGAAGAGTTTCATACCATCGTCGACCCTTTTCATCTTACAATATCCTTTTATGAGACTTGTAAAAGACACGATATCAGGATTGCAATTATTCTGAACCATAAGATCCAACATATTGTTGGCCTCGCTAAGGCGGTTCTGCATGCAAAACCCATCCATCAAGGAGTTATAGGTTATAGTATTAGGAGATATGCCTCTTGTGATCATCTCCTTGTACAATTCGTTAGCTTCCTGAAGCTTCCCTTCTTTGACAAAAAAATCAATTAATACATTGAAAGTGATGACATTAGGGGTGATTTTCCTACTCAACATATCATTCAGCATCTGTGCACCTTCGTTCCATTTACCGGCTTTACAAAGACCTCCAACAAGAGAATTATACGTAACAACATTAGATCTGATACCCTTCGTTTCCATTTCATTGAGAAGGTTAATTGCAGCATCCATGGAACCATCTCTACAAAGACTATCAATGATTGTACTATAAGTAAATACATCAGCCTTAACATCTCTTTCTTCCATCTCTCTGAGCACATCCAAGGCCAAAGAAGCATCTCCTGATTTACATATTCTATTTACAATTGTATTATAAGTAACCACATCGGGTATACATCCGTTTGCCACCATCCTATCGACTAAACCCGCAGCTTCAGCCACTTTACCCTCGAGACAGAGTCCATTGATCAGAGTGTTAAACGTGGTTGTGTCAGGCTGATACCCAAGCTTCATAACTTTCCCCAAAACGGAATAAGCAAAACAAGTTTTACAACACCGGCAAAAGCAATTGATCATAATGTTCAAAGTGAAGATGTTATGTGCAATCCCATTCATTTCCATCTGCTTGCATAAATCTAAAACGAGATTGAACTGTTTTGTTCTTGCAACGGCACTAAACAATCTACTGAAGTCAACAAGAGTAGGAAGAGGACGAGACCCAACCATTTCTTGAAACAGATCAACAGCATCATCTTCCTTAATATCAACAATCACACTTCTCAATCTCTCTTTAAAACAGCCTTTCCCATTGCTGATACCAGAAAAGTCTCGTTCGGAGCTAGACAATAACTTAGAAAGGCTACAGAAAAAATCATTTCTAAGAGTACCTGTCTCCAAGAGATGAGGCTGAACCAATCTCAAAGCTTTCAAATTTAAAGCAATCGATCTCCTTATCATCATCGTTTCTTCAGCTGAGTTGTTCGTTTTTGCTCTGTAACCTACAAACCTCAATGGAGACGGAAGAAAGAAAACCCGGTTCAATAATCCTTTCTCTATAACCGGTTCAATTTCACTCGGTATAAATCAAATACCGGAACTGCTCTGGTCTGTACTGTGATTGGAGTCATTGGGACTAAAAAAATTTCTTTCTTGATACTTCTCTAACAAACTAGTTTTCAATCTTTGATTCAAATATTATCGTTGCAAAAGTTCATGCTAATGGATCTGAGTTGTTAAATTTGTAACAAATAAGTATTCTTAACGTAAATATAAGTTTATAACAGATGGTTTAGTTTCATAATATTACAGATAGTTTCATAGCCACAACATAATATTACAGTTTGCTTCAAAACTCAATTAAGTTGACAAAACAAAACATAACAAAAGCTCTCTTAAAAAGAAGCTCTAACTACATCTATCGAAGGCTAAAGAACTGCACTAAAAAACCTGCTTTAACCTCTCACTAAACCCGGATCCAGTTGAAACATTAAAACCGCTTCAACTGGTCTTTACACGAACTAGGGTATACAACTACAGAGTCTAGAGATAACCCGCCTTTGGTATGTGTACAATCGATCTGAGTCATCGAAAACTTAATCTTTGTCGATGACTTACTCGATTCCCGGACAACAAAGTCTCCGGCATGGTAGTGAGTCCAGTTTCCTTTCTCGGTTAACATGCATTGAGATGAGGAATATTGACCATCTTCTGTCCAGAGCTGAAACCGAGCCGGCTTAATGTCCCATCCATGGACTTGTTCGGTGTTACAGACCCGTCGACCAAACCACTTTCCCGACCGGCCTAATTGGAGCCTAAAGAAGATGCTGTAGGTTCCAACCGGGAGTGGGAAATCGATTTCCCCGGCAACTTCAAACCACCAGATTTGTTGGAGATAAGCTACAGAAGAAAACCTACAAGAAGCAAGAAAAGATGGTTTACTTTAAAATTGCAGAAAACACAGATGATAGCAACACAAGATAATAAACCTCAATACTCATTTACCAATCAAAATGAATCGATTTGTGAAGTCTTGAAAATTATTTTACTGATAGGGAGCGAAATGAGAATCGATTGACCCGAAAAAATGTTAACTCTGACTGGAAATGATGAAAGTTAGACCATAACATGTATCATAACGAATCCATTCAAGTTTGTATAAGAAACCACATGGTCAAGACATAAATTCAGAGGAAAAGGCATACTTTTAAAGAGCTTGTGTTAGGCAATCGAACCAAGCACGTTAAAAAGCATACGTTTGAAAAACTGAGTGAGTGTTAGGCGATCAAATCAAGCAAGCAAAAGCCACAATGATCACTGAATTTAAATAACAACAAATGTGAAAATCAGAAAACGATTGGTCTATTTGGATGGAACTTGATAAGAAATAGAGAAAAAGACAACAAATAGTGAGAAATCTCACCGAGATTCATCAGTTGGGATATGACTCCAGTACCTACGATCATCAATGCCTGTGATGTTTAATCCTTTAGCTGAAATGGATAGACAAACACCACTGGTTCGTTTATCTATCCACACCTTCTGCAGAACCAACCGAATTTTCGTAAATACATAGTTTCTGGAACGAGCCGAGCAAATTTGAAATGAGATTATACTAGTGATGAAAAATTGAGCTCAAAACTCGTTTTCGGGATCCCCAATTGAAAAAGTTTCCTATTTTAGAAAAAAATATCCCAAATCGTTGTTCTGCAAACCCTAATTTTAATTAAACCCTGAAATAAGAAAGATACAAGAGAGGGTTTAGAAGAGAAATGACCTTGGTGCCTTCATCAAATGAGTTAATCCTGGAGAGACAAGCATAAAGGTCTCTCTTTTGCAAATTTTCCGGGAACCCACCAAGGATTTTCTCGAGAAAAACTCTGTAATTCGGAGGAAGCTTCGATTCCCACACACAATCAGCCCAAGATGCGCCGCGAAAAGCTCTATTGAGCTTAGAGAATCTACAGATCTCAACGGGATCCAAATTCTCAACAATCATAGCCACACAAGCCTCTGGCAAATCCCCTAAACCAGGCTTCAATAGATTTCGATCCCCAAAACAAGACGACGGCGAAGAAGAAGAGAAATCATTGTGAAGACCAGAGTGAGCCACACCCATCTAAAACCCTTTCGACGAGATCCAAAAAATCTCAAGTGTGTTCTGAGAAAAATGGATCTTCTTGAATCTTCAACCAAAGTTTCGAAATTTCAAGACTTTTCGTCTTTTCGCACGCCAAAAAGAAGAAGAAAGGAATCAAAAGTGTTGTTTTTACTCAAGAACAGAGCAAATAAAGATTAAAGAAGAAAGGTTTGGTGGTGGTGACAGAGAAGACAATATTGGGGGGGGGGGGGGGGATGACGCAAAAGGCATGTGGATCGTGTAATAAATAATACATATTTAAAAGCTGTTGGATTGTGGATGTTGATTTTTGTTTTCTTGTCCGTTTTACCTTTATTTTTTTCTCTTTATTTTAATCCGTGTAATAACATTCATGAGTTGTATAAACTTGTAATATCCAAATCCTTACCCATTTGAGATTTTCAGTTATACCTAATCCAAAATGTCAACGAGAATCTGTTTATTTTGTATGAACATGTAAAGAGATTGCATTGTCATTTTAATAACGTTTTCCCCCATATTCACGAATCGTTTCGGATATATATATTTGTGTACTACTAGCAAGTATTATATTGCATATTGTTGTTGTATACGATTCACATATAAACACACTTCTTTGTATTTAACAGTTTTCAGTTCTCTCTGCATCATTTTGAGCTCTCGACCATCCAATTGGCCAGGACATCTTATAATTATTCTGATGATAAACTTAAATTTCACACAATTGATGTTTACGTTCCAAGTTGAATGAATATGAGTTGTCATCATGAGTCTCGTGACACACAAACAAAAGAAAGGAAGTGTCCATCTATGCTGAGATATTTTGAAGATATTATTTGACGATATTAAGTGCTTACTAAGATTACCACCTCCTTCATGCATATCACGAAGATTCATGAAAAATATCTAAACACATCATTGCAGTACATACTGTTCCTTTCTTTTGTTTGATAAGAAGCTTTAGATATTTCGTTCCTCCTATCAGATTAATGTCAGAAAAGAACATTTGTTTCTGTCGGTGAAGGACGGGTTACACACTGCATGATTACAAAACCATATCTCGTACTCGTATTACCCAATAAAACTTTTCAATATATGTGAGCTATTTATGTAACTACGACAGCCGTTTTGGACCACACCTAGTATTACACAGGAAAATATTTAAAACAAAACTGGTCCACAAAAACACACCTAATTAGATTCTTGACATGATCATCTGGAGACTTCGAGAAATATTTTGACATATAATTTGTTTATTGACATATATGATCAGTTTTTTTTTTTTTTTCAGTGTACTCATAAATAAATCTAAAAAGAATGAGATCTTCAATTGAATGTTACTTCATTTTTTTTAATTTACTTTTGTGCAACTTTTTCTTTGCTTTTTTTTTTTTTTTTTTTCATATATCATCTCATTACTTTTTCTTTAAACAAGTTAGTTTTCACCGAAAGTGTAAATTATCTAAAAATCAGGGACTATGGCAAAAAATAATAATTTATTAGTTAAGTTACGGGCTGGGTTGAAGTCATGGCCCATAACACTTATGTAAAACCAGCCCATTAGTCTATTTTGCCAACATGGAAACTAGAATCGAACATCACGACGTCGTCGTATCGACTGTTACGACTAGCTCGCCGGAGATATGAAGGAAGAGAAGAAAGACGTCGGAGGAGATATGGCAGAGAAGGAGCTTCAGACACCTTACGGGTTTTGGATTTGGGCTACGGCTTCCGCGATTCTCCGATTATTCTTCATTTTTTTCCCGGAATACTTCAAACTATCCTCTCGCCCGGAGGTCTCTACCCCTCTCACAAGCCTTCGCCGCCGTATCGCCTCTCACTCTCATCATACTCTCTCTCATTCTGTCATTCTCTCTCCACACATCTCCAGTTTCGCTTAGCAGTTCTCTTTTCGTTTTTGTTTTTGAATGTTCAGTTGCTGAAGCTTACTGGTTGAAGCAGTCATCAATGTCACCGTACGCAGGTTTGTGATTGTCTCCTACGTATGGGATTTGAATTATAACGATTGTGGAAGTTGAATTGGTACTCTTTTTTTATCTTTATTCTGTGCAGGATCAATGTATCATGGCTCTCCATTGCTGCTCTCCATTCTGGGTCCGCTCACAAGCCAAAGGTAGTGACTGTAATCTATTCAAAGTTTGATTCTTGAGCTGAGTTTCCGAGGCTTCGTGCATTGTATCATTTGAGTCTAATTCGAAGTGGTATTGATATCATAGTTGGATGATGCAGGATTAAAGGGCATTCGAGTCATCAGTTGTGCAGGTATTAATGGTTATGCATTGTAGAAGAGGTCGATTACAAAACTGTACCAACTTTGTGATCTTGATGGGATTAGAGACATTATCCTTTCATATTATTGTCTTGATTGAGAGCTTTGTATGTAGTCATCATGCGGTTGATACCAACCAGCTTCTGGATACAGCTTGGTTTTTGTTATTGCAGATATACTTAGTGCAGTGCTTCTTCGAGCTATTGGTCAGAAGCTCCTAAAGACTTACATAATGAATTTGAAACAACTTGGCGTTCTCAGGTCATCACAGGACAGAGGTAACTAATTTATTCACTTATTCAACAAAGTCAGAGTATACAATTTTTTTTGGGAACCAATGTTGATCTATAGGTCTTAATCCCGGTATACATTTATTTATTGTTTTGAAGTTTGTTAATGGTGTACAAAATCATAGTTCTCTTTCATTCTTTCTGATCTCTCATTTTCCTGTTCCTCTCAGGGATCCTCCCTTGTGGTGATATTGCTGCTCTTGTGTACCTCTGGAATCCTTTCACAATACTTTCCTGTGTTGGCTTATCAACTTCTCCTATAGAAAATTTCGCTGTCATTGTATCGCTTTACGGAGCAGTTACTCGTAAGCAATTGTTTGAAACTGTTCTTTGTATCTATATTGGATAAAGAAACCTGCTTTCAATTTAATATCATCTCTTTCGTTCTTCTTCTAAACAACTGTCTTCAAACCTTGCAGGAAAAATTCCTCTGGCTGCATTTGGGTTCATCATGGCCACGCATTTGTCTCTTTATCCAGCCAGTTTGGTGGTTCCAGTACGCACAAATCTCATTTCAATTGTCATTTAATTCTGTATCTCAAGTTCCTCCAGAGAATTAGATTCTCATCTCTCTTGTGTTTCCTTCAGCTGATCTTTCTGTTGGGATCTGGTTTAGATGCCCCTCCTATAAAAAATTTCCTTCAGACAAGAGATCGAGGAGTTGAGAATGGATCAACCTCTGATGTTTCTAAACAAGACAAATTGACTCGAACTACTCAACTTCCTTTTTTATGGAGAACAGTCTTGCATTTCGTATTCTGGGTACTAGTGTGGTCGATCTATGTGTTGGTTTTATGTAGCTTATCATTGAAACAATATGGTGGGCTGGAGGAGATGTTCAAAAGGTACCACTTATCTGGAGTAAATCTTGATTTCTCAATATATAAGGTTCCGTTATATCATTATAACTATTTCAGTATAAGGATGCTGCAACATGTTTGTCCCTTCTGTTTCCTGTTGTAGGACATATAGATTCATTCTGAGTATAGAAGATCTGTCACCAACCATTGGTGTCTTTTGGTAAGTCCAAGGTCAAATCTTTGTGGAGCAATTCTAGTTTCTGTATATCTTCACATATTTATCCGCCTTCTATCTCATTTTCAGGTACTTATTCGCAGAAGTGTTTGATTTTGCCAGAAGTTATGTCCTGATAGTTTTTAACTTATATATCCTGCTTACGTCGCTACCACCATTAGCCTTCCGATTAAAACATCGGCCCTGCTTCCTTGCTTTCGTGTATTTAGCCATCTCCTCGATTCTTAAATCTTATCCTTCAGTAAGTATTGTAGCTTCACTATGAAACAATATTTGTACCTTTCTTGAATGAAAAGCTTTCTTAAATCTTAAATCTTGAATCTATATAACTAGGTAGGAGATGCAGCTTTATACTTGAGTTTGTGGGCATTGTTTGTGAATGAATTATCAGGTAGTAAAACAAAACCTTCTCATTTCTTTCAATATGATCTTGAATCCTCGTGAGCGTTTCACATCTAACTAGGCTGCTGTGTAAATGTAAGACATCGACCACTTGTTCTTTATATTATGTGGATCTATTGGGTTTTCGCTTCTCAGCCCTGTGATGCACAACATCTGGATATGGAGGGTAAAGCTTTGAACCTCAACTCAATTCAATGACAATAAACTTTTTAAAGAAAACCTTATAAGGATATTAATTACAAACAGCACTGTTAAATCAAAACCATTTGATTTTTGGCTTTACAGGGAACTGGAAATGCAAACTTCTACTACGCAAATGCTATGGGCTACGCATGCTTTCAGGTTAAAAGCCTAAAACTTTGGATTCATTTTTGACCTCATTGACTCGTGAGATACCAACCATAAGGGTTGACTTGTTATTTTGTGTTGAAGGGTCTTATCTTAGTGTAGTTTGGTTTGTTATTTACGGGTTTATGGTTTTGGCTGTATTTACTTTCAGTTTATGTTTGTGGGGGAAAGTGTAAACGCAATGCTCGACCATGACCAGGCGCTGAATAAAGCTACTGCAAAAATGACTAAGAACTGAGCCATTACATGTACAGCCATTAGTGGGTTTTATAGTCTCTAACTATAAACTTGTGGTATAAGTACACTCTGCTTTGTTCTTCTGAGAGTTTCCTCAGTTTTTTTAGTTAACTATAAAAGTAACACTTTGGTATTTGGTCTGGTTTAGGACTTTTATATCCTAATGGTCGATAACTTCTCTTTGAACATTGTAAATGTTTCAGATTAGTATGGTTTCATTATAATTTTTTATTTTGGGTTTAAAGATGAGAGGACAAAAGAAAACTTAACAATTAAAAATTTGTATATCATATGTTTTACAAGAGATCATAGAAAAGTATAGAGCTACAGAGAATATTATTTTGTTAAATGCAATGCAACCGGAACCGGGTAATTAAAGTTGGGTGGACCTTATGACAAGTGCAAAAATCACGTGGTTTTGAAGTGCGAACAAAACAAATCAGCACTTTTGGAGTTATGAGTCCTATCAATTTTATTACGCATTAATTATGAGTTCAAACAAATCTCATAATTGTATATTACAAATTTAACTTCTGTTTAATTAACAAAATCGATGCCATGCAAACTATATTAATAATATACGAACGTAAAAATATGTATGCATAATTAATAATCAAATGGTGTTCATGTTTCCCTAGGACCCTGATTTTATGACGAAGTTATTTGGTCATTGCTTACCGCAATGCCCAATTATTTTACTTCGCCCACAATTTTTCTTCTCGAGTTGCTATAATTTTTAATTTAATTCTATTCATAATTGATTAAAAATACAACTAACTGATATGGTGAGTATTTTTGAATATTGTAGATAATATACTGCGATTTATCTTAGATATCTAATAGGATAATAAAATGTGAATTCTAAGCATGTTGTGTGTTTCGAAGTATATATACTATAATACTCATCATATTCCACGGTAAAGTTTTATTTTTTTTTGTATTTTCTCTTATAATTATACTGTATTATCTATATGTTAAATATTATAAGATTATCGTAGAATCTTCGTTGACTTGTATTATTAAGTAACAGCGAAATTGCTTACGAAAACAGTACAACCAAATTCACTTTATATCAATAAACAATTCTTGATTGTCATTATTCATATTGTATATAATAACTTGAGAGTGTTTAAACTAATGCAGTAATAAATTTATAACTTAATGAGTTTAGTTAATTAAATGTTGAAGTCTACTGTTTGGTCCGTATTGCTAGGTTAAAAATTTAGATGAGTTGTGTATTGCCCCAAAAAAGAAAAAAAAAACGATGAGTTGTTATATTTTCTCCTAGTTCATTTGGATCATCAGACCTGTTATATTGTTTTGTGTGGTATAAAAGATTAATTAAGTTCTCCAACTTTATTTAATTGGGCATGCATCGTAAGTATAAAGTAACTTCATTATAATTGTATGGTTCAAAATTTATTCGGAATAAAATAAAATTAGCGGAAACCCGACAAATCCACTAGACCACTCGTGTTAACTGCTAAGGTAACGTGGCTTGAAATGATTAAAATACACAACCAAAAGGATTAAAGTTACGTATGAAAACAAAACAAAACAAAACTAATAAAAATGTGAAGTTAGACTTAGACCAATGGTTCGGTATGTGGCTCTCTCCCCCCACGACTGGCGTTTTACTTTTGTGAAAGGTCAAACCCTACGGGGACAAGCAGACACGTACGACCAAATCTGTCTTTTTGGTTTCTTTTCTTTTTAACCTAACTATATGACTAATTTCTTTTAAATATCTTTTGCCCTTGTCGCATTATATAATTATACTTTGTTGATTAATACGATTACAGTTTACCACCTTTTGGTTGACATAGCCAGAAGAAGCGTCTCGACTGGTGAATCGGTTAAGGCTGCTTAGCTCTTCATTAGCTCTACTTAGTCGGCCGGACAAGAAGGTGATTTTTCACCTTTCCTTATGAATCATATATACCATTACATTCATAAGAAAAGAAAGTGATAAAAATGACTCATACACATCCAAATCATATATATCAGATTGGAATTAATCATTCTTACTTTTATTTTGTTTGATATGTTCTGATTCGTTCCAAAGATATAACTTGATTTTTTTTCAAAAGGGCTTGCCCCATGCGTACGGCACAGACAACCTCAACGAACTTTCTCCACAATTTTCTCAAAATCCTCGTGTAGCTCTAATCCTCTCTTGATCATAAAGTTTTATTTCTTTATACTAAATTACTAATGTACGTATATTTTCAAAAAATAAGTTTCTAAACAAAATATACATGTATATTTGATGCAGAGCACCAAAATTGAGACCTACCGATCCACTAATTAAGTAGCCCTAGGAAGATTCATACTCGGTTAGAGATTAATTAACGTATTCAACCCAAAATGTTGATTCGTTGCTCGATTCAACTGAATGAATGAAACTATATAAATGTTTAGACAAACCAACAAAATGTATTCAATGATTATACTTAGAAAATAAAAGGTTGTAGTCATGGGAAAGATACGTAAAGACTAATGAATATATACTCTTACGTTTACAAATACCTTTACAAATTTATAAACGTAATTAGGTTCGTAACAAATAAATTTTGTAGGAAAAATAAACAAAAGATGTTAATTAGAAGGATAATATATACTATTTTTCAATACGAAGATATGTATCACGTGGCCAACTTGTTTGTGCTACAAAGCAGTCAATAAGTTCATGCCACGTTATCGAGCAGAACATGTATGAACCCCAAGTGCACTCTTAAGCAAAATACAGTCTTACGTATCAGGAATTAACAGTTTCGACCATTAATAATTAATTTTCCAACTCTTTAATTATTGTTCTTAATTATAATTGGAAGTATATTTTTATTAAAAACTCAATCATCAATATTTCTAGCTAGCCATCAAAAATAAAAGTTTACAATTCCCCATACCGTAATCACAAAAAAACAAAATATACAAAAAGATTGCAAAAAAAGAAGGCAATTCGAATCAATATGAGCGACTATAGATAATATTTAATATTTCTGATCGCAAATATAAAATCTTATGTCTAGATTGATTATCTTTACACCAAAACGAAACGAAGATATTTCCAAAAAAACTATTAGGTTTGATGAATTTGTTACTTTAGTATTAAGCACATAATACGAAATTTTAAAACAAAAACAATATCTCTTATTGAGTTGTCTCTATCTTGGTACATCCCCCTAGCGAGCACCATCTCAATACTCTAATGATTCTATTATCAATGTTTTCAATTTTTAATTAATTTCACCAAAACCCTAATTATGCTGTTACTGTTTTGGATTTTCGTCCACCCAGTAAGAACCATTGCCTACCACACACAATGACACAAACACATTAATCCAACCTCAATCCTAAAACACAATATTGGATTTTGCTAGCAATGACAATAATGTTAATAATACTCCTGTTTCATTTTTGTTTTGTTTTGTTTTCCCTATAAATCAAAAGCAGTTCTAAACTCTTAGGTTTTGTCTTAATACATGTAAACAGTATAGTAGTTTCTATAGGTCCAAACTTTGAAGTCTGTCTTTTTGACCCCAGGATTACTGATGAAGGAACCACTTTGTGTCACCAATTATGTAACACTGAAAATGCTTTTTATCTAATGGAATGAGAGATAATAATGGACAAGTATTGTCACAGTAACCTACCTAGTAATTGAGTTTTTCTTTTGTGGGGGGTAGGAAAGTAGAATTGCATGGTTTGTTGCATGAAATCCTGAGGGAGCCCGTGGCTCAATGGCTAAAAACACATATTGTCCTGTGTGATTTGGTTTAACCTGATGGGTCCCAAGAGCCGTCTGAGGTTATATGTCTCATCATACCTAAAGCCAAAAATAATGATATATGATTCAACTGATCTCTCAGGTTTAATTTATAAGCTGGACAGAGAGAATTTGCAGATGCAGTGGTTGCTAAACAAGAGATCTAAAAGCTGATGTATGTATTATTTTGCAAGATCTTGAGTTTGACCAGTGGAAGATAATGATTAAAAACACATGACAAGCAGATCTAAAGAGGAGATCCTGAGCATGAATGAGAACAAAACTCTTAATGTACTTTATTTGTTAGTTTATTTGGGCTTCCCTGGTGTCAAAGATTGCATTAGATACTGGAATTTTAGCATAGATATGGAATGATAGAAGAAGAAACCAATCATGAAACCAATAATGCAAAAGCTAGAAAACTTAATTTAATTTCACCCAATTTAATCTCAAAATCGTAAGTAACAAACATCAAATATATTGGTTTTACAATAACAATGTTATTATCAGTGGCTTAGTTTAATCAAAATCTAATGGGAGAGAGGAAGAGCTCTCTGATCACAAAAATGATCTCCCTAAAATGAAGCTGAGAAGTTGTCTAATGTTCAGACTTGTGTTTTTAATGCCATATGAGAGACGCAATAAACTAGGAGCAATGAGGAACCTTCATATCATATTTCCTATAAACTCTTTTTTTTTAATACATGAATGGAAAAATAAAAAAGCTGCCCTTTCACACGGATAATGGTTTCTAATTCTAGAAACAGGTTTTGAATATTATATAGTTCCTTAAAACCTTTTTTTTATATATATTTTTGAGTTCATTCTGCAACTACTTTTTGAGAGAACATGTTATATTATTATCTAATTAAGAGTTATGTCTAGAGACTTGCCTTGCCTATTTAAGCACTCATCATAATGGTTGACGAAGATGGGCCAGCACTCAACTTCTCGTTCTTCTTCTTCTTCTTCTCTTTGTCTGTTTCCTCTGCACGTTTTCAGTTTCTGTCTATAGAACACAAAACCAAACAAGTCAGAGGGGAAAATAAAAAGTTTTCATAAATTTGTAGTTCCATCAGAAAAAAAATCATATATACACTCTTGTTAAAATTTGTCTCATATTGTGATGTGGGCATTGTTCATTTGGGTTTCTCTTCTTCTCATAAGTATCACTCATTGGGTTTATACTTGGAGGAACCCTAAATGCAGAGGGAAGCTTCCACCTGGTTCCATGGGTTTCCCATTACTAGGGGAGACTATCCAGTTCTTCAAGCCAAACCAAACTTCAGACATCCCTCCTTTTGTCAAAGAAAGGGTTAAGAAGTAAGTGTCTCTTATATATTCTCTCATTCAAACCAATGTGATTAATTAAAAATGCTTCAAAGGTTCTAAAAACTCTTGTTAATACTTGCAGGTATGGCTCTATTTTCAAGACCAATCTCGTGGGCAGACCAGTTATCGTATCAACAGATGCTGATCTGAGTTATTTTGTGTTTCAACAAGAGGGTCGTTGTTTCCAGAGTTGGTATCCAGACACTTTTACAAACATCTTTGGGAGAAACAATGTGGGTTCACTACATGGTTTCATGTACAAGTACCTTAAAAGCATGGTCTTGACTCTCTTTGGCCATGATGGTCTCAAGAAGATGCTTCCTCAAGTCGAAATCACTGCAAGTAAGAGATTAGAGCTTTGGTCAAATCAAGATTCAGTAGAGCTCAAAGATGCAACCGCAGGCGTAAGTTTTCAGAAACAGTCACTTTACTGTTTCAGTTATAATCCTATCATGATTTATTCCTTGTTGCTAACATGTTGGTATCACATATGTCATCAGATGATCTTTGATCTCACCGCAAAGAAGTTGATCAGCCATGAACCAGACAAGTCATCAGAGAATCTCAGGGCAAACTTTGTTGCTTTCATTCAGGGATTGATCTCCTTCCCTTTTGACATCCCAGGCACAGCTTATCACAAATGTCTACAGGTAAGTGTCCATATTTATTTTGAATACCAAAAGTCATTCTTCAAGCATTTCCATATTGGTACTAATGTTTGAAGCTGTCTTGCAGGGTAGGGAAAAGGCAATGAAAATGTTGAAGAGTATGCTTCACGAGAGGCGTAAGAACCCACGGAAGACCCCAAGTGATTTCTTTGATTATGTTATTGAAGAGATTCAGAAAGAAGGGACAATCCTGACAGAGGATATTGCACTAGATTTGATGTTTGTCTTGCTATTTGCCAGCTTCGAAACAACATCTCTCGCTTTAACTTTAGCTATCAAGTTTCTTACGGATGATTCTGCAGTCCTAAAGCGTTTAACGGTTAGTCAGAGGTTAAACACAATAGATATCTTACCAAGAAGTGACAACTTTCTGGTTTATAATAGAAAAAAACTAAACTGTGTTCATCTTCATCAGGAAGAACATGAGACAATTCTGAGAAACCGAGAAGATGCAGACTCTGGACTTACATGGGAAGAATACAAGTCAATGACTTACACATTTCAGGTTGCTTAAGATTTTTGATCAAAGTATGATAATTTCCTAAGTTTTCAATACAAAAATTCAGCTGACTAAGTCTTAAGTAAACCTTGTATGCAGTTCATAAACGAAACAGCGAGACTAGCAAATATAGTTCCTGCAATCTTCAGAAAGGCGTTGAGAGATATAAAATTTAAAGGTATGATATAAAATAAACAATAACATTCTCAATGATTTAAGTGCCTATTTTTATATTATCATTAAGACTTTTGTCAATGGTTACAGATTATACCATTCCAGCCGGCTGGGCGGTGATGGTCTGTCCACCAGCTGTACATTTGAATCCAGAAAAGTATAAAGATCCTTTAGTCTTCAATCCATCAAGATGGGAGGTGAGGTCAAACCTTCTGAGTAACTTCTACTCCAAGTAAAACTGAAAACATTAAAAAAAAAATAACAAAACTAATCAACACAAGAAATTGATGTAATGCAGGGATCAAAAGTTACCAATGCATCAAAACACTTCATGGCCTTTGGTGGCGGTATGAGGTTCTGTGTTGGAACAGACTTCACTAAATTGCAGATGGCTGCGTTTCTTCACACCTTGGTAACAAAATACAGGTTTGTAAAGGCTAACCATCTTAACAGTACTCTTCTATATATAGTGTTAGATTCAATAAGACTGATTTTGATTCTGGCCCTTGGAATTTCTCAGGTGGGAGGAGATCAAAGGAGGTGACATACTTCGAACCCCCGGATTACAGTTTCCAAACGGTTACCATATCAGACTCCATAAAAAAGAGACTAGAGAATGTTTAGGATAATATATATGTTATACATTTTCTAAGACTACAATCATCTTTGAAAAAAAAAAAATCAAAGTTTAAGATGTGTCTTAGGTTTTTAAGGCTGAGAATCAGCTACAAAAGGTGAATACAACAATTTTGTTTTGCAGCTTCTGTGTCTGGTCAGAAACTGTAATAATGTATAGTTATTTGATCACAAAGGGGGCATGTAAAAGAAATCAAGTGAATGGTACTACTTAACTCCTGAGATGCATCAGGAGATTAATTTCTCGTCAAGTTCTGATCAATTCCTACATGTGAATTTCCTAAAACAGTGTTTCGATGCACAAATCAGTAGTTTGTATAGCCCTCCAATCTATAAAGCTTACACAAATGAAAACTCTGAGATGATGATGAAAAGTACTAATTTTGGGTTAGTTTCAGTAAACATACCTGCAAGCTTTTCTTCGATTGATCGCCGCCAGAGCAGAGGAAGCCACTAACCACAGTTCCCCTCTCGGTGTTCTGCTGACGTGTCGACTACTTCTTCTACCGGTCGCCAACTAATTTTATACATGGTGATGATGTCCACACCATTATATTTGTTAGAATTTTTAATAGTCTAATGAGTATCGTCACAAGCCCAACATTTACATAGCCCAATAGATACATATCTTTCAAAAATACAGTTTCGTAAAAGACATATACATAAACCCGCACATAAATCACATCCAGTTCAATTGTAGTTAGAAAGAGAGCAAAAAATACAACAGTTTTGAAAAGATTGTCATGTTTTTTTCTACTTCAACTTTTTTTTTACAGTAATGATGATTAACAAGACCATTTGGAAGTAGGATAACAGTCTAGGCGATGGCACCATTTGCAATGCTTGTTTCCATTCTCTCCTTTGAGCAGCATCACCATCCCAACTGTTAACCCCGCTATTACAAATACGGCGGCAACAAATAACAACATGTACTGGCACGGGTTATACTTTGATCTGGCACGGGCACCATACTGCGAAGAGTTACGGGACTCTTCCCATCCGAACTGAGGCCGGATCAGTAGTACAAACCCAAGGAAAAATCCGGTTAAGAACCCACCAATGTGAGCAAAGTTGTCAACCCAAGGAAGCAAACCTATTGCCAAATTGATTGCTATGATGAACAAGATTGTGAACAGAGCAGCCAGCTGGAAAATTTCAGAAACTCATCAAGTCAATGCAACAATGTTTCATTTCCCGTTAATGTTTGCATCTTGAGAAAAAAAACAAGCTAATCATATGCTACCTTGTTGGCGTAGATAGTCCAGTTGATGAGAAGCTCGGATAACATTGCTCCCATGAGTCCAAGGAGAGCGCCCGAGGCACCAACTGAGATGCTATTTTGAAGGAAGAGAGCTGAGAGAATGCTTCCGCCAAATCCCGATATCAAGTAGACGATCCCAATTTTTACTGCACAGTCATTTTAAAAGACATTATAAATACATGAACAGAACAGGAGAATAAGAGGATTGCGGGTAATAAGAAAGGCTTACTGAAGCCAAATTGCTGCTCAAGGCGGATACCAAAGAAGATCACATTAAACATATTAGTAAAAAGGTGAAAGACACCGGCATGGAGCCACATAGAAGTGATGAGCCTCCATTTTTCATTGTCTTGCACGACTTTCCTCCATTCCAAAGCTCCCATTTTCTGCAATCTGAAAAATCATCATCGAGTCCAAATCATCACATATGGATAAAGCATGGAATCACAACAATATCAAAAGTTATAGTCCCCATTGCTATTGAAGCTCATAATCTTAAATCCAACCATGTTCGCAAAGATACGAGTTAGATTTTGGATTCACTTGTCGTTTGACCAAAATCTTGTTTTGTAGATAACAGAGCACAAGGCCCCTAAAGGGGGCAAAGAACAGAGTTTGTTTTGAGTACGACATGGTATGAACAGAGTAATTGAAGCAACTGTAGATACCAATGAGGTTTGTGCATCAGTAACCCGTAATGGGGCAAAGAGATCAGAATCCTTTCATAACATTTTGGAAGAAATAGGGACAATATTGAGACCCACAAGTTTGAATTTGAATTCTAAGGTATGAAAGAGTCAAATTCAATACTAAAGATTAAACAAAAGATACCATTAAAATACCACACAAGCCTGAACCTGATTTGTAACTTATAAGGCAGTACATGATTAGACTGTCAAAGTCTTGAAACTTCGGGGGAAAAAAATTGAGTTTCTTGGGGCTTTTGGAATTAGAAGACCAAAAACATAGAATTTCTGAGTTTTTAGAGAAACTTACGTTGAAGAAGATGGGCCTAAGAGAGGGTTTTCTCTGAGTGGCTGAAACGAGAACCTACGGAGAAACTTGGCCACGCAATCTCCGTTGGTCGTCTTGGGGCAGTCGTTGATGAACATGACAACGATGAAGACGGCCACATTAGCAACGACAATGGTCGGAGTCAGCCAGGACGTCCACTGGGTGTCCCCTCTATGTTTCCTACCTCTCTCCATATCTCTACTGGACATTCCCTCTCTTCTCTCGTCGTATAAAGAACAGCACAACTGGTGTTTTCTATAAATAGAAAACACGGAATGAAATCAACGGATCAAAGAAGATGAATAAGTGGAAGAATAGATTGAGACAGCCAGATAGAGACAGGATACATGAAACAGAGCATCTATTATCAGAGATTCCGGCAGAGAGTTTTTTAACCTTCAGTTTTCTTCTCGATTTCTCTGTATCTAAAGCTGGATTTGGAGAAACTCAACCGTTGAATCGGTGGTTTCCCAACAATAAAGTGAAGAGCTTTGATGGTGTCAATGGCAGCTCCTTGAAGATATTTTCTTCCCTGTTAACTTTCTGATAAAATCTCAGACCTGAGAGGATATAAATCAGACGTGAAACCACTAAGTAATATATTGATTCTGTCTGTTATCTTCGTAATTTCTGGTGTCTGATTTGTTAATAATGAATGTGAGAGACAAAGTCTACGGCCAATGTCAATAAGGAATATTAATAAACTTACTGTATAATATATAGATTCTACATATTGTGTGCCTCCACCATCCATTTTATTTACCTGACAAAAAGAAACAGATCCAGTCAAATAAATAAAAAACTGATTTTGATGTTTACAGGATCAACGGGAGGAGATTAAACAATCCAATATATAAGTCTGTCACCACAATCAATGGTCAATCAAGTATAATTTAGCTTCAAAGATTCAGTTTTTAGTTGTATAGCTTCTCCACTACACTTGATCATGAAATTTTCTTTCAAGAATCATTCAGAAGCAGCTCAAATCTAGAAAACTTTACTACCAATAAAATTCATTTATGTATCTCTGAATGTAGAAAGCACAAAACTTGAATACACACATGCACCAAAACCTGAATGCAAAGAAAATAGTTGACAGATATATCACCAAATGAACAGATCTGTACATATCTTAACAATTCCAATCTGAAGAGTAAAATAGACAGATGAATGAAGCGATAAGGAAAAAAGTGGCTTTCATTACTCAAGAGCTTGCTTTCATACCCGGAGGATTGTTCAAAATCTTGGTGGTCCACCTGCGCAAAAAACATTCTTGTGTAGATCAAATGTTGTCATATGTAACTCCTGGACTGTTAGAACAGACTACTTCAAACTTAATCTATAAATGCTCTGAGAAAGTTATATGATGTAAACCCCACAATTCTAAGAAAGCATATCCAAAAAGCTTTTCTCCAATCTACCATCTGATAACATATCCATAACCATCTTTATAGTCGAAGCATCAGCAGCGAACCCACTCCTCTTCATTTCTTCGATGAGTTCTGCTGATGTAATCATGCCACTACCTTGGAGATGTGCTCGGATTAGAGTGTTGTATGTACGATCATTTGGCGCATGCCCATCCTCTTCCATTTTTCTAAACAATTTCTTTGCTTCAAAGAGTGACCCTTTCTTACACAATCCCACAATCATTATGGTGTATGTCTTAACATCAGGCATCACTCCTCTAACAGGGAGGCTACAGAATAAATCCCAAGCATCATCGACCTTACCAGCATTGCACATCCCGTGAATGATGATATTAGAGATACCAATATCAAGGTCCATCTTACTCTTCTCTATTTTTTCAAAAATTTCCAATGCTTTTTCTAGCTCCTCATTGTCACACAACCCATCTAGCAAAATTTTGTAAGTCACGATATTTGGAGGAACACGACGAGAAACCATCTCTTGGAAGAGTTCTTTAGCGATCTCAAGTTTTCCCGATTGAAAAAACCCTTGCACGAGTGTGTTATAAGTGACTGTATCAGCAACCACTCCTCTCATAGACATTGTGCGAAAGAGTTTAAAACCGTCGTCGACCCGCTTAGCCTTACAATATCCATTTATGAGGATGTTAAACGTCACAATATTAGGATCACACTCTTTGCTAACCATCAGGTCCAGCATCTGGTTTGCCTCGTCTAGGCGGTTCTCATTGCAAAACCCCTCTATCAAAGAATTATATGTAATAGTATTAGGAGATATACCTCGTCGAATCATCTCCTTGTACAGTTCTTTCACCTCTAGAAGCTTTCCCTCTTTCACAAAACTATTAATCAACGCGTTGAATATGAAAACATCAGGGGTAATTTTCCGTGTGATCATATCCCTAAGCAACTTCGCAGCATCGTTCCATCTACCGGCATTACAGAAGCCTCTTATCAGAGTGGTGTAGGTAATAATATCTGATTTGATCCCTTTCATTTCCATTTCATTGAAAAGGTTGAATGCATCGTCGAGGCTCCCGGCTTTACAAAGCCCATCAATGAGTATATTGTAGTTGGCTGCATCGAGCTTGATATTACTTTCTTCCATCTTTCTGAGCAACTCAATGGCCAAGGCAGTTTTACCGGACTTGCACATTACATTAAAAACTGGTCCATAGGTAACTTCAATGGGTTGACAACCATTTTCTACCATTCGTTCAATCAAAACCACAGCTTCAGACACTTTACCTTTGAGACAAAGTCCATTGACCAGAGTGTTAAATGTGGTAGTGTCAGGCTCATAACCAAGCTTCATGACTTTTCCCAAAACAGAATAAGCGAAACAAACTTGACCACGCCGACAGAAACAATTGATGACAATATTCAAAGTGTACAAGTCATACGCAATCCCATCGAATTCCATTTGCTTGGAGAGAGCTAAAACGAGATCATACTGTTTTGTTTTAGCAATGACACTAAACAATTTATTGAAATCAATGACAGTGGGAAGAGGACGAGACCGAAGCATCTCTTGGAAGAGATCAACAGCATTATCAGCCTTAATATTATCTACAAACCCATTCTTCAATCTCTCCCTATAAGAGAGATTTCGATTTCGATCACTGAAACCAGAAAAGTCTCGTTCGCAGCAAGAAAATAGCTCATTTCGGCAATGAAGGAGTGAAGCACATCTCAGAGTACCTGTCTCCAGGAGGCGAGACGGAACAAATTTCGAAGCTTTAGCACTCCATCACTGTATCATCAACAACTTCATCCAATTCTCAAGCTGAATCGTTCCTTCTCCAGCTTTCAGCACTCTGTGAAATTTTCAAACGAGCTCAGAGACTAAACCAGTTCAGTTTCGGAGAATAATATTATAGCCCATAACTTGTTCGATGGAATGCCTCAAAGAATTGCTGTCTCATGGAATCTAATGGGTTTCTCGCGGACGCTGGAGACGAGTGTGCGTATTTGTGCACTGGATGAGAGACTACTAGTGCTACACAGAAATTGAACAGAGAAGCTCACCGATAGTAATAAAATTAAGCATGACTCCGTCTTCAAGAACGAGATATTTGAAGCCTATAGAAACACGAAATTCGTTTCCTCCTATATCAAGCACTCACAAAGTCACTGCCGACGCAGAAGATGAAGACACCATTACTGTAGAGAAAGATCTCCATTAAGAAATTAGAATCATAGACACATTAATTAACTGAGAAAATTATAATATAATTATAACCCTCGTGGCCCTTTTATATACCCCGCTTAATTTGTCCTATAGTTGACTGTTGACTAAAAGGGACCGCATGAAACTATTAAACGACTTGAGATTCAAATTAAACAAATTTTTTTTTTACCAATTTCGTCAAAAGAGAGAGATACTTCTGTTAATTTCTAAAATCATCCATCGTCTTCTTCTCCATCTCTCTCTCTCTCTCTCTCTCTCTCTCTCTCTCTCTCTCTCTCTCTCTCATCTCATCTCATCTCGTTCGCTCGAAACCCTAACAATCCCAATTTCGTGTTCTCTGAATCGATTCCTTACCTTTTTATGGCGTAACGCTCTACCAATTTCAACGATATAGGTTTTTTTTTTTTCATATATAATTATTTGGAAGAATCAAATACAAAGAGAGAAAACAATGTCAACGGGGAATTCGTCATCGCTACCACCACCATCCTCATCTCCCGACGCAATAGATCCAGCACCGTTGCTTGTAAACGGAGAGGATAATGAAGGAAGCAACGGAGGAGGTGGGGAACGGAGATCTGTGAGGAGACAAGGTTTGAGAGAAGCCGCGAGGTTTCTGAGTCGTGCGAGTAGCGGACGTGTTATGAGGGAGCCTTCTATGCTTGTGAGGGAGGCTGCGGCGGAGCAGCTCGAGGAGAGGCAGAGCGATTGGGCTTATTCGAAGCCTGTGGTGGTGCTTGACATCGTTTGGAATCTGGCTTTTGTTTCTGTTGCTACGGCTGTTTTGGTTATGAGCAGGAATGAGCATCCGATTATGCCGCTTAGAGTTTGGCTTTTGGGGTATGCTTTGCAATGCGTCTTGCATATGGTTTGTGTGTGTGTTGAGTATCGGAGGAGGAATAGGAGGAGAACCAGTAGGAATACTCCACGGTCACGTTCTTCTTCTTCCTCTTCGTCTTCTTCTTCCATGGAGGAAGACGCTTTGGGTTCCAGGAGGCATTCAGATGAGCAGGACTTGTCTCTCGGACACTTGGATAGCGAAAGCAGCAGGTATGTGCCCAGATCAGATGTTTGCTTCGGGTATTTTGATGTGTATTTTGCCTCAAGCTTGTTTAGATTTCAAAATTACATATAAGTTGATACTTGCATGACTTGTGGGCTGTGGTGTGGTGGTCTTTTAGAAGTTCAGGCTCTTTACACTAAAATTGCTAATTTATATCAGCTATTGAAAGAAAATATTTGACCTGATACTTCTGGCTTAAAAGATGAAGTTTTGGTTGGGATTATCGGATTGCTTGCTTATGCTATGATCTTTTCTTACTAGTAGTGTGGTTTCTAATCTAAAGCTTTGTTCTGCACCTTTTCTTATCCTTATGTATCTTACACAATCTAATTGAGAATAAATGCAAACTGTAAAGAAAATTTGATGTAACCCATCAATTGTGTTGGGATGATTTCTTATTCCACTTACCGTTTCTAAAGCAGTGTTGCAAAGCATTTGGAATCTGCCAACACAATGTTTTCATTTATATGGTGGATCATTGGATTCTACTGGGTATCTGCTGGTGGTCAAGAGTTGGCACAAGAATCCCCACGGATTTACTGGTTTGTTCTTACCTTCATCTCTATGATTCGTAAGTATTAACCTATTCTGCCACTGAATGAGCTTGCTTATTTCAGGTTGTCTATCGTCTTTCTTGGTTTCGATGTGTTCTTTGTTGTCTTCTGTGTTGCGTTGGCCTGTGTTATTGGAATTGCTGTTTGCTGTTGCCTGCCCTGCATCATCGCAGTTCTATACGCCGTTGCAGATCAGGTCATTCTCATAACCAATTCATCTTTTGTCCTAAGCCGCCATATTGTGTTTTATGTTTTTTTTTTGTTTTAACATAACATGATTTAAAAAATGCAGGAAGGTGCTTCAAAAGAAGACATTGAGCAGCTCACCAAATTCAAGTTTCGAAAAGTAGGTGATGCCAACAAACACACTGGTGATGATGCCCAAGGAACTACAGAGGGGATAATGACCGAGTGTGGTACAGATTCACCCATTGAACATACTCTTTTACAAGAGGATGCAGTAAGTATACACGTTAACAGACAAATCTCTCCTCCTGGAAGAACAAATCCTGACTAGATTCTTATGATTCTGCATTATAGGAATGTTGCATCTGTCTGTCTGCATATGAAGACGGAACAGAACTAAGGGAACTTCCTTGTGGCCACCATTTCCACTGCTCATGTGTTGACAAATGGCTATACATAAACGCGACTTGCCCACTCTGCAAATACAACATCCTGAAGAGTAGCAACTTGGATCGAGAGGAAGTCTAGAAGAAAACAGCATTACTTGATCATGACCCACAACATCTGATTGATCATGAGACTTGGGGTTAAGGTAAAAAAAAACAAGACTGGGTTGTTTTTTTAGATGTGATGCATTGTTTGTGATATGATAATGATATCTATACAAATTATTATACTTCTGTTTGTTTTTGGTTTGGAAATTAATCAGGTCTGTACATCTGTATCTATCTTGTTCCACTTGAAACCAATGTTTTGTATTGCCTTTTTTCTCAGTCGACCTCAGAATTGTTAGAGGTTTTCATCGTCTTAGATAGTTATGTGTCGATGAAGTCTATGAAGATTTTGATTGTTAATCTGAGAGTTCTTTTTTCCAGTTTGTTATTTAGTCCTCATGCTTAAGTAAAGGTAATTCTGACACTACCAGGCATCACTTCTAGACTTCTAGCTCAAACTCACCATCACACTATTAAAATCTGAAAACTGGAAATTAATGTAAACCGAATTACATAACAAACCAAATCGGGTTAGATTTTTATTTGGGTGTATAATTTAGACAAAATTTGGACATACAAGTCAAATTCGAGTCAGCGCCTGAAGTGAAGATTCGAACAAAACAAAGCAAGAGAAATCAGATTTGAATCAGAATTTTACCGGTTTTCTCTTCAGACCCGGTTGTTTTGTCCGGTTTGGTCAAATTAGTAGCCGAACCGAACCCTTTATTATCCAGAAACTGGAGACTTGGGAAGAGAGACGCAAGTGTTTGTTCTCTTCGTATCGTCGTCTCATGGAGCGTATTACCAGGTGCCTTTCTATTTTATCTCCTCATCTATGGTTTCAAATACGACCATTTGTTTTCATGTTCTCCTACTATTGCTAAGCTACAATCTTTCTCAGCCCTTACTATCTTATCTCTAGTTTTGATATATATGTTGGCCATTTAGATTCTGGGTTAGAAATTGTGAGTCTCGGCCTGATTTCTAACAATGTTTTGGAGGGAATAGAGTGGTTTTTGCTGTGTATAAGCTGTCACATGCTGAAAAGTTCGCTTGTTGGATGATGATGCTTTTCATGCCCGCTAAGTGTTCGACGAATTGCCTCCTTATTGGCTTGTTTCTTAATATTGCTTGGCGTTTTGTAAACTGATTCCTATTAGATATATCTTATTTGATATTTAGTATTATTAATAGATTTAGGAATTTTCAGTAGTTGGTCTACTAATTCAGCAAAGCTGATCTCTTTTTTGATTTAGCCTTTTAGGTGTATCTGCGAATAGTATGTATGTCTTATTGCTGTCTTATCTGAATTTCACGAATAATTTGATCTGTCTGATGTGGATTACATGTAATTTGCAGGCTGTTCTGAGAAAACGCAGTGATAAAGAGGCTTCCTTTCTTGTTAGCAAGGGCACACTAGAGACATGGCCGCATCAGCTTCAACCCGATTCCTCGTTCTGCTCAAAGATTTTTCAGCCTTTAGAAAGATATCATGGAGTTCTGTTGCAACTAATTACCACCGCCAATCTCGTTTTTTATGCCATGTTGCGAAAGAAGACGGGTCTCTTACTCTTGCAAGCCTTGATTTGGGTAAAAAGCCAAGGAAGTTTGGGAAAAGTAAGGCGACAAAGCTTGAGGGAAGCTATGTTACTGAGATGGGTCAAGGTAAGGTAAGAGCAGTAAAGAACGACAAAATGAAAGTAGCGAGGGAAAAGAAACCAGCTGAGATAGTGTCGCCTTTGTTTTCTGCAAAATCCTTTGAGGAGCTTGGCCTCCCAGATTCATTGTTAGACAGCTTGGAAAGAGAAGGTTTCTCTGTCCCAACAGATGTCCAATCAGCAGCTGTCCCAGCAATAATCAAAGGGCACGATGCAGTGATTCAGTCTTACACAGGATCTGGCAAAACCCTTGCTTATCTACTTCCAATATTATCTGAAATTGGTCCACTAAGCTCCCACAGTGAAAGCGAGAAGAGGACTGAGATTCAGGCGATGATTGTTGCTCCCTCAAGAGAACTCGGTATGCAGATAGTAAGAGAGGTAGAGAAATTGCTCGGACCTGTTCACCGTAGAATGGTTCAGCAGTTGGTAGGAGGTGCGAACCGAATGAGGCAAGAAGAGGCCCTTAAGAAAAATAAACCAGCAATTGTTGTTGGCACTCCCGGGAGAATTGCAGAGATAAGCAAAGGTGGGAAATTGCACACTCATGGGTGTAGATTCTTGGTGCTAGACGAAGTCGATGAGCTTTTATCGTTTAATTTCCGAGAAGATATCCATAGAATACTAGAACATGTAGGAAAGAGATCTGGGGCTGGTCCTAAAGGGGAAGTCGATGAACGTGCTAACCGGCAGACAGTTCTAGTCTCTGCAACTGTGCCATTCTCGGTTATCCGAGCAGCTAAGAGCTGGAGTCACGAGCCGGTTCTTGTCCAAGCCAACAAAGTCACTCCTCTTGATACTGTCCAACCGTCTGCACCGGTGATTAGCTTAACTCCCACAACTGCCGAGGCTAATGGCCAGATTCAGACTACTATTCAGAGCTTACCTCCAGCGTTAAAACACTATTACTGCATCTCAAAACATCAACACAAAGTCGACACGTTAAGGAGATGCGTTCACGCCCTTGACGCTCAATCAGTAATAGCTTTCATGAACCACTCAAGGCAGCTCAAAGACGTGGTCTACAAACTCGAAGCTCGTGGTATGAATTCAGCTGAGATGCACGGAGATCTCGGGAAGCTAGAGAGATCAACAGTTCTAAAGAAGTTCAAGAAGGGGGAAATTAAGGTACTCGTGACAAATGAGCTATCTGCTCGGGGTCTTGATGTTGCTGAATGTGATCTGGTGGTGAATCTAGAGCTCCCAACGGATGCGGTTCACTATGCTCATAGAGCTGGGAGAACAGGGAGGCTGGGAAGGAAAGGGACGGTGGTAACAGTGTGTGAGGAATCACAAGTGTTTATAGTGAAGAAAATGGAGAAGCAGCTTGGTTTGCCTTTCTTGTATTGTGAGTTTGTTGATGGAGAGCTTGTTGTCACTGAGGAAGACAAAGCTATTATAAGATAAAATGTAATTTTTCTTCTGTTTGATGTAATTTTCAGATAAAATTCAGAAATTTGTCTTTCTTTTTTCCAATATCTGAAATATAAATTTTGTACTAGTAAGAACATAATAACCAGTGTTGAAATTTACAGTGTGACATAAATCTGTTATGGTCCAAAGAAACATTCGCAACTGAAAGACTTTGAGTATTAGCACAAATACAGACTTACGTATCAACTGGATTCGAGACGAAACAGCACGTATTTGAGATGTCAGCAAAACCAATTCCGGTATAACTTTGATTGAACCGGGTTTAATCGATAAGTGTTGGGTATTCTTTCTTTTGTCTCTAATCTCTCGGGTCGGGTCGGGAGTTTGCAATGCATTAAATGTGAAAATATCTGGGGTAATTTTCCTTGTGATCATATCCCTCACACAGTGACAGTGAAGATTGAAAAGGAACGATTAGGGTTGGGATGATGAAGTTGATGATACGGAGATGGAATCCTAAAGGTTCGAAGTTTGTTCAGCCTCCCCTGCTCGAGAGAGGTATTCTGAGAAATGCTTTACTCCTCCATTGCCCAAATGAGCTATTTTCTTGCTGCGAACGAGACTTTTCTGGTTTCAGCGGTAGAAATCGAAATCTCTCTTACATAGAGAGATTGAAGAATGGTTTTCTTGATAATATTAAAGCAGAAGATGTTGTTAATCTGTTCCAAGAGATGCTTCGGTCTCGTCCTCTTCCCAGTGTCATTGATTTCAGTAGATTGTTTAGTGGTGTTGCCAGAACAAAACAGTTCGATCTCGTGTTACATCTTTGTAAACAAATGGAATTGAATGGGATTTCGCATGACCTCTACACTCTGAGTATTGTGATTAATTGTTTCTGTCGACTTCGTAAACTCTGTTACGGTTTTTCTGTTTTGGGAAAGATCTTCAAACTCGGGTATGAGCCTAACATTGTCACATTTTCAACTTTGATTAACGGATTATGTCTCGAGGGCCGAGTTTCTGAAGCGGTGGGATTAGTTGATCGAATGGTAGAAATGGGACATACACCCAATCTCATAACCATTAACACTCTGGTCAATGGACTTTGTCTCAAAGGTAAAGTGTCTGAAGCTGTTGTTTTGATAGATCAAATGGTTGAAAATGGTTGTCAACCCGATGGAGTTACCTATGGACCGGTTTTAAATGTATTGTGCAAGTCCGGCAAAACTGCCTTGGCCATTGAGTTGCTCAGAAAGATGGAAGAAAGAAATATCAAGCGCAATGCAGCCAAATACAATATCATCATCGATGGTCTTTGCAAAGACGAGAACCTCGACGATGCACTCAAACTTTTCAATGAAATGGAGATGAAAGGGATTAAAGCAACTGTTATTACCTACAACACTCTCGTCAGAGGCTTTTGTAATGCTGGTAGATGGAATGATGGTGCGAAGTTGATGAGGGATATGATCACAAGGAAAATTACCCCAGACATTTTCACATTTAATGCATTGATTGATAGTTTTGTGAAAGAAGGGAAGCTTCCAGAGGCCAAAGAATTGTACAAGGAGATGATCAAAAGAGGTATATCTCCTGATACTATTACATATAATTCTTTGATAGATGGGTTTTGCAAGGAGAACCGCCTAGACAAGGCAAACCAGATGCTGGATCTGATGGTTAGCAAAGAGTGTGATCCTGATATTGTGACGTTTAATATCATAATAAATGGATATTGTAAGGCTAAGCGGGTCGACGATGGTTTTGAAATCTTCCGCACAATGTCTATGAGAGGAGTGGTTGCAAATACATTCACTTATAGCAGTCTTATCCAAGGATTTTGTCAATCGGGAAAACTTGAGGTTGCCAAAGAACTCTTCCAGGAGATGGTTTCTCATCGTGTTCCTCCAAATATCGTGACTTACAAAATTTTGCTGGATGGGTTGTGCGACAATGGGGAGCTAGAAAAAGCACTGGAACTTTTTGAAAAAATACAGAAAAGTAAGATGGACCTTGATATTGGTATCTATAATATCATCATTCACGGGATGTGCAATGCTAGTAAGGTGGATGATGCTTGGGATTTATTCTGTGGCCTCCCTCTTAGAGGAGTGAAGCCCAATGTTAAGACATACACCATAATGATTGGGGGATTGTGTAAGAAAGGGTCACTCTCAGAAGCGGACATGTTGTTTAGAAAAATGGAAGAGGATGAGCATGCGCCGGATGGTTGTACATACAACACATTAATCCGAGCACATCTCCTAGGTAGTGACATAAATACATCAGCTGAATTCATTGAAGAAATGAAAATGAATGGGTTTGCTGCTGATGCTTCCACTACAAAGATGGTTATGGATATGTTATCGGATGGTAGATTGAACAAAAGCTTTTTGGATATGCTTTCTTAGAATGTTGGTGTATACAGCATATAACTGTCCGGAGCATTGAAAGATTAAGTTGAAGTAGTCTTTTCTCACAACCAAGGAGTTACATATTTGACTATTCTGATCTACACAACAATGTTTTTGAGCAGATATATAGCTGTGCTTTAGTTTCCACATGTATTCAGATTTTGTGTTTATGAAAATTTGGATTATTATGAGATTATATACACTCAATGTCGGCTTTCATTGTTTTTGCCTTATAATTAAACAGATTGAATCCATTGAACTGAATTTTCTTATAATGAAAAAAAAAACTGATAAGTCATTAGAATCATCAACTTACCATTTTATTCATTAAAGTAAGAGAGACTTGTTTTGTTTGGGGTTGGATACATGTGGAAAAATAAAGCAGAGCTATATGTATGATTCTTTCTTTTTATATTTGAGTAATTAGAAACGGTAACTCAAAATAAAAGAGGGAGTGGATTCAATGCTTCTTCTGGTAACCCCATGGATTGCTATTTGCCCAATTCCACTGATCTCTGCACATCTCATCCACTCCATACATCGCCCTTAAAACCAAATCAATTTGTTTAGTAACAATTTAACCCCTAAGCTAATCATGTTAATTGTTAAAGTATTTACTTACTTCCAGCCAAGTTCTTTCTCAGCCTTCTCTGTTGAAGCATAAACTGCTGTTGCATCTCCTGGCCTTCTCGGACTCAGCTTGATCGGAATTTTCTGCAAATGTTTTTGATTTTACCATTTTAAGCAAACAATTACAAAAACTTTTACCCTTCTGCTTCTTATTAGCTGTTTTTTTTACCTTGCCCGAAGCTTTTTCAAAAGCTGAAACCATTTCTAACACAGACGTTCCTTGTCCAGTCCCTAAGTTGTAAGCTGTACAGCCTGATATTACAATATCACATGTCTGAGAAGAATCAATCAAACCAAACTAAACTCTATTAAATGGATGTAGACTTACCAATCTTTGGATCAGCAAATAGCTTCCTGAGTGCAGCGATATGGCCATCTGCCAAATCCATCACATGGATGTAGTCTCTTACCTGTTTCAACTTTCTAAAATGATAATCCATATCTCATATTATTCAAAAAAACAAAAGAATCCAAAACTAGCTTTTCGATATATCATCAGAAATATGAACCAAACTGAACAAGAGATTTTGGAATTTGATTTCTAATTTACCGCACTACCATCCTTGGTGGGATAGTCATGTCCGTAGACATTGAGTTCAGGTAGACGTCCAACAGCCACTTGTTGAATGTAAGGCATGAGGTTATTGGGGATGCCCTTTGGATCCTCACCAATTCTGCCACTCTCATGTGCTCCCACAGGATTGAAGTACCTCAGCAGAACAATTCTCCAGTCTGGTTCCGCTGCGTGAATATCTCTAGCTATTTCTTCAAGAAAGAGCTGCACAAAAGAAAGGTTGTGCACCCACCATTACTTTCAACAATTGAGCACTGTAACCTTTGTTAGTGCTTAAGAAAGGCTTCTTGGCTCAGGCAAGATTTGGAAAAATTTGAAGGTAGCAATCACAGTTGAGCCAACTTTTATAAAGAGTCACCAAAGGTTAAGGTAGTTTGAGGTTAAAAACTCGAAATTCAGATATTTTCAAGAGTGAATGTTTACCTTAGTACGACCATAAGGATTCATAGCCTTTAATTCAAAGTCTTCCATGCATGGAATCTTTTCAGGTTGTCCATAAACAGTGGCAGATGATGAAAACACCATCTGTATATTCCAACAACACATCAATTTGCATCCCCACCAATTTATATCCAACAAGAAAGAATTAAAACATTTCATAATTTTAAGAATCCTATCTAACCATTTTGCAGTTGTACTTTGCCATGGTCTCATATAGATTGATTGTTCCGACCAAGTTGTTGTCAAAGTAGCGGCGAGGGTTTCCAACACTCTCACCCACAGCTTTTAGACCCGCAAAATGGATCACAGCATCAAATCTGTTACCTCACAAGAAAACGAAAACAAGCCAAGGATCAGAGATCCAGAGAAGCTATGAACTCTACAATTCACATAATAATATTTGCAAACTTTGAAGGTAGGAATCTAACATACCTCTGCTTGGCGAAGAGTTTCTCAATATCCCCTTTGTTTCTTAGATCACCCTGCAACCAATCAACACAAAAAAACATTATTGTAAGTCTTCAGGCTATAGAGATAAGCCAAATTTCTTCAAGTTTTATTGTTAACCAAACAGAGATGAAAACACGAGAATTTGGAAAAGAGAATTTAAACTACATCAAAGCCACTTAAACATTTCAAACACAGAAAAGGACATGTAAAGAAAAGAATTCTTATAAACAAACCAATTGCCAAAAAAAACTTAAAGAACAAACCAAGTTATAAATTCACAGAGCAACAATTTGACCTCACAAACAAAACAACACCTTTATAGCACAAAGAGTAGACAACGAAGCAGTACTTACCAGATTGAACTCGAGCTTCTTGGAGAGATCAGGACCAACAAGCTCCCTAACCCTATCGACAGCTTCGATGACAGAGTTATCAAGATTATCAATGATAGAAACCTTAAACCCTTCTTTGAGAAGTTGAACAACGGTATGTGTCCCGATGAATCCAGCACCACCAGTAACGAGAATGTTCTGCTCAACTGAAGAACCCATTTTCAAAGACTTCAAGATTATCAAGAAACCCACTTAGCAAAACCGATTCTTTCAAACTAAACCCTTTTGGATAAAAGGAAAGAAAAGCGAGAGAGAGATCACCGAACAGAGCTAAATGAAGAAGAAGAAAAGAGAGAGAGGTTGGGTCCTTATTTAATGATATTTTTGTAGCTTTCTTGACAAGTTGATAAGAACGCACGCAAAGCAAAAAAATAGGAAAAAGGAGTGGGCTCGAAGATGTTTTTGTTGGTTTCTATAAAAAGGGCAGTGATGATCATGACAACGATGATCATCCCTCTTTAAGTGATGTGTGTGTGTGTGTATACGAGATATGATAGCTTCGATTCCTCAATTTTCAGTTACGTATTGATCGTGAAACTTTTGTTGTCTCTTTCCTCAGCAGATTTTAATAAATTAATTAAAAAGGAAATATAGTAATAAAGATAAGTCTTTGTTTTTTTTGGTTGCAATGACATTTTTAACCTATTATTAGAGTAAATTAGTCATTTTTAGGATAATTTTCTACTGTTTAAGATAAGATAATCATAATCTTAATGTCCTTTGTTAACCCCTATTTGTCTTATTACTGATCGATAATGATATAAATAACACGATAAGAATATGATAGTTACGTTGTTCAATCAACATTTCTCGTTTTTTTGTTTTGTTAAAGTTGTCCTAATCAATAAGAGTGTGATGACAGCAGAGATCCACAGGTAACTTTATGATCAAATTGATGACTGGTATCACAATAGGGTAGCTACAACTTGGGTACAATTAAAGTGTTTTGGTTTCTTTTCTAACAAAATAGATCGTAATATGCATAGATAGAAAATTTGAAAGAAATTTCATAACACGTATTTTGCATCAATTTGCAAGTAGGAATGGTAAATTCCTCTAATTTCAGAGCACATCATGTAATTTTTATTATTACTGTGATTGACACAAACTGCGGGTAAAATCTCTTACTTAAGAAAAAAAATGTGTTGTAGATGAGATTTTAGATCCGGATAACACAAGTAAGAACACAAAAACCCCACCTAAGATATGCAAAGCTATTATTCCACATGGGTTTTGTTAGCATGTCGTTTTTGCTTAAGATCAAAGAAACCCAGAAACCTAAATAAACATCTACATAAAGTAAACAAGTGTGATCATTTATTGTGTGCTTAACTGTCAAACTCATCAATCAATCTACCAAACGTTTTCATAATTCAGTTTGGTGTTACTTCGAGTAATTACTACCAACATCAAAAGTATCGGTACCTATCTTTATTGATTAAGTTCAGATACTAAACATCATCTAGACACTATAAAAGGAACGAATGTAAGAAAAGTACTGATATTCAGATGGAGCTAGCAAAGGTAAAGAAGTGAGTCAATTTACTTACCTGGTACTGGCTCCTAATAGGTGTATATATTGTAGATTTGTAGCCATAGCAAAGGACTACGAATAGGGTCTTTGAGTGGCTGGTACCTTTAGAAACTGCTACAGCCAAGAATAAGATGGATAAGTCTTTAGATGTTATGGAGTTTATATGCAGCCAAGAGTTGGATAAGTGTTTAGACGTTATGAAGTTTATATGCAGCCAAGAGTTGTGATCTTACAACTGTTTCTACGATTAACATCAGTTGAATTTGGGAGTGAGGTAGAACTCGGGATCTTGGAAAAACCTGGCGAGTGTCTCAGCCTTTTCAGAAGAGAGATCTGTGTTTGCTAAAATGTCTTCTTTGGATGTTTTAGCGATTGTTTCGATTGAACCTATTGCTTGGTATAGCTGTAACCAATGGGAACATAAGTAAGCACGCAGAATTCATGGTGCATTAACATGAATCACAAACAGGTTTAAGAGTTTGAAGTTGGAAATGTATAAATAGTATAAAAACTGAAAGTTTCGCACTTGACCAGCTCATAAGTAAAACATTACCGTGTTTGCATCATGCTTGTTAATGTTGGGTATGGATGTGACAAATCCGATGAAAATATCTGTGTCTTGCACAGTTCGCTTTCTCTTCACATGAAAGAAAAAGAAAAATCTTTTGAGATCTCCAAACCAAATATCGAAAGAGATCTTTAAAGCGAATGATCTTTGGCAACCTACCTCAGCCTTGAGTTTAGACGCCACCTTCTGTTGCTTACACACTGCAGCTCAAGTTTCAATCTAATCAATCACTCAAAGAACCATAGGGTATCCTAACTAACACTAAACAAAATGAGTCTTACCACCACGAGAGTGAGCAACTTTAACAATCTTCTCGAATCCCATCTCGGCATCAGTGACTTGTAAAAATGCAGGTTTCCCAAACTCCATCTCATATCTATAAAAGATTTATCAAGCTTCAGTTTCAGAAAGATAGATAAGCAAAACGGTGCAAAGTGAAATAGAATGGGTAGAGAACACTCACTGGAAGTAAGATCGCATGAAAGAATCACTCTGCTCTTTAGTTGAGAGTGTGGCAACAACATAAAGTTGAGCAAATTGTCCCTTCAGCCTCTTTACTCTACAAAGGTTAAGTCAAAGAAATCAGAAGACAAAATACATAGAGGAGACTAGAATAGAGAAAGCGAGAGAGAGCTTGACAGTATATTATACGGACCTACTGAAGATATTGGCAACATTGGAACAATCCCATTTTGTCACAAAAACAAAAGCAATAGAAACACCTCCACAATTGAAGATCAGATCCTATCACAGCAAACAAGTGAGTTCTTTAAGCTAGTTTTTAGACACAATTCTAAGAAGAGAAATCTAAGCAGAGAGGAAGGCACATACAGGTGAAATCGAGACAAAGTTAAGGCGGAAAGAGTTTGCGCGAAGAAACGAAGATATGAAACTGATGAGTGAAGGTTCTTGTTCATCTTTCCATGCGCTGCTCATTATACAAACACCAGCAGCATTTCCTGTCATTTTATAAAATCAACACATCATACTTATACATAGATTATTATATTCATCAATCCGAGTTCTTATCAAAAATCAAAACCAAGGTAGTGCTGTAGTAACATTGAATTTACGAAACAGGAGACTCATCACCCAAAGATCAGGGGAAATTTAGCAGTAATCAAAGCACACATTGCCTACACTATCACTTATCGACATTTCTAGAAATTGAGCGGATACAGAGTCGAATTCAAGTTTCAAAAAGAGTTTCTTAGATCTGAGACGAATCCACAAATATAGAAGGCGAGAATACTCCTGTGTCGTGTCTCCTCTGACATATCGACAAAAGTTGGCAAACCCTAGACTCCTTAACGATGGAGTAAAATTGGAGATTAGGCTCAGGGAAAAGAATGTACCTAGATTCACGAGAGATGAAGGAACTTGATGATTTGTTGAGACACTGTAGCTTGATCCCGCAGTCGCCATCGGCGAAGAAGCTCAGAGAATTTTTGAAAGACGAAAATATTTGGCGGATGACCCAAAAACAAAATCAAAAACTGAATATAATTAAAAAAGGAAAATAATGTAATAAACCGGGCTTTTTTTTTGGTTATCTTCTCGTCCAACATCGCTCTGACTTGGGTTCTCATTAACCGGTTCTGAGCTTAGTATAAAACTTAAGGATGTATGTTTCGAAAGCCAAAGACGCTACTCAGCATCACCCAAAGGCCTTTTTCAAACTAAAACTTTTTTACCTTCCGATGGATATCAAGAATCAAGATCATGTGGATGTGGTGCAAGCTTAAACCATGACATGACCACATCTGGATCAAAAGTTTTAAGTGTATATCCACATCATCCCTCATAAGGAAAATTTTCATAATTACAGGATTGGTTTGAGCTTTACATACTGTATGTTTAATTCTTGAAGTTTGCAAAATTATCAATCTTTGTTGGATTAAGAAAAGTAACTGATTTTTTTAGGAAGATATGTAGTACTATATAATGAGTAACAATGTCTTGATACCACTTACATGAGTACAAAAAAATATAGTGGAATCATTCATCCATTCCTCAATACATTCTCATTCTACTCTGTTGGTGCAAGACATGATTGTAGATTTCATCTCTTCTTTGCTCAACAATGCTTCAACAATAATCTGCAAATAAAACAGTGTAAAAATAATTTCTGAATCATCCAAGATTCTTCATAAACAGACGTTATAGATTATAATCTTTCTCTTTCTTTCTTTTTTACCTCTTGTACTCTATTTCCAGCTCGAGCAAGCAATTTGTATTGGTTCTCAAACATTGGAGCCATGTAAACCTACAAAGAGACAAAGAAAAATACCAGACATCTTAGATTCCCTGAATACATTGAAACTTTACATTTTTTGCTAAAGAAGTCACAACAGTGTTAAAATCTCAGAGGCTTGGTCTGTTAGATGATTTCGTGTTTAGTTTATGCATTTAGGCGATTAAACTATGTACCTGAAACGTTGGAGCAAGACCCGGGCTCAAGAAGAAACGACTTTTTGAAACTGATTGGATTCCTTCAACCTTTTCCAGCTCTTTGATCAGAGATTCCACATCAGGCCACTGTAGAAGAAAGTTTTCAGAACCCCGCAATAATGGTTTGATCAAAAAAAGTAA
This sequence comes from Capsella rubella, assembly GCF_000375325.1. Taxonomy (NCBI): domain Eukaryota; kingdom Viridiplantae; phylum Streptophyta; class Magnoliopsida; order Brassicales; family Brassicaceae; genus Capsella; species Capsella rubella. The sequence goes on from NW_006238923.1 coordinate 4,456,758, forward strand.
CTTAAGGTCTAATACCTCAGTGTCGAGCTCAGCTGCTTGTAATCGTCCCCCCAACTGATCATTATCACTACCAACTACAGATTCCAAGGCTTCGGTTAGAGGATCAGGCTGCATAAGGACATCAAACGGGTTTACAGTATATCAAATGAGTAACCAATTGCTACAGGATCAATTTTTGAGAGGTCTTTCTCACAGTGATTTCTTTTAATGACAAGAAGATACGTTCAAGAGCAAAATCTAGCTGGTGCACTTTCGCTTCCACAATCTGATAACACCAAAAAGAAACGTTTGTCACACAGTTTTATTCCTTATCAGTGTTTACGATAGTTTGAGATATTACCTGACCAATCTTGAAATATGAAGCAGGGTCTAAAGTTGCATCCCATGAAACTTCGGATTGGTGAACCAATGCAGGGACACCTTCTAGCTGTTTCAAACAGACTTTTTAGTATTACACAACATACTTATTTCTGTTCTTGCGGGTCTATACAAGAAGCTACTACAAACATATAATAAACTCCGGTATAGTAGTACCTCACAGAATATACCAAAATAGGTAATTTTCTTGATGCAGCATTTCACAACATCCCCAACACGAAGCTTAGCCATAAGATTTCGTTTTTTTTCAACTTCCTCTTCATTTTCTCTCGGCCTCATTGAAAATATAAGCTTCCTTGAGTTTCGATTAGCCATAACAACATTCACTTTGATTTTCTGCATTGAGTTAAAATGTAAAGGGAGGAATAACAAGCATTTCCATGTTAATAATAAAATTTCAAGAAATTTGTTGTCAAACCTGGCCAACAAAAGATGACAAAAACTTCTGCTTTTCTCTGTCATATACCATAAGAAGATCTTCCAGCTTCATATCAGGAGAAACTTCTCCGCTGATCGTTGTAGCGACTTCAGAATCTAAGTTTGAATCTGGAGATGGAGCTTTACTCATGACATCTTGACCTCCAATTACTCCAAGGTTTTGTCGATACAATGATGGATCTACACCTTTTCTTCTTAACCATGATTCAAAAGCGAGAAATTTCCATTTTGCTGCTAGGTTCCGGTAGGGTAAAAAACCGATCAACGATCCATAGGAAACCTGCAAAAGGATTTAAATAGAAAAGAACACAATTTAATAAACAATGAGATGAAACCAGAAATGAGTACAGATCTTACTTACAGCGAAGCCTCTCGTGCTCGAGCTGATTAGCTCAACATCCGCTCGTAATTCTGTCTTAACTAGAGACTCTGCCTTATTCCAATCATTTTCCTATAAAAATCACACAAAACGAGTTTATCATATGCATCTTCTCTTATAAACAAATAAATAGTCAAAGACTGTTAGTTCTGAACCTCCAAAGACGATCTGGTAGGAGGGCCCTTGAGGTCAACAGAGACTTGACGCCCTTCATCATTCACGATTAACGGTTGTCCTCTGTTTGGAACTGACGGCTCTGCAGAAGACGGATCTAATCTATAACAAAAGTAACCAGTCAGTCAAAACTGGAAGAAAGGAGAAAGAAAGCACAAACCCTCAAAATCAAGATACTAAACCAGAATGAACCTTTGTGGTTTCCCTTGTAAAGAAGCTTCAACGATTTTTTGAGAAATTGGTTTCGAAGGAATTCTCTCGAGTAGATCACTGTTAATGCTTTTCTCCTCAGAGGATATCTCGCTATTAAGCTGCATTTCTTGATAAAACACAACAAACATATGAATCAGGTCCATGTTAGAAATTTGTTAAGAGTCTTTAGTTTGTCTCTATACCATTTGGAAGGGAGTTATTTTCTATCTCTGATGATTCCACATCTCCGCTATCTCCAACTTCCTCTCCTACATTTCCAGGTCCGGGCCTTGCTTCTGGCTTCTGAATCAAGTTAACTTCTATTTCTGATGATTCCACAGCACCGCTATCTACAATTTCCTCTTCTATCTTCACAGGCTCGGGCCTCGCTTCAGGCTTCTCCAAAAGAGTATACTGTGAATAAGTTCCATCTTCTTGTTCTCCTCCCTCCATAGTTAACCCATCAGAAAGAGTCTTTTCTTCCTCTTCTGCATCTACGTTTACTGGTTCCGGTTTTCTCAACAATGTCATGTCACTAAACCTCTCATTTTCCCTCTCATTCCTCATTTTCAGAGTCAGATTGGGTTTCAACCGCAACTTAGACTCCTCATCATCATCATTACTAACATAAAACGAACTCGGTTTTCTCAGTATAACATTAGGCAACCTCTGCACCTTTGGAGCAGCAACGGGAGCAGCAGTAGGCTTCTTCATAACAGGGTTTGGCTTTTTCATCACAGGCTTTTCGAATTTGACACCGTCTTTGGGAACAGGCTTTACCAATTTCAATCCGTCCAGTGAAGTAGATTTCTTCTTCGTATCCTTTGACCAATCCAATGGAATCTCTTCAACTTCAGCAATTTTACCCTTGTTCTTGTAGAAAGATTTCTCAATTTCAACGAACGTAGCCTCTGGATTCACTTTTCTAGCCACTATCTGTATAAATTTCACACATTAACATCAAAATTATCGGGTCTAGATAGAAATCCAAAGACATAAAAATTTGAATTTCATTTCAAAAATACTCAAAGAACCATTATGTACAGAATCTCACCTTAGCCAAAGTCAATTTCGGGTCTTCTCCGAGTAAACGTCCGAATTTGAGCTCCATTTGATCCCATTCGTTGAGCTTAGGCTCTTCCCTTTTCGAAGCAGAAACTAAAAACTTCTTCTGTTTAGCTAATAGATTATCTCGGTCTCTTCTCACGCTAACCCTAGCAGGAAACGAAGGGAAGTTTCCGGCGATAGAATAAACGGTTGCGGCGGCGGAAGCGGAAGAGGATAAGGCGAGAACGTCCATTTTCCGATTAAGCAGAAAGATAATGATTTATCCGAATGAGAATCATGGGTTCGAACAAAATCTCGACTTTTCGTTTCAACTCGTGTGAGACTGAGGCTCGAGCTATGGCTTCTCCACTCTCGCTCTATGTGAACTAAACTATTAATACAGAGTGATTACAGGGAGAGGAGAAATGGCTATGGCGGATGAAGAAGGAGCTTTATCAGTTTAGCTTTGCAATATATTTCGCTTCTTGGTTAAACCAGTGAGGAAATGACACGTGGTTGATGAAAGGAGCACCAAAAAGAAAAAAAAAGGAAAGCGATTTGCATTTTAACGTCTTTCCGTTCTTTCGTTCCATACATGAACAACACGTCGTTTAAGTTAGCCTGAACGTCAACCATTTCTCTCTCACACGACGTATAATCAGGAGGCGTTACGTTCGACCGCGGTTTTTAGTATACACTTGTAGCCTCAGGGACCATGGTTTACGGCTCCTCGGACAGTTTTTGGATTCTTTGAGGAATATAAAAATTCTGATAACGTTTTGTATTTTCACATGCTTTAGTAAGATTCTCGAGATTACCAATCACATCATTTGATGTGTAAATTTTTTTACTTTTTTTTGTTAACAATGTTTGAAGATAATTGGTTTTAAAAAAGAATTATTGCTTTGCTTTAGCTATTTATTATAATGGGACCAAATTGTGATATACATTTCTCTTGCAATCAAGTATAACGTACAATTTCTTTCTTTTAAAACTTTATTGGACGTAGATCATGCACATAATCAATACACGTATACACGTGATGTAATGAAATTTGTTATTATTTATGTATTCAGCCAAAAGTTGCACCAGAAAAGATCATCGAAGAATTGGTTCCATCATGTCACCTTTGAAAAAAGAATCCATCGAATCCATGAAAACTAGGTTCTACTATTTGGTTATCTACTATTAAATTATTTCACAAGAAAAGAAACAACAAGATGTAACCAGCATTCAACACGAGTACACATCTAGAAATGGGGAAATAAACATCTTTTACGGAAAACATTTTAAATAAATCTGTTTATGCTAGTTAATATATGTGCCAACACAATGGAACCTAACGGCTAACGCCCACAGTTTTTCCCCCATCTATAAATGTTATACAGTTTCAGCCTCTTTACAATTCAATTACCTCAACAAAGTGCGAATCAAAACACTTATTCCATAATCATTAAACACTAATTAGTAATTACACCCCAAAAGGTTTTCTACTTCTTGAATCTTTTACTGTAAGTACTGATATATATTTCCAATGGATGTCTATATATCGGAAGAGTATGTCAACCGCCGGAGAATGGAGAAAAAAGCTGCTTTCGTTGCCGGGAAAAACATTATGTTAGGCTCTGGTTCATCCAAGAAACCGGAGAAGAGAAATAGTAGTAATCCTCGGATGTCGGTATCTCGGCAGGAGAATGAGTTTTGGGTTACCGGCGGTGGTGTTTATGAGAGTTTTGTGTTCCACTGCTTCTCGCCGTGAAACCCAAACCGCTAGGGTTAAGTGTTCAAAACACATACGCAAGATCGCATATGCATGGGCAGTTTATTAGTTGTAGCTCTTGTATGTCTTGGTTTTAACATTTACTTAAAAAATTAGCAGTATGATGTTTTTCTTCTTAACAATGTGTTAACCGTTATTCACCAATCACAACTCTTTGGTTAACATGAAATCTGATTGATGAATCACAACTACACGATATAAAAATCAAATAAGATTTATGCCAAATAAAATTACAAAAACGACATGATTAGTTTTATATTTCAATCCTATCATAATTAGTAGTAACGATAATAAATACAATTTGAAAGAAAAAGAAAAATCTAGAAATATAAAACACTTTCGGTGGTTATGTTTAGATATTGCAGACTGGTTAAGATAAACCAAGATGTAATGAAAAAATGGGACTCGACCATAAACAAATATTTTTGGAAAACTGAACCAAAACAATTTCATAAATTTTAATGGATATTTCGGGAAAAAGAAATATTCAATCCAACCAAACCCTATAAAAAATTTTGGTTCTCCATTCAAATATCCGAACCGATTTGGACATAAAAAAAAAAAAAAAAAGGAAGTTCCTTTCGAATCAAGAACTCGGAATTTTTCCACACCAAACTAAGACCTAACCGGAGAAAACCAGCATTGGCACAATTACAGTATATAATCATATATCAAAAACCTTTGCAAGACCAAAAGTTAGAGAGGCTCGTCCCAAAAAAAAAAAAAAAGAAAAAAACCTTTTAAACGGCAGCGATGGCGGATCTCGTACCACCCTCGACGAGGGGACAAGTTGACGAGAAAGTTGATTACTCGAACCTCCCTTGTCCTGTTGGATATGACGAGGTCTCTAGCGAAGCTTTCGGTTAAGTATATATCATATATCGCTTTGCGGATCAAGATTTTTCTTCTTCTACTGATATTAACTTATTGAATTCCCGGATATCTCAATCTATTGGTTTCTTGATAAGTGTGTTGGAAAAGAGAAATTGGAGAAGTCAGATTATTCTGGCTTCCGTGCATGGTATTGTCGTGTTAGAGATTTAGCTGTCTTCTGTTTGTATTGGCCAAGTTCGAACACTTAATTTAGGCTTTGTTCTGTTTCGTTTCTAATTGTTTTCCACGAATCCTTTCAAGGTGGTCTTACGGGATTTTCTCATACAGTATAAACTATCTACTAGCTAGCTATAGTATGATTTAAAAATTGTTCAACTTGTCCGTATTTGATTCAGAGTCTTGGTTGTTTGATTAACCAGTTTTATTATTTCTGTGCAGAAGCTTTAAACCCGGGTTATTTCAAGGGTTTATCTTTCAACTACTGCCCAGCCTTTTTTGATGAAAAGTTTTACATCAGGTGATGGTTATGTTTATGTTTTACAGTCCTTTTTATTTTGTTTTGGTGTTTCTCTTGTTTATTAATTCTTGTGTCTATAACAGTTCAACGGTAGTGCCAGTAGCACTTTACAAGCTTGGTGCCTACTACTTTAACACAAAGGTATATTTGGAAATCAAAAGAATGACTGTGTTATTGGATTGTTTAATTAACCTTTTCTTTTCTGTGTGTTTTTGTTGCAGCTAGAGTTTACTGGCGATGTTACTGCTGATACATTAACTGTGAGAGTGAAAGCCGTTATAACTGATAAGTTGATTGTGTGGGCAGATACACAGGTAAATATTGCAACGATTTTCTAAAAAAGTGGTCTTGGTGATCGCCTAGCACTCGACGACTGTCTTGACCGCCTAAAATCATAGATATCTCATTTAGTGTATTTTACTAATTTGAACAACCGAAATTTAAATTTATAGTTTTTATTTTTATCTCCATATTCGTAGTTATAATTTATAAACTAGAGGATGGCCCGTGCTTTCGCACAGATGATGTTTTTTTAAACTAAAGATATAATTGGATTTGTATTAATATTTGGTATTCAATAGTATAGGATAAACATAATATTCTTGTATATTTTAATTTTAATTCTATAGAGTTAAATCGCGTGTTGATTTGTATATTTTAACTGTATAGAAAGTAAATAATATATACAATAGTAATTAGGTCTGGTTTTAATATAAGTATGTATATATTATATTTTCCCTAAACCGTTAAATTTATCAATCACGGACATTACCTCAACGGTGT
>NW_006238923.1:4464268-4464528 GCF_000375325.1 Capsella rubella
GAAAAGGAGTGCTATTTTTTAATAATAAGTAATTAAATGTTTTCAAAATTAAATTGGATTAAAACCTTTAATACGAAGTTTGTGAATAAAAAAAGATGCACAAATATTAATTTAATTTCTTTTGTTTACTTTAAAAAAATGTTTTAAATATAAATGATTTTAGTTAAATAGTTTAGGAAATATTTAATTCACGTATAGGAATAGTAATGAAGACATAATATATTGAGATTCTTCACCTAATAAATTTCCTTAGATAAAAA